>NW_006797342.1:331546-339257 GCF_000442215.2 Lipotes vexillifer
TATATATATATATCCTTTCTCAGATTCTTTTCCATTATAGCTTATTACAAGATATTGAGTATAGCAAACTGTGCTATACAGTAGGTCCTTGTTGATCGTCTATTTTATATATAGTAGTGTGTATCCATTAATTCCAACCTCCTAATTTATCTCTCCCCACTCCCTTTCCCCTTTGGTAACCATAAATTTGCTTTCTATGTCTGTGAGCTGATTTCTGTTTTGTAAAAAAGTTCATTTGTATCATTTTTTTTAGATTTGACTCCAAACAGTACTATTAAGTGTGATACTAAAAATCAGAGGAATACGGGATTAAATATAATTGGGCAGATTGGTGTGCTTATTTTTAACCATCAAACGCCGTGCGGGTCTTCAGGTGTTAATGAACACAGTGATACTCCAAGAAGGCTGTACAGTATGGCTCCACTGGACGAAGCACAAAACATGCTCTCAAGCACAACCACACATCATCAAGGTTAAAAAGGGAAGAAAAAGCTACTTTCAGTCATTTTGCTGTCACAGGTTCCCCAACATTCAGACTTTGCAGGGAAAAGAGCAAAGAGGAGACGATTGACAAGGGGCCCAGGGACCAGAGAGGACTCCGGCCTGTCCGAGCTGCATTCTGCACAGGAGAAACATCCAGAGACCTGTCAGGCGCAGGTAAGGGTTTCCACTCCGCAGGTCGTAGAGGCCTGAGGGTCCCTTACCACAGACAGGATGAGGAAACTTGCCTTCACTTAACCTGGGACCTTCCGTTTACTTCCCTACTGCCTCCCAAAGATTCGGACCATTTTACAAGCATATAAACTCACCTCTGTTAACAGTGGCCCAGAAGCCTCTTTGTGCTAAAAGCATGGATGTCTAAGGCAGTCAGCCATTCCCGGGCAAACAGGTCCCGTTGCGTTCGGCTGCCCCCCCACACCCCATCCCTGAGGCCCCATCCAGTAAGGCAACCCCCTTGCCAGGCTGTCCCACAAACCCGTGTCCCAGCCGGGCCCCGCGTCTGAGGAAGGTAAGCCTGTTTCCCCTTGAGGTCTTCAGTCGGTTACCCGACACTTGGTGTCCCTCAGTCACCTTTTCCGTAAAATGGGGTTTTTCGTTTTGTCTTTTTTTTTTTTTTTTAAGTGCTGGGACATACCTGCATTCAAGCAGGGAAGGGAAGGCAGAGGTCTGGCCCGATGCTCTGTTCCTTTAATGCTGTGGGATCTGCCCCGGGAGCTTCTCTGCTTGTAGTTATCTCAAGTTCAACATATTTCAACTTAACCCCCTTCTAGATGTCGTTTGGAGGGTGAAGGAGATCTGCTTCCCATCGCCGCTGGGCTCTGGGGCTCTGACTGCCTTGCCTACAGATTCATGGCTTGATAAACTTGTCATATTCAAAGTCTTGAAATGTACTAAAAGTGGGTTTGAAAAACCATCCACGAATGGGAGCTCTGCACCTTTCAAATGCACCTGCACAGGTGAGAGCGAAGAGGAGTTCCTTCACCTGGCGCATCCTGACTGTGATGCAGCATCTATTCCTGAGCACTGAAGTACACAGTGGGTTTGAGGGGAAGGTTGACTTAAACGAGCCGCCTCCTTCCACAGAGCAGGCCCACATCCTCCCTCCATCCTACCCTGGTGTTCTGGGTCTGCGCTTCTCTTGCCAGAAAAAACGTCTGGGCTGGGGCGAGGCCAACACAGTGAGTCTTCCTGCAGCAGGGCCCGGAGCCCGTCCAGCTGCCCGGGGTGCAAAAGAGGGAGGCCCACACAGACACGACAGAAAGCCGGCTGAAAAAGCCCTTACAGACATTTCCAGTGCCAGCCGGGGCGCCGGCCTTGTGACGCTTCCTCCCCGGCCTGGGCAGACCTGTGCACTTGCTTCTGGAAGCTGCCCCTCTGTGGGAGGCTTGGCTTAGGAAACAAGTGACATTCACGGCAGAGCACTCACTCACAACGCCCCAGTATCTTCCTCATCACAGACTGCTTCCCGCAGGCGGCCCAGCCCAGCCTGGCTCTCTGACCTCGGTCCAGGAATGAAATGCAGAGGGAGACACAAAGGGACTATTATTCCCCCTGCAAACGTCACACTTTGGCTACCAGAAAGTGACAACTTTAAAAGTCAGACATAAAGGCATTGCGTTTTAAGGCCAATGGGGATCATCATCGGATTGTGTGTCCTTTTAGAGATGATTTCCTTACTCCCAGCTGTTTAGGGATTTGCTAAGAGGTCTCACGGCCACCTCACGCCATCCCACTGCCTTCTACCTGGTCATGAACTACCCTGATGGTACTATTGCCAAACCTTGCCAGTGACACAGTGAATCATTATCTCCACTTTTTATTTTTCAGATAAGGACACAGAGAAAAGAGCAACAGAACATGTCCACACATGTAGGATAGAGCATGGACAGCATGGGCCATGCCCATTCCCTGCTCTAAACATTCCTAATCATGCTCTGCCAAACAAAGGGCCCTCAGTGGGGCACAGGTGTCCTCTGCGTCCCCCCGCCCCTTTAAGTCAGTCCTGGTTGATGGCAGGTGCTTTGGGAGCATGCTCTGGCCAGCTCAGGTGGGGGTAGGACAGGTACGTGGCTGTGTCCTTCCAGGCACCAAACAGAGGTCTTGCTGCTAAGACAAGGAGTCTGGGAAATTCCTCGGTGTGGAGCTTGTCAATCCCTTGGGTTAACAGAACAAGACGTGATGGAGTAGGGAGCATGCAGTGGGATGGACACGGGCCTCTGTGAAGATTCCAGAAGCCGGGGTTCTCATGTCAGCATTGCTGCCCACCGACCACGCAACCCCCGGGACCTGTCCTGGACCCTCCTGGATCAGCAGCCTCATCTGAGCACTGGCTCGGGCCTGGCTCGCAGAATTCCTCCAGGCCCCTGAACCCTCCCTCCTTCCACCCACCTGGGAAGCTGTCACCCAGCTCTCAGCAAGAGTGACTGCTGCTGTGACTGCAGCAGCAAAGGGAGGCTTCGGCAGGGGGTTGGGGGGCGATGCATCTCAGAGAGAGAGAGAGCTAGAGGATAAAACATGCTCTCGAAGGATCGATCCTGCCACCACAGACCCATCTTGCAGCTCAGGTACTCCTGTGGCTGTAAGCCCTGTCTGTCCACGAAATCATCTCAACACTCCCACCCGCCCTTTCTAAGAGCTCGCTGCAATTCCACCTCAAGCCCCTCCCATCCCAACGCCTATGGTTCCACACCCCAATCCTTCCACATACTCACGATCGGTAGTTAGCCAGCCGGCTTAAGGTTTCTGTAATGATCCAAACACTGTTCTAGACATGGGATGACAAGGGCCAGAGGTCTCACCCACACAGCACGTCGGGCAACAACCAAAGACTTTTCTCCGGTTGAAGCACCTGCTTGTGAAGATCTCATCATGAAAGAAAAGGGATCAAATAAAAGGTATACAGTGACAGGGAATCTGTTCAAAGAAACCTTGGGGGAGTCGAACAGAATCACCCTTTTATCGATGTTGAGATGCAGATGGTTTCGGCTTCCTTGAAGTACTTAAGCCAGAAAATTAGGTAAAATTTGGAGCTTCCAAATACATGCAACAGATTTCTTATTGTACCGATACATACACTTCTTCTATCAGGTTTATTTGGATTTTGTCTTTGCTTCTTACGAACAGATGAGAGGAAGGGGTATTGCTAAAAACAGAGTAAGTGGATACAATAAACACCACTCAGGTAGTTAGAGCTGATTCATGTTTTCAGTGAGGAGGCCAGGTATCTGCCAGATTCTCTGAAGACAGAGCTGGCAGGATGACATGTAGGACTCAGTGAGGGGCCTGAAATAACCAAGAGGCACACATGGCCCAGCCTGAGGTTCTGGTGGTGTCCCTGCAGGCCAGGCCACGGCACGTACCAAAGGTCTGGGGTCGTTCAGGGTCTGCATGCCCAAGAAACGTACATACACATATACCCCTTAGTTTTCAAATGTACACGATATCATTGGGATGAACTAAAAAGTGTCCCTAGGGGAATTCACACCTGGGACAACAGAAGACAGTCTTCCTTTGATCATTCATTAAACAGGTATCTCGGAGCGCTTTGTTCCAGGCACTGGTCTGGTCACCGGAAACGTTAACAGTGCACAGACTCTACAAGCACCCCTGCCCTCTGGGAGCTAACGCTCCACTGGGGAGACAGGAAATAAATAAGGTAAATCGGTAAAACAGACAGTGTGTCAGCCAGTAATGCGTGTGCAGTGGGCAAAACAAGCAGGGCGGGGGAGATGTGCTGAAATGGTGTCCAGGGTCCCCAACAGACCAGCGGGACAAAGGCAGAGGTCAAGCGACCGGTGGGAGACAACGGCAACTGTCCAGGTGAGAGACGGGGTGTGTCCGGGTGATGCCATGAGAAACAGGCCTAGGACAAGTGGTCATACTCTAGACCTGCTTGGAAAGAAAAGCCACTAGGACGAGCTGACAGCCCAGGTATGGCTATGAGAGAGACAGGGTCCAGGCCAGCCCAAGGCCTTTGACCTCGCAAGTGGAAGGACTAAAGGACAGAGCTGCCCTTGCTCAAGTCTGATGGGCGTGAGAGGAAGGTGTCAGGGTTTCTCCATCACTTACCGCCAGCTGCAGGATCTCAGCGAGCCCCTCTGAGGCCAGCTCAACCGCTTTCCCAGGAAGCAGACATGGTAGGTACACATTACCAGCAGGCAAGGCAGGCTCTGCACGGGGCAGAAGCCCTCCAAGTGAAGAGCAGAGTCTGCGAACCAGGGCCAGGCCTTTTCTTTGTACAACCTTCAAGCTAAGAATGTCTTTTTGCATTTTGAGAGATTATAAGACAAAGAAAAACACAAGCAAAGAAATGTGGGCCAGCAAAGCCTAAAACGCTCACTATCTGGCCCTGCACAGAAAAGTCTGCCAGCCCCTGATTTACAGGTCGGCATCCTCGATTCCGTGGGTGGAGCCAACTAGGACTCCTGGATGAGGCTCAGAAATAGGAAATTCCTACAAGAAGTCCTCCAGGAGAGCAGGCCCAAGGTCTGGACCAAGGCCAGGCCCTGACAACAGCATCCTGGAAATGTCACTTTAAACACACGTAACCATGAGCAACTCTCCAAAGCCTGAGGTTCGAAGAAAGGAAGTGAAAGAACTAGAGGTTTGGGCCCTTTCTCTGCTTCCACATGTATGACAGCCAAAGGCTGGACACTGCCTGGACAAGACAGTTCTGAGTGCCCCATCCTTTGTGCTCTAGTTCATTGAGACCCAAGAGCTCCTAAGGATTTGGCCTAGAAAGACCACAGCCGGCGCAAGTCAGAAGGTCCAGTACACACCCTCAGCATCCAGGAGACTTCTTGTGGGAAAGCAAACAGGAAGCTTTAAATTCCGCTTCTCCTATTTGGAGCAGACCATGAGGTGATTGCTCACACAGACACCAGACACATAAAAGTGCAATGACCTCGTGGTGTGAGCCACACTCAGTCCCCATGTCTTTAGATCTGGAAGCAGTAACTTCTGACACCTGCCAGCACAGGTGTGGGAGAGACATGCAAATCCCATGTGCAGAGCAGGAGTGGTATCCCCTGCCTTGGACCCTGTAACACTTCTATGACAAGTATCTTCCCTACGCTATCTCCAAACTCTCATTTATACCTTTGGGTATACTCAGAGTTCACTTTTAATCACCAATAAATTATAACCTGCTGTGCCCCGAGTTGGGCAGAATCAACATCATTCTATTCCTTGGGCGCTCAGCTATTTTCTCATTGTAATAATGGCCTGATAACTATTAAAGGACCCCTGTATTTAGAAAATGAGAGCTTGGAACAAGCCTAAAGAATCCCATGTCACTTCATCAGGATGATGATTATGACAATAATATCACGAATCTTTGTTTTCCAAAGCCCATGACCTACAGACTATCACATCTTTCACCTTTCAATCATCTGATCACCTACATAAAACCCCCTGCATCCCATCACCTC
The DNA here is from genome assembly GCF_000442215.2 of Lipotes vexillifer. Lineage (NCBI taxonomy): Eukaryota > Metazoa > Chordata > Mammalia > Artiodactyla > Lipotidae > Lipotes > Lipotes vexillifer. Next base: position 337,477 of record NW_006797342.1, read on the forward strand.
CGGTCCCCTGCCCCTCTTTACGTTACCCCAGGCGTTGTCTACATGCACCTCTTTATTTATGTATTGTTTTCTTCCCCCTCGAAAGTAAGTTCCATGAGAAGAGTCAGTATTACCATCCAACAGTTTTAAAAAACCTACTCAAAGAAAAATATGGCTGTATTTAGTTGTTTCCTTTACTGCCTAGTTAACTAGGTGGAAAAAAAAATACTAGCCTCAGTGGACATTACTTATTTCATTGGGGTGAAGAGGATATACCTATTTTCTGACCAAACAATGCCGAATAGCATCTCAGGATGCCCTTGTGATTGCCTGCAACGTTTCTGAACTTCTATTCAAAAACACTTTCTATTGTATAGTTGATAATCAACACTTCAAAGAAGGAAATTAGCTCAGTTATCTTCATTTAACAGATAACAGCAGAGTCTGAAGAAGAATAAAACATTTGCCGAAGTCTCAAGGTAACAAATGGCAAATCCAGAATTCTCACCCCCTTCCTGACTTTCCAAAGCCACATTCTCTTCCCGCACCAACGTTTCCACTACTCTCGGGTCCACTGAGCGCTATCAAAGCACCCGCTGCTCAGAGTGCTGACAGGGTGGCAGAGTCTTCCCTGGAGCTTGGAGAGGCCCCTTCACTCACAAGAACTCCACTCATGGCCCCTCTACTCTCGTCCACTGCACACAAAAGCCAATTGCTAACCTGGCTGTTTAGACCTTTAGATGACAAGAGGCCACCCTCTGAGAAAAAACGCCACTGCTGTTTTAACCTAAGAATTTTGAAAGTGTCATGTTTTGCACATAAAAATATCCTTTCCGTCACCGAGAGTCCTCCAGTTATGAAATGAGGCATTTGGCCCCATGACGGTTAAGGACAGTCCATTTAGTTGGCTAAGATACCAAAATCAATCCAGTGCTCAACTTCCTTGATGAGATGATGAATCATAATCTCACAAAAAGCTCCTCTGTCTTCCCCAGGCCCAATGCCAGAGTCTGTACTTTCTAATAATCAGGAGAAACAATCTATCACCCTACTGGGTTTCCTAACCTCTTTGTGAAGAAAGCTGGGTCATCAGTATGTCCTTGGACAGGACTGAAGATCAGGGGGTCCAGAGGTGTGGCCAAGATTAGGGGGTCAGGAAGGGTCCATGACTGCAGGTCCGTCCCACCAAGTTCTGAGACCCACGTGCCCAAGCCCCAGGCTCAACCCTCGTCCACGATTCTAGAATTCATATTCCAGTAGGGACTCAGAGAACACCACAGCTGCTCCAATCTCTCTTTTCTGCCCCTGGCTAAGGAGACCCCCAAGTACAGATGAGCTTACTGGATAGAGAGAGAGATACCCAAGTCATGACAGAGAGATGGGATCATGGAGATGCCACGAACCCCTTCTTGTCCCTCTTCTGTTCCAATATCCCGCCTGTCCCCACTCTCCAGCCTTTAGCTAGACAACACTGAGGACTCTATTAAATATCAAAACCACAAAACTTACTCAAAATTAGTTCTGACATGGTGGTGATGATGCACCACAGGTGCAGACACAGAGCTTCAATTTAGAGAAGAGCCACAAAGACAGAAGGAAGGCCCCAGACAGACAGGGTCAGCACTCTGCCTGCAGACCTACTTCACTGTCTCCTGAACATGCAGCTTTGTTCGAAGCCCACCCATGAGGGACCTGGATGTAATCAAACAAACTGACACAGCCTTTCCTGCAGGGAAACAGAGATGCCAACTTCAGATAACTCTCAAGAAAACACCAGCTTCCAAGGTGGGCAACATTCCTGC
>NW_006797342.1:339347-381158 GCF_000442215.2 Lipotes vexillifer
TCCTGCTGGGAATACCCATAAGAAAGCGAGTCTAGAAAGCGCATTTATTTCCAGCCCAGTGTTGAAACCTGAGTTGTACTCCTCGGACCGGCACATGGTGTTCCTGTGCGTGGAGCCTTCCTTCACGGAGAACAGACGTGGAGAAGTCTGTTTCGGGGGAGGACCAAGTTGTTGACATGATAATGGGTCTAAAGGGACTACGTTCTCTCAAAGACATACAACTCTTTGGTCACTTGAGAATCATCAGTGTAGAATTACAGCACCCAAAATAATAGGACCCGCTATGTCCAGCCAATGTTTTCCTCTTTCACAGATTACAGGCCTCTGATGCATCAAGGGCCATCTGCATGCTTCCTGACATTCCAGAAAGGAGCAGGCTCAGGTGCTCCAGGGCTGTGGAAGACCATACACACCCTCGCCCACGGGCACCCAGATCTCATCTCCAAGTCCGCTCGCATCTGCGCAGAGACGATGAGGGATGGGGGCCGAGGGGCTGTTTCTCCGGGCTCTGCAGCAGCCTCATGTGTCTGCAGGACGCTATTTCATCAGGTCTCTCCTGCTTGAAAGCTTCTGACCACTCCCCAGCAGTGCAGATGAAATGCAAAGCCCTCAAGCCCCACCTACACCAACCTTCCTCTTCCTCAGAGCCCATCACTGTCTGCGGCTTACCTTACTTATCTCGTTTATCCTCTGCCGCCCTTTCCTAGAGGATGCAGATTTTCACTGGCTTTTCTCACACTTGCATCCAAAGGCCCCGGCACAGAGGACGTGTCCCATAAAAATAGGTCAGCACAATCTACCTGATGCTCCAAACTCATGCCTGGGAGAAAGCCGGGGTGACTGGGTGAGAGGGATCTCTGCTCTACTAGAAGCTTTTCTGGAATGGGGAGGATTTTATGTCTATGTCATATCCACTACCTGGTATTATGGGCTACATGTGGAAAGTAAATATTTACTGAGTGGATGTCTCAATAACTACTAAATTAGCAATTTGGTGTGACTTTTCTCTGCAGTGAAATAAAATTGCTCATTTTGGCCCAGTTAAATTTATGTGACAATTGTCCAAAGAACCACGTCCAGTCACCTGTGCTTTGGTGTGAATTCATGTGGAAAGGTGCCAGCTCTCTCTTCCTGGGTGCCAGGACACTGGCTGTAGCCAGCTCTGTGACCTTGACCCACCTCCTGAGCACTCTGCACCCTGATTTACTCATGTGGAAGATGATAGGGCTGATTCTCCACCTATAAAATCAACTGCACATTTTTTGAATTATACTAATCTGGCTATAGTCATGGAGCCACTACTAAACACACATGGGTATTGGTAATACATAATGATAGACCACTACTGAGAGGCAACAGTCAATATTTTTCAAGGACCTTAAAAATGTTCAACTCCTTTGATCAAGTAACACCGTTTCTGGGAATTCATCCATAAGAATAAAAAAATCAGGACTTCCCTGGTGGTGCAGTGGTTAGGAATCCGCCTGCCAATGGAGGGGACACGGGTTCGATCCCTGGTCTGGGAAGATCCCACATGCCGTGGAGCAACTAAGCCTGTGCGCCACAGCTACTGAGCCTGCGCTCTAGAGCCCCCGAGGCACAACTACTGAGCCCACATGCCACAACTACTGAAGCCTGTGTGCCTAGAGCCCGTGCTCCACAACAAGAGAAGCCACCACCATGAGAAGCCCGCACACCACAATGAAGAGTAGCCCCTGCTTGCCGCAACTAGAGAAAGCCCAGGCGCCGCAACTAGAGAAAGCCCAGGCACAGCAACGAAGACCCAATGCAGCCAAAAATAAATAAATACATCTATTAAAAAAAAAAAAGAATAAAAAAAGTCAAGGGCATTAAACGTTCATTATAGCATTTCCTGTAATATTAAAAAAGTTTTCAGAGCATAAATATACTTTTTAAAAAGAAATATCAAACCAGTAAAAACAGAAGAATGGAAAAATACGAGCCACAGAACGATATTTTACAGCCTTAACCAATTGCTTTACAATATAATTTTGGATAAAAATCATATGCTATGTTAGCCACCACAGACAGGGAAAGGATACACACCCACACAAGTAAAATCATTGCTTCATTAGAATGAGGAGACATTATGTTTCTTCCTGGCACTCTTCCTTTATATATACAATTTCAAAAAATTCTGCAAAGCCAAGGTAAGTCAAAATAAATAACAAAATTATTTTAAAAACCAGTTGCAAAACGTATTCCAGTTAACTTCCTTTGTACAGTTTTAGAAATTGAGAGATAAAAGAGCAACAGTAATAGAAAATGATCAAAGAACAAGAAGTAGTTTACAGGGAAAGAAAGACAAGTGTCCCCAGATGGACACATTCCTAGGAAGAGAGATGCAAACTCACTGCATAAGATGCCGCTTCTCAACTCTACAACCGGCAAACATTCAAACTTTTGACAAAACGCTCGTCCACGAGGCTGTCGGTCAATAATTGCTCTCCTGCCCGACTGGTTGGAGTCCGAGATGATACAACACATCAAAAGCATTTTGTTGTCAGAATCTACCGACACTTTACCTACATTTATCCTTTGATCCAGAAATCCCACTTCTCGGGCATGTGACCAGGGTATATATGAGCAAGTTTGTCATTGCGGTCATGTGACCAAGTTTGTCATTGTGGTCTTGTCTGAAATATCAAAAGATTAAAAACAATCCAAGTAGGTGACAGGTTAAATAAACTGAGGAAATCAACCCTGGAATGGATTACTAGGCTACTGTAGAAAGAGGAGAAACATTCCACGCATTAAAATGGGAAGGTTTGCACAATGTAGTAAATTTAAAAGGCAAAGTGTAGAGCATATATATTGCATCCTGAATGTTGTGTAAACTTCATATGTATATTCGTACTTATTTGTATTTGCATAAAGAAACACTGGATGCTGCAGCCACTATGGAGAACAGTATGGAGGTTCCTTAAAAAAATACAAATAGAGCTACCATATGATCCTGCAATCCCACTCCTGGGCATATAGCTGGAGAAAACCATAATTCAAAAAGATACATGCACCCAGTGTTCACTGCAGCACTATTCACAATAGCCAAGACATGGAAGCAACCTAAATGTCCATCAACAGATGAATGCATAAAGAAGATGTGGTCTATATACAATGGAGTATTACTCAGCCATAAAAAAGAATGAAATAACGCCATTTTCAGCAACAGGGATGGACCTAGAGATTATCATACTAAGTGAAGTAAGTCAGACAAAGACAAATATCATATGATATTTATATGTGGAATCTAAAACAGATACAAATGAACTTATTTGCAAATAATGCCATTTGTAGCAACATGGATGGAAAAACAGATTATCATACTAAGTGAAGTTAAGCCAGACAGAGAAAGACAGATCTCATAGGATATCGTTTATATGTGAAATCTAAAAGAATGATACAAATGATCTTATTTACAAAACAGAAATAGACTAACAGACATAGAAAACAAATTTATGGTTATCAAAGGGGAAAGGGGATAAATTAGAAGTTTGGGATTAACGCATACGCACTACTACATGTGAAATAGATATAACCAAAAAGAACTACTGTAGAGCACAGGGAACTATACTCAATATCTGTAATAACTTATAAGGGGAAAGAATCTGAAAAAGAATATATATATATAACTGAATCGCTTTGCTCTGCACTTGAAACTAACACAACATTGTAAATCAACCATACTTTAACAAAAAAAAAAAAAAAGAAAAAAGAGAAAGAAAATGGAAAAAAAAAAAGGAACACTGGATGAATACCCGAACCATAATTAAAGCAGTTACCTAGCGGAGTGGGCTGGGCTAGAGGGTGGAGGGACTGACAGGGCACAGAGGCAAACAGGACTCTTCAAATATTACCTTTAAATAAATTGATTGTGAACTATATGGATACTCTTGTTTAGAGATTACAAAGATTTTAATGAAATAAACTTAAGTATTTTAATAACAGTAATTTAGAATAAACAGAGGGTCTCTTGCCTGGTCTTAATCCAATCAAGATTCATTCTACACATAGACTTGCCTACTTAAAGTCAGGGGATGCATTTCAAAATTGCATAAGAGAAAAGTTCCAACTGATATTTTAATAGTGTTTTTCTTCTCTTAGCTGTAGCTCAGAGTTCCAAAACGGTCAGCGTATATCTGCTCTACTCCATGTCTCTTCCAAATTTAAAATCTGGCATTTATTTTATTGTCGAAAGGCTCAACATCCTCTGATCAGCTGCCTGTCAGTCAGTGCTAAGTTTTCAGACAAGGGCCTGTCAGCTCACAGAGTAATAAGACTTTCACAGTGTCAGCCTTTGGGGGAGGGTTTTATACTTCCCACAAGGAAAAAAAAGCAACATCAATTCAAATAAAGATTAAGAAATAATAATAACAGCTAACATTGACTGAGAACTTGCTAGGTGCACAAATTCATGAGCCACTTAATCATACAACAGCTGTAAGAAACATCACCCCTCATTTGCAGGAGGGCCGGGGTACAGGGAGGCTGAGTGGTGGAGGTGGGGTGCATCTCTCGGCAGGCAGGACCCAGGCCTGTTCTCTAACCACAAGGCTGTACGTCTTTATTTTCTGAATGCAGTGAGACCGCACGGAGCACTGGTTGTCATGAGGCAGCTATAATCTCAGCGACACGCGGGACCATGCTCCAGTCGCCGCTCTTGCTTTTTAAGAATCCTATGTGTTCAGTTACAACGTTCCTGGTGAACAGGGGTAAGTGAGCTTGCCATCCCAGTTTACAGAGTATGAATGAGATGGAGCGGGTAAGTGAGTGGTGTCCAAGCTACCATCAATAGACGAGCACTAAGCATGGCCTGGGAGCTGTGGAGTCTAGAATTCTTACCCAATCTTAATTTCTACATCCTTCCTTCCACTAGTGAATAATGTGCTATGAAAGTCCTGTAAAGGTGTAGACCAGAGATTGGCAAATGTTCCCCATAAGGGTCAGACAGTTCCTACCGCAGGCTTTCTGGGTCATAGAGAGGCTCCACAGCAACGGCTACACTCGGCAGGTGTAGCCCCAAAGCAGCCAGAGGCAGCTCCTAACCCATGGGTGGGGCTGTACGCCAGTGAAACCAGGGGTCAGGATATGGTGTAGATGCCTGTGGGGGAATCCTGCCCATCTTTCTGACCGTCCCGCTGCTCTAATGTGGTTAAATACTGTAACAAAGTTTGCCTTTGTTGTTTTTTTTTGAAATCACTTCTATTCTGAATGCCTGAGCCTGCAGTGAAGACACTTCACAAGCTGATGCTTTGCCAACTATAGCCTGAAGAAACTGTGCACCGAACAGCCCTCCTGGCTTCACGCAGGACGGGGACCCAGTCAAGGTCAAGAAAGTTCCTTCCATTCAGGCCACGTGCTCTAGTGTTTATTTCTTGCAGAAGTCCTGGGCCTTTGTTCGCTCTGTTCCAAGGGCGCAGACGTCCACGCCTCTCCTCCACCTAGTGAATCCGTGACCCCCTCACCATCCAGCTTAACGGCATCTGCCAAGATCACCACAGCGCGAGGCGGTATGACCCTCCCATGAATCTCACCGGCCCCAGGTCCGAGGTACCCCGACCACAACTTAGATTCAGACACAACGTCTTACCTCCATGCTCAGTATCTAAGACCCTCCGGACAAAGCTAAGCCACCTTGCCTTGTGCTCCTGACTCTTACGTAAGCATTTATTCTGTGGGTCAATGGCAATAGGATGGCTTTACCATCCCAGTACACATGCGAGGAGCTGAGAAGGTGCAGTACAATAACCCAGCCAGGCTGTGGTTAAAGAGTCAGTGGCAATTCTGAGAGAAGATCCTAAGTCTCTTTATCCAAGGAGCCTAAGACACCACAGGAGCCTAGTATGATAGACAGTGGCCTTTGCTGAAAGTGGACAATCTCCAGGACCAGAGGCCACTGGGTTTGAATCCCAGCACGGCCACAGGATGGTGGCAAATCACTTAAACTTAACATCAGCTTACAGTTACCACAGCACTATCTTAGGCTGTATAAAATGCACACCGCTTCATTTAATACTTCCACCAACTGTGACGTATGCACTCTTATCCCCATTATATATATAAGAAAACTGAGGCACTGAAGTGCTGCAACTTGTCCAACATTAAGCGTCAGACCCTAGTTCCAAACCGAGGTGTTCTGGCTCCAGAATCCCACTCTTCCAACCATAAACTCTAGGGCCCCTTGGGCCTCACTGGCAATGGTGCCCATTGTTATAGATCATTCAACACATGCTGTTATTCTGATTATTCTCTCCTCATTGGCAGAGGATGTACACCTCTCTAGCTAAAGCGGGTTGGAGAACTGACCTCATCAACTCTTTCCTGCGTCATCAACTGCTCCGCCAGCCACAAGCGTCTACAGGAGGTCTTCCTCTGGGAGTCTGGGCCTGGACACAGCCCAGGGATGGGCCTCCTGATCTCGGCCTTGGTAGGTGTGCACAGTGCCCTCACAGAGGGTCAGACACACCCTGGAACACTGCCGGCTGCCTTGTCAACCGAGATCACAGCAACACCTACAGCCAATGGTAAGATGGTGCATAAGCTAGAGAGGCCAGGAAGTGGGTGGGGAGGACCTAGAAAGGGAAAGGGTTGCCAAGGAGTCTGACCCTACGCTCCCATCCCAAGAAAGAGCAATTAGCCCACAGAAGAAACCACCTGGGGCTGTTTCTGCTCAGCCTGACCCACTCGAAAATTCTTCTAAAAGGGAAAAATCAGTTACAAACACATGAAGACTTGCAGTTTAAGAAGGTGAGGGGTGCGGTGAATGCCAGAAGTTACATAACATCCCTTCTGTAGGCTGGGGGAAAGCTGTCTCCCGAAGTTTGACAAATGAACAAAGAAACGTGGCAGCATTTCAGACTGCCACCCAGTCTTTCTGTGGAACTGATGTGCCCACGAGCGAGCGCATCCCAAACCCTGGCTCGTGATGAAGAGGAGGAGAAGGTGGAGGGGGGAGGGAGACCATGTAAAATTAGCATCTTCTCAGCTGTGTGCTGAGCTGGGGCTTTCAGGATAGCGGAGGGGTTCTGTGGCTCCAGCCTGATTTGCGGTTATTGCATAAGGTTGTGGGCCCGGGGGTGGGAGCCATTCCTCCCCAGGAGCCTGAGAACAAAGAAATGAGGCTCCTCCCCCACGGCCCACCGCTCGGGAACCAGGCTGTGGTCTCCCCTGTGTGCAAGCCGGTAAGAAAAGACCAGAAAGAAAACTGCATTAAGTTCAAAAGAAGCCAACAAGGAAACTGGAAATATACATGCTGTACTTAACCTACAGCAGAGAAACACGCAAGGCCTCATTCAAAGGTAGAGTTGCAGTTAAGCAGAGTTTACTCCACACTTGCTAACACAGTAAAAGAGCAGGGACAGCTTTGGGAATCACCCTGTCCAAGCCCTCTTCCACACACATCACTCAGAGAGAAGAGACCTCCATGGCCACATAGCAGAGCGGCAGAATCTAATCAGAAGACAGGCCCCTAATCCCCAGGTCAGTGGAGGGGCCGTACCAGCACAGTGAGATTGGAGGGCTGTCTGCGTTGAGAATAAGCTGTTCACGCAGCTGGAATGAGGGGCAGAAGGCACGAGGTCTACAGAGAAGAGGATCAAGGAAAATGCTCAGCAACCCTGACACTGTATCTTGTTTTTATCCAGACCCACCCAAGAACTCAATCTGTGTTTCAGTCTTAACCATCACATCTCAGAGGTAGCTCCGTATTTTAATTTTGCAGCATTCATCATCTTCCTGGCATTTATGCAGAGCAAGATTGGAACTACCACGTGTACAGGATGCCAATCGGCGGGACCGCCCCCGAGGCATCTCATAACAGCCCTGTCCTGGGCTCACAGCACCAAAGAAATCAGGCCGACTGGAGAAACCAGACAGCTGGAGGAGTATTCAGATGGGTTTACAATGGTTCACAGACTCTTGGAAATCGGAGAATTAAGAGAACACTGCACAGCCCTCCCTAGAGGCCCCTGCATAACTTCCGGGCTTCGGTGAACCTCAAGCCAGCTGGAGCTTCTGCAGCCAGGACGGAAAAGGACAGTGGGCAACCAGAGGCACTGGCAATAAAGTCAAACAAGGTGCTAATCAGTATTCCTGTTTCTCTAGATTTGCCAGATATTTCACAAAATGTATGTTATACTTTGTAAGAAGAAAAACAAGTAAGAAAAACGTGGCGAAGAAGAAAAAAGTTTAGGAAAGTAAAGGTAGAGCTGAGTGATTTTATGCACAAAGTTCATGTCCTCAAGGTTTTTGTTTGTTTGCCATTTTTTTTAACAAACTATTTTTTTTTTTTTTGCGGTACGTGGGCCGCTCACTGTTGTGACCTCTCCTGTTGAGGAGCACAGGTCCCGGGCACACAGGCTCAGCGGCCATGGCTCATGGGCCCAGCCACTCCGCGGCATGTGGGATCTTCCCGGACCGGGGCACGAACCCATGTCCCCTGCATCGGCAGGCGGACTCTCAACCACTGAGCCACCAGGGAAGCCCCAAAAGTTATTTTCTGCAATAAATTGTGTGCAGGCCATGCTTCAGGGGCAATAAATTTAGCTCAGAACTTCAAACAGGGACTTCCCTGGTGGCACAGTGGTTAAGAATCTGCCTGCCAATGCAGGGGACACGGATTCGAGCCCTGGTCTGGGAAGATCCCACATGCCACGGAGCAACGAAGCCTGTGCGCCACAACTACTGAAGCCCGCGCGCCTAGAGCCCGTGCTCCGCAACAAGAGAAGCCACCGCAATGAGTAGCCCACGCACTGCAACGAAGAGTAGCCCCCGCTCGCCGCAACTAGATAAAGCCCACGTGCGGCAATGAAGACCCAACACAGCCAAAATTTAATTAATTAATCATTAATTTAAAAAAACTTTGAACAGCGACAAGGTCTTGGGAGAAAGGCAGGGATCCCTGGGTCCCTTGAGAAGTCTCCACAGGGTGAGGAAACTCAGCCCCTGAGGTTGTGCAGGAAGAAGGCCCTCTTCCCCGTCCCCCGGGCCTGCGGGCCGAGAGCATGTGGCTGGAACCAGATGACCTAGGTCACACCCACCTGCGGCCCGTGCTCTCTGGGGACCTTGGGCAAGTTACTCAAGCAACCCAGCCTCAGTTTTCCCATCTATAGAATGAGGATAAGGAGATGTGCATGAGTTAGTTAAGGCTGCCTTAACACACCACCACCGACGGGCAGCTGAAACAACAGTCATCTATTGTCACACAGCTCTGGAGGCTGCAAGTCTCAGGGCAGGCTGGGGGCAGGGTTGGTTCCTCCGCAGCCCCTCTCCTTGGCTTGTAGACGGCCATCTTCTGCCCGTGTCTCTTCACATCGTCCTCCCTTTTGAGGTGTCTCTGTCTCCATCTTTCCCCACTTGATGAGGACACTCATGATATTGGGTTAGAGTCTGCCCTAATAACCTCATTTCAACTTAATTCCACCTGTGAAGACCCCAGTGACTCTGCTGAGTGCCCTAAACTCAGCCAGTGCCCTTCACGGACTAACCATCATTGTCATCATCACTCCCAGAGCTCCATCCCTGGTGACAGGCTGTCGCTAAGGCCGTGTGCAAGCCCTGGACCAGAGGCAGGAGGCACAGCCCGAGGCACAGGACCCCATCTGTCCAACAGGACGAGTCACACTCTGCCAGCCTCACGCTTTCTCTGCAGGGGATGGGGTGGCCTGGAAGGGCAGCACTCGGGGACACAGTGTGGCCACCATCACCCTTTCTGATGCTGGAGGAGGAAGGCTTGCAGAGCCATTGCCCGCCGCCCCCTAAGTTCCAAGCGCCTCCTTTGTCCTGAAGAAGAGAGTGAATTAGTTTTTCCAGACGTGGTGGCTCAATTGACTTGTAAAGAACGAATTTACAAGGAATTCCGGGAGCTAGTTTGTATGGTTGGAGAGAATGACCTTTGTGTCAAGCACGTTTGTTTCTGTGACAAGAGCAGGCTGGGTCAGAAGCCCCTCATCCCTGCCGCTGCCACAGGGCACACTAAAATTACTGGACGGGCTTGTGTTTTCCCAGAATCAGTCAAGGGTTTGCCCGGCTGCGGGGGTGAACAGCAGTTGGCTCAGCGGGGCCTGCCAGCCAGGAGGGAGCTGCGGCCCTAATTCCCACCTGCCTTCCTTCTGTGCCCTAAATGTTCACCACACTCCTCCTTCGACCAAAATACAATGAAAGTGTTTTTGCCAACATATTTCAACTTGAGAGCCATCCTGGAGGATATTGTGACTCTGTATTTTCTAATGCAAATAAGGAAAGCCGGAGGGCCCTGGAATGTCTCTCTGCCAGCTTTCGAGACAGTGGCCCAGAGAGCAGAAGGGACTTGACAAAGGGACGCACTCGGGGTTGGCAGGGATGGGCTGTCTGTGGACCGAAGTCCAGTACGTCTGCCCCTGCCGTGCTGTCTTTGCATCAGACTGTCCCAGGCTATAATATCCTGTCTCCATAGAAAAGTTCCCTTCACTCCGTGTCGTAGTGGCAGTGCAGGGGGAATAGTAGTGCAGTGCAGGAGAGACACAATTTAAACACAACTAACAACAAATCCCACAGAACTAAGAATCCTTTCAAGAGGGAACCATTTCACAGGCCCCAGAGATGTCAGCGACTCATCATTGCAAGCAGTGACCCGTTTCTGAAAAGCATCAGTGTTCCTTGAAATGCTCATAAGAGGTCCGCCAACACACGGATTCCAAATTCAAATAAGTTAGTGCTTTGAGTTTAAAAGTACATCCATGCCCTTTAATTCATCTGATTCTCCCAGCAAGCTCTTGGCTTTTCCCTCGTTTCACACATAGAGAAACAGAGCCTACGGAAGCATCTCAGCTTGGCCTCCCCCAGAAGCAAGAAGCAGCTTATTTGGGAAGTGATCCCAGAGACCCAGCTGTAGACGTGCAGAGTGAGGCAGGAGAGGAAAGGCAGCCGGAGCAAGATTCATCAGGAACAGCCCCCCCGGTGGGTAATGGGGGCTTCCTACCCACAGCTGGGTGCTGCAGGGGACGGGGCGGGGTACAGACCACAGGAGTCACTGCAGACCAGGGGTCTCCATCCCCCCGTCAATGGGAGTGACCAGCTCTGAGCTTTGGGAAGATTTCCTGGGGCAGGTGACAAACGGGCTGTGCCTTTCTGTACATGAGGAATTAGATGTTTCACAGAACATCTTCCAAGCTTGATTTGGGGTAATTTGTCAGATAAATTAGTCTCTAATTGGAGACAGAGCAACCTAAATGCACAGAAATGGGTTAGAATTTATTAGAATACGTGTCTGAATTGATGAGAACCTGCATTCAGGGGGACGGCGATGGGAAAATGCAGGAGCAGAGGATGGATGGGACAGTCAGTGAGGGAAGATGCCAGAGGGATGCAGGGAAGGATGGGGGGCCGGGGAGGAGGAGACAGAGAAGTATCCCTCGAATGCCCCTCGCAGGTCCTGGAGACACTCTTGACACGGTAACAGAAGTCAAGAAAGCAGGGTTGATCTGAGAACAGGAGTCTGTGCCGGGCAGAAACATGGACGTTCCCAAGACAGAGGGGCTTCCAGGTGGACACACAAACCCAGTCTCTGTATCCCAGGTCTGTCAACAGGGAATCAGGTAGTTCATACACCCATCTGGGTACCCAGAGCCCAAGGGACCACCTAGCATGCCGAAACCTGCCCAATGGCCCTAACCACTAACCTCCTAACTGTCCTGTTCACAGAACACCCTCCTCAGTTATTATTCTACTAGACAAACTTGAGGTTCTTCAGACCACCCCAAAATAGCCTCCAGTCACTCACCCTCTCAGACCAATATTGACTGGACTTCATAAATGAAAGGGAGGCGGTTGTTAATTTAGCTACCATTAGCCTCTACCCTAAAATGTTCTTTTTATAACAGATTGCTTTGGATAGTTTGGTAATTGGGGATTTCTCCAGTGGCAATTTACCCTTTCTCCCAAAACAACCCTCAAAGCACAGCCTTTGCCAGCTCTGGGAAGCCCAGGGCTGGGCCATGGCAACTGGATACCGTGCAGTCTGCCCGCTGTGCTTGTGGTCTGGGTCCTGCACCCTAGCCTGAAGGTGAAGAAAATACCCAACATGGAGAGGATACCCCCAATCTTAAAATATTCTAGAGCCCTTGTGGCCAATTTGTCACAGTTAAGACTCACATGATCAATTAAACCTCCTCTTTTCTTACTATATAGGAGTTAAAAAAATGAGGCAAACTCAGGGCCTCACGAGGGCACAGCAAGTGCTTGCTGAGTGAGGACTTTCCTAATACTGAGCGTGGGATTTTGGTTTGGGGAGAGTCTTCTTTTTTCTTCCCTTTTCTTTCTTTCTTCTTTTTTCCTTTTTAAAATAACACTAAACTTTTAACTCTCTCAAAACTAAAATGCAAATCCTGTTTAAAACCTGGAAACAGAATAAATGAAAACCCCAAGAAACATATACCTGGTAGTTAAAACAAAGATTTTCTTCTACTATTACAAAGTTACTTGCAGAAAAAGAAAAATGTTGTGCTTATTTCACAGTTCACCTGGAAAAGAAAGACAAATGGCTTCATCTAGGAAACCCTGAAGATAGAATCCTATAATATTTTCCAAGAACTGGTGCCACTGGCCTATCAGCCCTGCACATCTGTGGAAACCACCTGCACATGGATCAGCTACCTGTGCTCACGTTTTACAACCTTGTCCAAGACTTTGGGAGGTTCTGCCTTTATAAGAAACTGGTCCTCCAAACTTTATCAAGGCCTTAAATGTACAGATCTTTCTGTAACTGAGAGAAGTCTAGCCTCCCCAAGGAAGGGGGCCTGGTGCTGTCAGCCCACACACCCCAAGGCTCCTATCGGCCTTGGCAGGTGTGGTGGGTAGCGGGGAGGGCCGGCGGGGAGCCCTGCACAGACATCTCAGTCTCCCCAGCAGGGTCAGAAAAGCTGTCTCGTGTCACCGCCTCAGACAACCCTCCTTCAACAGCAAAGGACACGTCCTCACTTCCGCACCAGCCCGATCACTGCCCATTCGTCTGCGGAGTGCTTATGCTTCTGTAATATGCTCAAAACAGCCTCTCCACCCAAGGCGAAGGAAACAGTTCCCACCTGAGTACATGTGGCTACACGCAATTCCAAACGAGGGCCCTGCATAAACACGCACTCGGGACCCCTTTTTATGCAGAAAACCCTGCTTTTGTATCTCATCTCCTTACTCTCTCCTTGATCTCAGACCATAAGCCCTGCTCCAAATAAGGAGAATTCACACTGGAATCAGTGTGTTCCTTCGCCCCTGCTTTTTGTTGTTCCTTCCATCTCCGCTACCCTTACAATGGTTTTCTGTTAACCCTACTCCTCTTTTCCGGGGCCACTTCATTAATTCTACTACAGCTCTGCCTCAAGCTGCTGAGGTGGGCCAGTCAGTGAGCAAGGAAAACACTAGACTCCCAGAAGGACCCTTCTCCAGTGCAAAACCGCCTCACTCTGCATAGCCTGTGTGCCCGACGCCTTCCCCAGCTGAGGATGCTCGGGACCAGGGACTAGATTAAATGCATCTCCGTGACCCCAGTTCCTCATCCAGTGACTGGCACATAAAGGACAAATGAGCCAGAAACCCTGAGTTTTATCCCTGGACAGGTCATGAACCAGCTGGAAGACTTTTACTCATCAATAGGAGAGAGGGAGGAAGGGTGCAGAAAAAGAAAGAAAAGTGGAAGAAAGATAAAGAGAGGAGGAGGAAGGAAAGGGAGTTAGTTAAACCATGTGGTTTATTTGGTTCTCTTCTCTTGTAATGTTCTTTCGTTCCATCATTTTCTTTCCAGACGTGGGGCTCAGGCAGAGGACATCTAAGGGGACATCACACAGTTGACTACACACATTCGTTCTGAGAAGGGGGAGGAAGCCAGACACAGGGTTTAACTTAGGAGAGCCAGGCGCCGAGGAGCAGCGTGACATGTGAGGAGAAGGTGGGGGCACGTGGAGGGCGCTCGGCTTGATCAACACCTTCAAGAACAGGAAGAGGCCAACACGGGGGATCTATCTGATCAGAATTGGCTGCATGGTAACTTGGTGCCCTAACAGAATGAGTGGAAATTCTTTTCACTCTAAAATGCACGGACATACTTCAACCCAAAGACCCCTTGCTTGGCCAGTGAGGGTGAAAATACACTCGTGCGAGAGTTGGGCTTGCATCGTTAGGCATTTAAAACCTGTGTCATCGGAGAACTCATGATGCCACCTCGATCCCTCCTCTCAAGGCCCAGTGCCTCCCTGTGGAAGGGACAGAAAAATATGTCCTCACGTGCCTCAAACACAGAAAGCTGGATCTCAACAATCAATCTGCTGCTCTCAGACTTGCTGCCTGACTCCAGGCCATGTGCAACTTGTCCCATCCTCTGCTTCTCGGGGCCAAGGATGGCCCCATTATTCTTCCGTCTTTCAAGATCAACATTATGATCATGCAGTCTCCCTAGACCAAGACCAACCAAAGACCAACCAAAGACTCCAAAGGTCCAACATTGGCCTCACGATGGCACAAACCACAGAGAGGGCAAAGGGCCGTCCAGTCTGTGTGTGAGGGTCTTCAATGGGCCCTGGGTAGGACAGCATCCAGCCTCAGGAGGTTTCCAATGCAGGTGATAGAATAAGACACGTGCACGAATAACTACACAACATAGAAGGGAAAAGAAGTGATGTTTTACTGGTTGCCCAGTAAGTGTTAGGAGCTTTACCTATTTACATTAATTTAGCCATGACCTCAGTCCCATGGGATATTTGTTACCCTAACTTTACAGACGAGGAAACCTATTGTCAGAAGGTTAAAGACTTCTCACAAAATCTTACATGTATTTAGTCAACAATGGGAGATTTCCAAATGCCAATCAGACACCATAGCTAATGCCAAACACTCTAGGAGTTCCCAGAAGAGACACAGCGTTTCCAGATGAACTCATCGGTAATGCTTCACGGAAGAGGAGCTATTTGTGTGAGACTTTAAGGGACTAGTAGGACGCTGCTGTGTGAGAGGAAAGAGATGCCAGGCAGAAGGACCAGGGAGTGATGGAAAGTAACAAACCACATGCCAGAAATGAAAGCATGACCTTGCTGGAGCCACGCACATCGGAATTCCCATTTCTTAGTGACATGTGTCTCTTGAAATAAAGTGTTAACAATGTCATTATCATGCATGTCTCATCTCTCCAAATACATAAACATCTCTGTGAAGGCTGGATCTATGCCAAATATCTTCAAATCCCCAAAAGGTCCACTCCCAGAGCCTTGAATGTAGTCGTCACTTAACGCAAATCTTAAATGAACAGATAGCATCCTGAGATGCACAGTGTACTTTTACAGGAATTCAACTGCAAAAATAAAATACCTCCACCCCTTAGAAAATCACTGTTTTTTTTCCTGGTCTGATCTTGCTGCATATTATCATTTTAACATCTGAGTACAACGAAAGAAATAAAATGTAATCTAAATATATATCAAATACCTATGAAGCAACCAACCTCTCTGTAACGCAGTAAGAGGCAGTGAGAAACCCACGGATTGATTTAACATCAAGACTTAAAAAAGAGAAAAGCATTTATTATTTCTTTTCCAATTGCAAAAGTATGGCTTGATGTTTTAAAGAGAAAATACAAGAAAAGGCATAAAGAGTCAAATGATAAACTCACAAACCAAGAAAGACATGAAGGAGGCCAGGTTTATTTCAAACACCTAAGCAGGCTGTTTTAAAGGTTTCTTCAATACCACACACACACGCACCCTACACTGGCATTACACTGGGCAATGGCTTCACACAATCCCTCCACTGCCAAGTTCAAAATAAAAGGCAGACAGTACTTTATTCTGTTCTCCCTTTCATACTGAAGGTAGCAAACAAACCACTTGTGAATGTGAACATGGCAGAGCTCCCGACACCCTGCCTGCAACACCTCACCCGTCCAGGGCAAGGGGAGTAAGTACACACACAGCCACATGCAGGGCAATTGCAAAGACAGGACTGCCAGCACCTCTTCCTTTTATAGGTGAGGAAATTGAGGGCCAGTGAGATGAAATAAACGCCAGGCAGAAAGCAAGCACATGGCTCCTCTGACTTCAATAATTCTTTCCCTGAACTCCAGCACGTCTGAGTCATGACTGCTTTCTCTTCACGTTCAAGATTGGGTTAAATTTCCTCAATGACAGGTCTTGGTCACCACTTTCCATAAGGCGTGCCTGGCCACTGTCATTGCCAGGAGGAAAGGGCAGAGTGTAGGGATCCTCATGGACATATGCCCCCACTCAATTGTTAACAAAACAGAAGCAAAGGCTCCCTTCTGGGTGAGCCTTCCAAGCATCAGAGCAGACTCTTGTGATGCTAAGTTTCAAAAAATAAGAACATAGGCCAGAGTTTATCTGGAAACCTCAGAGGGCTTGGCTCTGCTATAAAGACTCTCTTCCAAAGGCACCAACGTCTCCATCTACACTGTACATCTTCCCTAGCCCACCCCAGGGGAGAAACAGAAAAAAATAATAAAATTAAAGGGTTTCAATAAGCAAGAAACCAAAACAAGGCACAGTTGACTTTTCCTCTTCTCGTGTGTCCTTGTAGTTTTCCAAAGGCCTCCACTGTCATAAAGCATCCTCTCAAGTACGAGAGGCAATCTGCACATTTCCAAAGAAGAACTAATTCTTAGAATCTCAGAACATGAGGGCTGTGGGGAGATCGTAGGAAGCAAAGGGTCACAGAGAAGAAGTGGCTTAGAGGAGAAACGTGTGATCTCTGTACCTGCAGGAAGGTGAGATCAAAGTCCTATTTGATGCCAGACAAGTCTTGGTGGACCCATGGGACTTGGGGCTCCACCGGCTGTTCCAGCTACAATTCTCCTGCCCGGACATGAGTGCGCAAACAGACCCAAGGCCTCCATGCTCTTAACTAACCATCAAATTCCGCAGAGGTTCTGAGTTTCTCTCCCACTGCTCCATCCCAGGTCTCAATTCCTCCCCTTCCTGTCCACCTTTTCCTACTCCCGGGAACCCCAGACCTCTCATTAGGAGAGAGGCTGTGAACATTTCAAGGCATCCTAAGAGTCCAGGGATGTGGAACTGAGAGCTCCCTGGGCTCAGGCCTGGGATTCTTGTGCTGTATAAGATCGTCGACCTGGCCCAGGGCTGTGACTGGGCTGCAAAACTCCTTTACAGGGATCTGGGGGTCCCTGTCCTCGCAGGGTAGGGATGGAGGAGGGGGAGGTGTGTATTCCAGATAAGTCGCTGGGGCAACTTGACGGGAGCATCGCACATCCCTGCTCTAAGGGGAGGGGAGGGCGATCAGAGGAGAAGCCAGCCCTGCTCGACGGTGACCGAGCCACATGCTGGCTCATCTGAAGTAGGATTTACGGGGGCTGACCGATGGGGAAAATATAATTCTTAATCCAGTACCCAAAGTCCTCTCAGATGGCCCCCTGCTCTAGACCTTGATCTCTGCACAACCCACCGCAGTGTTACTCTCAACCCAGATCACGACCCCGACCCTCTCCTGAAGGGTTTTGAGAGAAAAGTGGCAGTTTCTCCACGTTTTCATCCTTTAGGTCTTCAAACTTTTGCCTTCTGCAAAATAGAAGCTTAAGACACGTGTGCTGAGTTGATCTGGCCTCGGGAGAACAGGCACAGGTGTATAAAAATGTACAAAAGTAAAAGACAGTGTGCCCTGACCGTTGGATGAGTGGAGGGCAGAGGGCGATGCAGGGGGCAGATGTGGAGTCAAGTAAACATGGCCATTAAAAGGGGGTCAGCACTGACCAGCCCTGTGGCACAAGCCTGACCCCTCTGTGCCTCTGCTTCGTCATGGGAAAAACAGGGGCATAAGGCCTGTCTCGTGCGTGAGGTTTCCGCGAGGGATGAACCAGCCTCTCTGTGCACAAAGCCACTCACGGCCCGGACAGAGGAGACCCACCAATGACAGCTGCCTGAATCCGGTGCTTCACGGCAGAGTCAGCACTGAACTGAAAGGGCTTTTAAATGATTCTTAAAGAAAAAACAAAACTCTAAGCTCCCTAATATTGAATATAAACACACCACATCCTAACTGCAAGGGATTTTAAGAAGTGGTCAGTGGGGCTGGTCATCCTTCACTGTCGTAGGCGCTGGCAAAGCTATAGCCCTTTCAGCACACGGTGGTGGTAGCCCAGGAGGACAGAAGTGAAGCCTCAACTCCTCGACAGCCCGAGGCCACCAGGCCCCCGACACCTGAGCCAAGGTCCGAGAAGATGGCATCAGGCTGGTGAATGTTCATGGTGAAGCCGGGCATGTGGAAGAGGTGGGGTGGGGAGACAGCACCCTGGCCTTCCCCCTTCATGCTGCTGGACAGCCCGCCTGCGTCTGGACAACCCGCCGGGCCCCTCAAGCCTCTGACCCTCAGTCTGTGTGTCTGTGCATCTGTATATCTATGCATCCGTGTATCTGTGCATCTGTGTGTCTGTGCATCTATATGTCTGTGCATCTGTATATCTGTGCATCTGTGTGTCTGTGCATCTGTGTATCTGCGCATCTGTGTGTCTGTGCATCTGTGTATCTGTGCATCTGTGTGTCTGTGCATCTGTGTGTCTGTGAATCTGTGTGTCTGTGCATCTGTGTCTCTGTGTATCTGTGTGTCTGTGTCTGTGCATCTGTGTATCTGTGCATCTGTATGTCTGTGCATCTATATGTCTGTGCATCTGTATGTCTGTGCATCTGTGTGTCTGTGTCTGTGTGGCTGTGCATCTGCGTGTCTGTGTATCTGTGCATCTGTGTGTCTGTGCACCTGTGAAGGCAGGCAGGCTGGCTTAGGACCAGGAAGGGGCCCCAGGGTTTGCACAACGATTTGGGGTAGAAGGGAAGGGGGTTCTGCGTCCTCCACCCCAGCTCAGATGACATATGATAGCTGATTTGGAGGGAAAAAGTTCCACTGCCAAAACAAAAGCAGTTTGTAACATGTGGCCTATATTTGTTGCTAAGGCCCCTGTGGGTCTGAGACCCTCTGAATGAACCCTGCAGCTGTGGACAGGCTCTAGGTCTGGCAACACCACCTGCCCTGACAACAAAACCAAGGACTGAAATGTCCCCGTATTCCTCTAAATCCCGTGTTTTCAGGCATTCGCACCCTCCCGGGGTCAGCGACATCTGTGCAACGCACGGGCCAAACACCTCACAACTCCTACAGAGATTCACGGGAACACCAGACTGATTGGGAGGGAAGGCCAGCCTGGGACCCACTGGGAAGTCAACTGTGGTCACACGGATGTTCCCAGAATAGTGGACGCTGAGGCTCTGGCCTGGCCCAAAAAGCCACACCAAAGGCCCAGGAACTTGCCACTATGATTCAGGAGAGAGGCTGCCATGTCATCAGCTAAAGGTGCGAGTCCCAGCCTGACTGTGTGATGCCCAAAGGGGCCCAGAGCTCCCCCGGAACCACAGACAGGTCCCATGGCCACTTTCTCAAGGTCTGTGCCGAGAGGCCTGAGGGGAGCTAAGGACCTTTCTTCTTAGAAACTGCTCTACCTGCAGTAGGGCTTTTTTTTCTCCCTCACTGGGTAATGGAAGGAGAGCAAGGAGAGCTTGTCTGTTTTTTGTCCGTCTGTCTGTGTACACCGTCTCTGTCACAGTATTAGCGAGTTAGCCGGGCTTTGTCTTTCCATTATTCCTGTTTACTTTCTGGACCTTTCCCAGCTTGTACAGGAGCAGCAGTCCAGAGCAGGGAGCCTATGGAGGGGCTGCAGGGGCAGGGCCAATGGGATGGGGCCCAGCATCCTGAGAACAAGCAGGCCTGCCCCCTGAGGTAGCCGCATGACAGCCACTCCACAGACTGCCGGCGTCCCTCTGTCAGCTCCAAGCACAGGGCAGAAGCTCTCCAGGGATCCACATGCTTCCCGGAACGTCCCCTGCCACTCCCACCCCGGTCTGTCGGTGACTAATGGGACACATCCAAGATTAGGTGGCCTCGGTCCAGGAGAAAAGCTGAGAACCTGTATCGGGCTGCTGACCAGTCAGGACAGGGTGCTGGGAAAGCAGGGAGTGTGAGGTCCCCACGGGGCCTACAGGGTGACACACAGGGTGACACACAGAGTGACACAGCTCAAAGACTGGAAAGGGTGGAGCAAAGGACACTGCTTTTATTACAACGAAAGCATTTCTAGAATTAGCTCTCAGAGCAACCTTCTAAGTGTTCTCTGGGATCTATGAGAGGCCCAGAACCGAAAAGGCTCAAAAAGTCTAAGTGTTGGGCTTCCCTGGTGGCGCAGTGGTTGAGAGTCCGCCTGCCGATGCAGGGGACACGGGTTTGTGCCCCGGTCTGGGAAGATCCCACATGCTGCAGAGCGGCTGGGCCCGTGAGCCATGGCCACTGAGCCTGCGCGTCCAGGGCCTGTGCTCTGCAGCAGGAGAGGCCACAACAGTAAGAGGCCCACATACCGCAAAAAAAAAAAAAAAAAAAGTCTAAGTGCTGAGAGAAATTACAGTGTTATACAACCCCATAAACATTGCTGAGAGCCAAAGCCACGCCAGAGCGCTGTGCAGAGCTGCTTGGGAGAACACAGAGACGAACCCCATGGGGCAGCCTCCCTGGCAGAGACCACAGCGCTGTCCGTACATCAGGGGCTTGGAGCCCAGGACCAGTGCTAAGGTGAACGCCAGGTAGAGCAGGTTACCTGTGAGTGACCCCATGGCAAGCCCCCTCCTCTCCATCACATCCTTCCAAATACCCATACTGCGCACACATGTGTAAGGGGATTCAAGAGGGAATTTTTGAACTGTAAATGCAGTCCGTTTACTCACTGACTAAAGTGCACGCCCTTCCAGGCGCTGTCAAAGCCCAAGGAGGTGCAAGGTCTTCCCCACCAAGCTCACAGTCTACTCAGAGCTGGTTAAATCCTGATGACAGGGAGGAGGGACACGGGCTCCAACAGAAGCAAACGCAGGGGACAGGGGAGGGGCTTCACCGAACTGGCTCTCAGGACCAGCTTCCTGCAGACACTGGACCGAGGGAAGGGAGTGATGACTGAGAAATCACTCCTTGGATTCCAGCCAGGTGCGTGCCGGGGGCCTCAGAGCAGACAAGGCCGTAGGTAGGCTGGAGCTGCCTCATGGGTACAGATAAAGACTCTTATCTTGGTCCTTGAAGCTCTGGGAGCCAGTGATGGAGTTTTGAACAGAGGGTATGTTTATCATTTTAGGACGATTACTCCTCTCGGCAGTAATCCAGTTAGATTTACCAGGGCAGAGAAACCAGTTAGAACTTTGCTGAAGATCAGTAACAATCTGGAAGCGGCCTCTCTGTTTTCAGTAGTGTACGTACATAGTGAAAGGCTACCAGAGAACGTGTGAGGGCGTGGGATCTAAAGCGGCAAGCCTCCCAGAGGGTGATGCTGAGGCAGCCCAGTGCCCCCAGGGGCCAGTAGATTAAAAAAGAGCATCTTTGAGGATATACCGGTAGTGAGACGAAAAGAACCCCTAAGATTCAAGAGACCTAGACTCAAGAGCGGATTGCACATTAACTTCACAAGCTATTGGAAGATTCCACACCCCCTGGAAGCCTCAGCGCCCTCATCTGTAATTTGGGATTAATAGCGACCACCCCACGTCTCGTGGGGCGGTCATGGGGACTGCATAAGCGAAACGGGAAAGCATCAGGGGCGTCCGCGTGGGAGCATCAGGCAGGGAGCTGGCGGCACCTCTGCTCTCCGCCCCCGACTCTCTAGTTCAGCCACTTCACAACTATTTCAGGTCCATACGTGTGCCAGACACTGAGGCTACCGAGACAATTAAGGAAGGTGCCTCCCTCAGAGAGTTTACGAGAAAATAAGTGACCATTACTGTGCATCTTGTCCCAGAAAAATAGAAACAAGAGAGGAATTTGCCCATCGGCAGCCATGACTCAATCCTCTATGGATCACACCCCCCTTACCATGTAATCTGGGATATTCTGGAACAGCCATAAGCCTTGAAATGATTCAGAGGGACCACCTCGTTGTCAAAGGTCTCGGAGAGCTCAAGGCCATGTGATATTTTTATAGCTTCTTTTGGAGTCAAGAGCAGTACAGATTTTGTACTTACTCTGAATTTAACCAGCATTTAAGCGTGCTGATTATAGCTGCAAATACACTTTCTGCTCCTGCGTGTGACTGGAGAGTGGCCAGGGGAGAAGCCTTGGAAATTTACAGAACAGAAATAGCATGTGGTCTGTCTGCTTGAAGGAATGGGTCCCTCTGTGACCAGCAGGGAGAAGACCAGCAAAGGGCCTGAAGCAAACCCAAGACAGAGAATAAAATGAGGCTTTTTGTCACCATCTCCCTGTTACCAGCCACATTTTCCCCAGTCTGGGAGACCCCTAAGAAAGCCAGCAACAGACCCGGGGCTGGGGTTTCAGAAGACACAGGACGCAGCAAGTCTAGCTGGTGAACTAGGGTCACCCAAGCAAAACGTCTAGACGTGGTTCTGAATATAAAGAAAATAATGAAAGTGGGAACGTAGAAATTGCTTCCTAATTGGCTTTGCACGAACAAGCAGCTGTCCTGGTTGTGGAAATGAACTATTAGCGGCAGGAAGGCCTAGAAAAGGATGAAAAGACCTGATCTCTGCTCCAGCTCCCAGCCAACCTGGGGACCCTTTGAGGTCTCCAGCTTCTCCTCTGCTGAGCTAGGAGCTAGAAGGAAAGGCTTTGTGTAGGGTCTGCACTTCCCCGGCTCTCCCTGGGGGCCAGGGCAGGGAGGCCTTCACTGGCACAGGCTACAGGTGCCCCAAGTTTGTTCCAATCTGAGCCTGTTTATTTTTGAGATATCAGGCTTCCCGAAGACTTCTTTGAAGAAAGGATCACTGAACCACCTCACCGAAATAATTGTGGAAACCACGTGCTACATGAGAAGCACGATTTCCTTTAAGCAGGACACTCCACAATTCTATATCCAGACACATGGGCACTGCCTGGCAGGGAAGCGTGCAGGAGAAGAGAGTGTGATCTTGCCCCATAGGGTCTGGCATAGTGCCAGATCCCAGAACTTCAAGTCACTGAGAAAAACATGGGACAGAGAGGTTCCTTTTTAAAGAAATACACACTTGGACTTTTTTTTTTTTTTGAAGGAAGAGGGTGTAAGTATCTTTATAAATGTTGATGTACTATAGAAAATAAGGGTAAACTGAAATTATAGAATTAAAAAATCTAGATACCATGTTGATAAGAAGCAATGTTAATGCTGCTGTGTCCTCTCTGTATGTTTGTATGATGTATGAAGGAAGCCCCTCTGTTTACATACAGGTTACATCTGGATCAGTCATCTGGTCCAAACTGACCAACAAATATTTCTTTACACTAACACTTGCTGCACCTATTTCACTGACCATCTACATAAATGTCATGAAAACCTTCCTAGCAGTAAGGGGTTATCACCCACAGTAATGCTGCCAATACTGAAATGGGCTTGGAAACCATCCATATCTTCGGTAGCAACAAAGGTTCAACTACTTTAAAACAAAAAAAATGGGAGACATCTACTTCTCTCAGTATGATGAATTAGATTCTGCAGAGGTCTCTCACACTGGAAGATAACTAAAGTCCAGTTAAAATACTGAACCAAAAATAAATAAGTAAGTACCCCTAGCTTATATGCCTCCAAGTTAATTGCAGTGTTCTGAGGCTTTTGTGTATTTTGAGAACAAAGGAGTTAAAATATTTATTTTAGACCTTAGATGTATTTATGGTAAAATTTCAGCAGTTTCCACTAAGAGAAGAGAAATTGAATATATAACTGCCCAATGTAAAAGGAGAAAGTGGAAAAAGAATACAAACAGACAAACATGCACTTTAAAAAAACAAGCAACAAAGAAAATAGTATAAAAACAATTTAGTAGGGGCTTCCCTGGTGGCGCAGTGGTTGAGAGTCTGCCTGCCGATGCAGGGCACACGGGTTCGTGCCCCAGTCTGGGAAGATCCCACATGCCACGGAGCGGCTGGGCCCGTGAGCCATGGCCGCTGAGCCTGCGCGTCCGGAGCCTGTGCTCTGCAACGGGAGAGGCCACGACAGTGAGAGGCCCGCATACCGCAAAATAATAATAATAATAATAATTTAGTAGGAAAATAACCAACCCTATTAAATCATGTAAGAAATAAACTGATTAAACTCAATAGCCAAAAGAAATAAATGATAAAATTGAAATTTAAAAACAGAGATACACATAAAACCATAGGAAACTGGAAAGTTTGGAAGTCAAAGGATGGAGAAAGGTGGTCCAGAAAAATGCAACCCAAAGAAAGCTATCGGACAAAAGAAGACTTAAAGCAAAAAACATAGCTAGAGTAAAAGAAGGCAATTATGTAACAATAAAATACCCAGTTCATTACATAGCTATAGTAATTCTAAGTTTGTATATATCAAATAACTTCAAAATATAAAAAGCAAAAATAAAATAGTTTCTGAAAAAAAATGACAAATGTACCACCACAGTGGGGAAATCACAATATATTGTTTAATATAGCAAATATAGAAAATTAGGAAAAATAGAGGTGATATGAAAAGCACTATTAACAATCTAAATTTAATAGACATAGGAACTCTCATAATCAACAAACTGAAAATCCACAATCTTCTCAAAAATACACAGAACATTTACAAAAACTAACCTTACACAGGGACATACAGAATGACCAGCAAATTTCTAGTAACCGGTATCATATGGATCATGTATTTTGACATCAGTGCAATTAAGACAGACATCAATAGTGAAAAGATTCTCCATGCTTGAAAATCACAGAAGACTCATCAATAAACTCATGGGTTTAGAAGAAAATATTGAACTTTAAAAACATGTAGAACTAAGCATACTGAGAATATTGTTTAACAAAACCTATGAGATGCCATTAAAGCAGTACTAAGAAATTTATAATCTTAAATGCTTATATTTAAAAAGAAGTCTAAAAGTTATTGAGCTGTCTCTGGCTTAAGAAGTTAGAAAAGCAACTGCAGAATAAACACAAAGCAAGTAGAAGAAAAGACCTATTAACAGGTAAACAAAAATAAATAAAACACAAAGTTAAAATAGAGTCAACAGAGTCAGAAGTATGTTTCTTTGAAAATAATAAAACATACACTGTCTGGCAGATTGGTCAAGGAAGAAAAAAGAGATATGGCTCAATTAACATATTTGTAATGAAAAAAATGGATAGGGATTTTAAACTAAATGAATAATTTTACGCTAATTTTAATTTGAAAAACAGGTAACTAGGAAAAAAACTCCTAGAAAAATATAATTTAAGAAAACTGAAAGAAATTCAGTTTAAAAAGAAATAGGGGGCTTCCCTGGTGGCGCAGTGGTTGAGAGTCCGCCTGCCGATGCAGGGGACACAGGTTCGTGCCCCGGTCCGGGAGGATCCCACATGCTGCGGAGCGGCTGGGCCCGTGAGCCATGGCCGCTGAGCCTGCGCGTCCGGAGCCTGTGCTCCGTGGCGGGAGAGGCCACAACGGTGAGAGACCCGCGTTACCGCAAAAAAAAAAAAAAAAAAGAAAGAAATAGGGATTCAGATCATTTTAAAAGCCTCAAAAAAATTAAATAGATAAAAATCTTGCAACAAGGAAAGCACGAGTTCTTGTTTTTAGCTGAGTACTACCAAAATTTCAAGAGCAGATAATTCAAATCATACAGAAAATCTTGCAAGAAATAGAAAAATAGAAAAAAAAATCCTCTCTTTAAATCAAACAAAAAGCAGTTAAAGAAAGGAAAAATGGAGGCCAAACTTACTCATGAGTAAAGAAACAAAAATTTAAAGCAAAATAAGAGCAAATAGAATCCAGATGTGCATCAGGCATGTATTTAGGGGGAAAAAAATAAAGCCGAACAAGCTAGATTTATCCTAGGCATAGAAGAGAGTTTACCATCGGAATGAGCCATACGTGTAAGATAACATAGTAATAGGAAAACAGTGAAAATCATATGATCATCTTAATAGATGCAGAGCAGCCTTTGATAAAACTCAGCATATACTTACGAATAAAAGCAGAAAACAAAACTGTAAAACAGAAACATAAGGGAACTTCCTTAACCTAATAAGGGGTATTTGGAAAAAAAGTGATAGCAAACAACATTC
This sequence comes from Lipotes vexillifer, assembly GCF_000442215.2. Taxonomy (NCBI): domain Eukaryota; kingdom Metazoa; phylum Chordata; class Mammalia; order Artiodactyla; family Lipotidae; genus Lipotes; species Lipotes vexillifer. The sequence goes on from NW_006797342.1 coordinate 365,412, forward strand.
TTAATCAAATTAGAACACTCCTTATAAAGATTAAGAACAATGAAGGGCTATCTTCTATTGCTCCAATTCATTATTGTACTGGGGGTCCTAACTCAAACAAGGAAAACAGGAAAAAGAAAATGTGAGAATTGAAAGGAATAAACCATACTTTAATTATTCACAAATGGCTTTTTACGTATGGGAGGATCCATAAACAAAATATTAGAAATACTAAAGGTTGAGTTAAGAGGCTGGATGCAAGATCAATGTATAGATATCAATTACACTTTTATCCTCCAGCAAAGATGCCATCTCTGAAGGCACCCCAAAACTGAGGTGGCTGGAAACAAACAAACATGTCACATGTACCTAGGAGCATACAGCAAATGAGTAAGATCTATCTACAGAAAAGTATAAATCTTTCCCAAAAAACATTTGTGAAGACAAATATATGGATACTGACACAATGTTCATGGATAGAAGAACTCAATATCAAAAAATGTCAATTTTTTCTCAATTGATGTATAGATTGAATGCAATCCAAGCAAATTCCCCACAGGTTTTGTTGTTGTTTTTATTGTTGCTATTGCTGTTTCATAAACTAACTCTAAAATCTCTATAGAAGAGCAAAAGTCCACGTACAGCCAAACATCACCCAATAAGAGGGAAAAGATGAAAGGACCAAATATCAAGACTTCATAGAGAGCTACAGTCATTAAGAGCAGGCAGCACTGATACAGAGGTGGGCAAATTAACCAACATCCAAATAGAGACAACACAGAAAAACAAACCCATTAGGGAAACTCAATATATTACAGACTGTATATCCCAGATCAATAGAAAAAAAGGATTATTCAATAAGTGGTACTAGGCAAATTATTATTCTTTATGGATAAAAATAATCCTGGATTCCTCTATCACACACAAAAATTAATTCCAAATAATTGTAAAACTGATAAAAGAAAATAAGGGAGTAACTTATAACCTTGGGATACAGAAGATATCTTAAATGAAAGGCTCTAACTATAAATGGCCAGGGTTGTATACATTAAATACATTAAAATCAAGAACTTCTGTTCATCAAAAAGCACCTTGTGAAAATATATGGTACAAAATAGAAGTTAATATTTTTAACAGTATGAATCTTCAGAATATATAAAGAATGCTTTCAAATCAATGAAAAAAGTATACAACCCATTGGGAAACTAGAACAAGGAGATGAACAGTCCTTTTACAATAGATGAAACAGATGATAATTAAATACGTGAAAAGAAGCTCAATATTATTGGTACATTAAGTTCACTTCACTATTAATTTGTCAAAAATTAAGAAGTCCAATAACACCAAGTGTTGGGATAAGGCAGACATGAATCTTAAAGGACACTTTTATTCACTGCTGAAGGCAATGTGCATTGGTGGTATAATCACTATGGAAATCACCAGGACATTTTCTTGTAAAGTTGGTCATGAATTAGCCTTTCTTCAGGCCCAAACTCTCCTCTTAGGTATATAACCAAGGAAAAAAAATGGTGTACGTATAGCAGAGATATATGTGCAAGAATATAAATAGTAGAGTATTTTGTGACAGTAAAAGACTGAAAATAACTCAAACACCCACTGACAGGAGGAAGCATGGATGTTAACCTTATCAGATATTATATAAGCGAGATGAATAAATATAGCTACATGGAACAAGGTGGTTAAATCTTACAAACAAAACACTGAACAACAGCATGACACAATTTTTAATGAGTAACATTATATATACTTTTAGGAATACAGACTACCAAAAATAGCAAGGGAAGATTAAATGATAGTGCGGGGAAAAGCTGTCAGATAGAGGAAAATGTCGACATCAATATCACAGTGTTAATGATGTTTTCGTTGAAGAGACAGGTTCATGGATATTCATTAATTATGCTTCATAACTCACATACATAAAGTGTTGTATGTACCGGATCTGACTTAACACATTTCTTTAAAAGATCTGCTTAGAATGGTGTTGTCTAATCTGGTTCAGATTTAAAATGGGTATCTTTTCATGGGTACTAAATTTTCTAGATGGGGAAATTTAAAAAAATTAAAAAAAATAAAAATCAATAGTGGTTTCCTCTGGGGAGGACAAAGAGATGAAGCATTTACATTTGTATTTAATAACCTGTCTATATTTTAGTAATTTTACTACATGCATATACGTATTTAAAAAATTAAGTACCCAGCTTAATTGGTAAGCTTTAGGAACTCGAATGTGGTGGTTATGAGCAACAATAGCTCACTGGATTCAGAAAGCTCATTGTTGATTCATCATCAATGAAATTAAAGAAAACAAGGATGCCCGGGCTGAGCTAGTGGCCAGCTCTCTGAACGGATGTCCTGGACCATGCCCACACCGCCCCCCAATCCCACGCCTCCATCACCCCGGCCAGGGAGTCAGCTCTGGGCGCAAGAAGTCCAGATTCAACTCCAATACCAGCTCTTAAGGTCTACAGATTTCATGATCCTTTCAATAAAGAGGACATCCTTTGGGTCCTGTCCTATAAAAGAATAAGAACCTTCCTCAGATTATGTACTTGTAATTTCTTCTCTATTCTATTGGAAGCTTTTTGATTCCCTAAAAACGGGGGGAAAAGGACTATGAAATGTTTTCCCCTGGCTATAGCCCCCTCTTCAAAGATTATGAAGTATGATTTTTTCCCCATCTTGGAGCAATTTATACACAAAACCTCCTGCTTCTTGTTCATCCTCACCTTCAGTTCACTCACTAACACAGTGGAGAAATCACTGTATGGTCTTCATTCTGACGTTTCAAAACCCCACAGTTCATTTGATTTTCCTTCTGTGGGGTATTAGTGATAAGATTACACTCTCTGGTGTTCACTTCCACTTGCACCATAGTGTTGAACTTGAACTGAGCAGAGAGAGTCCAGAACAAAATTACAAAGTACCTTGTGGTCATTTTCTACAGCCTACACTTCCTAATACTTCTAGGGATGGATGCCCCAGAGCCCAACTGGCCTCTTCCCTCACCACACCAACCCTGCCCACTAATGGACTTCACAGTGGTGTTCCAAAACTCTGCAAATAATTCATCACATTTCAGTATATATGGCCCCTCCCATAGCTGGGTAGTTACTACTGGCACTCAAGATGTCTTGCAAACCTAAATAACTTCCTGTTGTGGCACGGATGCAGAGGAAGTGACATTCTAATACATTGCTCATGGGACTGCCAAATGTTACAGCCAATGTAAAAACAGTTTGGAAGTTTCTTGTAAAGTTAACCATATCTAGCAAAAAAAAAACCAAACTAAAAAAACTTAAATAACTTCCTTTCTGAACGTTCTGAACCAAGATGTTCTCCCAGACTTCCTAATCCTCCCTGCTTTCATGGTGCTGAGAGTCCATACAAAACCTTCTTTATCAGGCAGAAAGGTCAAGTGAGATCTGGAAGTTGGGTGTCCTGGCTTTGTTGGGCTCTACCACCAATTTCCAGTTGCATCATCTTGAACAAGTCACTTTCAGTCTTAGTTTTCTCAACTGGACAGTAGGAAGACCAATAGCTATAATCACAGGAGAGCTGTGTAAGCTAATAACAGTACACAGTGCACATGGAGGTTCATGTATGAACTCCAAAGTGATATACCAACGACAGCTATTAGCAGCCATCACTAGTTACCTCATCTCTCCCTAGACATTTGGACAGTGGCTTCAGAAGCCAGAGAGTAAATCAAACTCTCTAGGGTTGTGGCTTCTCCCTCCTGTGCTGGAAGATATCCCTTAGCCAGATCCTCCAAATTCCTGCAGCCCTCCCTAGTAATCAGAATATCCCTCCTCAGAGAACAAAACGCGCATGACTGTGGGAACGCCTAGCCCTCCTCACAGCTGTGAGCAACGTGCTTCCTGTCACCTTGTTTGCATCTTCTGTGGTTCCAAGGTCCAGCCCCACCTGCACACATACTACCCTCACCGCCCCTTCCCTCAGGTCCCAGAGGAGGCTGCAGGTGGTCATTTCATTTGCATTTGGTTCCTAACCAGTAAATAATAGCTGAAAATTGTTTACACATCATGAGAAATGTCCCCATCCTTCACGCACATCTGATCCTCACAAGGGACTACCAGGTAGGTAGGGAAGCATTGCTGTCATTCCCGTTTTGCTATGAAAAAATCCAGGCTCTGAGACGTCAGTGACTTTCCCAAGCTGCACTGGGCAGTTAGTGGCAAAGCTGGGCCTAGACCTGTCTTCTGACGCCCTGTGTCCATCACTTCCTACCACACCACAAAGCCTTGAATTTGCTGTGTGGCACAAAGCAGAGATTTTCTGGTTTTGTTGGAGAGGGGCTGGGCTATAGCCAAAAATAACCTTTTACAAGTACACAGGCCTTTAGCACATTCCTCAGTCGCCATTAAAAATTGTAGAAGAATTTTAAATAGTTGCAGAATATGTAACTTCTGGCATATTGGAAATATTGCCTTTTTAAGATAAAGTAGCAACAGTTGACAAAATGTAATTGTCAGTATATCATTTTTTTTAATATGCATGAATAGCTGAAGCAATACTGAGAAAGAAGAACAAAGCTGAACACTTCTCAATTTCAAGCTATATGATGCAGCTATGGTAATCAAAGCAGTATGGTATTGGGTAAAACAGACACATAGATCAACAAAACATAATAAAAATCCCAGGAATAAACCCATATGTATAGGATCAATTAATTTTCAACAAAGACACCAAGAATATACAATGGGGAAAGAATAACCTCTTCAATAAATGGTGTTGGAAAAACTGGATAGTCACGTGCAAAAGACTGAAACTGACCCCTATCTTACACCATAAATCTAGAAGAAAACCTAGGCAGTTAGCTCCTTAACACCAGCCTTGACAATGATTTGTTTTTTTATTTGACACCAAAAGGAAAGGCAACAAAAAGCAATGTAAACAAAAAAAGTAAACATCAAACAAAACAGCTTCTGCACAGCAAAGGAAACCATCAACAAAATGAAAAGGCAACCTACAGAATGGGAAAAAATATTTGTAATTCCTATGTTTGATAAGGGGTTAATATCCAAAATATAGAAAGAACACATACAACTCAATAGTAAAATACAGGGTTTCCCTGGTGGCGCAGTAGTTAAGAATCCACCTGCCAATGCAGGGGACATGGGTTCGAGCCCTGGTCCGGGAAGATCCCACATGCCGTGGAGCAACTAAGCCCGTGCGCCACAACTACTGAGCCTGCGCTCTAGAGCCTGCGAGCCACAACTACTGAGCCCATGCGCCACAACTACGGAAGCCCGTGCGCCTAGAGCCCGTGCTCCGCAACAACAGAAGCCACCGCAGTGAGAAGCCCGCGCACCGCAATGAAGAGTAGCCTCCGCTCACCGCAACTAGAGAAAGTCCACGCACAGCAACGAAGACCCAACACAGCCAAAAATAAATAAATAAATTTATTAAAAAAAAAAAAGTAAAAGCATAAATAATCCAATTTTAAAATGGGCAAGGAACTTAAATAGATATTTCTCCAAAGGAGATATACAAATGGCCAACAGGTACATGAAAAGATGCTCAACATCACCATTCATCAGGGAAACACAAATCAAACCACAAGGAGATGTCACCTCACACCTGTTAGGATGTCTATTATCGAAAAGACAAGAGTTAACAAATGCTGGCAAGGATGTGGAGAAGAGGGTACCCTTGGGCACATGATGGAGATGTAAACTGGTACAGCACTATGGAAAACAGTATGGAGGTTCCTCAAATTATTATAAATATAACTGCCATGTGATCTAGCAATCCCACTACTGGGTATATGCCGAAGGAAACAAAATCATGAACTCAAAGAGATATCTGCATCCCCATGTTCAGTGCAGCTCTATTAACTGCAGCCAAGGTATGGAAAAACCTAAGGGTCTGTCGGCAGATGAATGGATAAAGAAAACGTGATATGTGTGTGTGTGTGTGTGTGTGTGTGTGTGTATTTATTATTATTATTATTATTATTATTCAGCCTCAAAGAAAGAGGAAACCCTGTCATTTGCAACAACATGGATGAACCTGGAGGCTATTTCTCTGTCTGGAAATAAGCCAGACAGACAGAAAGGCCACATGATATCACTTACATGTGGAATCTAAAAAACAGGAAAGAAAGTAAAACTCAGAGAAATAGCAAAGAGTAGAAAGGTGGTTGCCAGGTGCAGGAGGGTGTGGGAAATAGGCAGAGGTTGGTAAACGAGTGTCAACTTTCAGTTATAAGATGAATAAGATCTGAGGATCTAATGTACAACATGCTGACTATAGAGGCCCCTTGTTTAAACAAATACACTCAGAAAAAAAATTTGAGAAAAAATACATTCATTTCAATGCACCTCTCCATAGAAAACACCTTAATACATGATTTTATTATAACCATGTTTCAACTATATGTTTGTCCATGTTATTTGCATATTTAGCTCCTTCCAATAACTTAAGAGATGAAGACAGTTTTCACTGTCAAACCAATGAGCCAATGAGAATTCCTTTCTATCAGAAAGATTTTACCTTGTTTTTAAATTCAAATAAGTGTGTTTATATATAGATGATAGATAAATTATGGAATACACTCATAAAGTCAGCCATTAAAATAAGTAAATTCAGGATTAAAATGAGATTGAGATAATTCAATTATGCTATGCAGTTTTCAATACATGATAATGACTAGATACTAAAGGTTTCCTCACTGATATTAATCAAGTAATGCTAAATGTAGCTAACATCATAAGTATGATAAAAGGATGATATTGCTCTGGTAAAAGTGCTTGCATGTGTTTGTGAAGCTCTGTTCTTAGGCTCTGGGGAATAATCAAAAAAGTACTGTATTTTTTAAATTGGGGGGAAATATTCCATTAATTTTGTTAAGCCACATGGTCAAACTTTTCCTTTTGACTGTTTTCCCTGCTCTCCATCTTTTCTTTGTATTAGGAGCACAAGAGTGCCCAATGAATCTGTGCAAATCACTTTTTCAAAAAATCCTATCACTACCCTTAGCAAATCATAATGGTTCCCGACCAGCCACAGGAAAGAGTCTAACTCCGAACCTGCAGGGTCCAGCCCGAGTGGCCTTCCGTACTGCCTTCTCATCTCTGTCCCTCTCTCCTCTCCACTCAGACATGTCTCAGCCGTGAAGGGATCTAGTACTCAGCACCCACTTCTCACAGCCTCACTTCTGCTCTGTCCTGCGTTCAAGTTTTGGGAACTGGCGTTCCATATCTGCTTGTTAACATTAGTCAAAGGAAAACATAACAGCAGAAACCCGCCCCGTGTCTGCTCTTCCATCCCTCTTGGCCCAAGCACATGACCTTGCACATAATAGATGCTCATTAAGTGTCTGCTGCTTGGCTGTCTAGAGAAATCCACACTGCCCTAGGGAACAGGCACTTGCTTCTCCTTGATCAGTGGTTCTCGTTGCCTCTGCACTTTGGGATGGGGAAACACCGAGAATGCTCACAGAGACTTACCCAGGAAATACTGACTTGACAGCAGGGCTTAGAGGATAGCACATATAGCTCTCAAAACAAAACAAAAAAAGAGAACAAAAAAAAAATTTTTTAATTAAAAAAACAAAGAAACTGCAATTGAGACAAATGTGGAAAATGTGGTCATTAAGATTTATTTTAACAGGGCCTTCCACCATAGCATCTCAGAACAGCATCTCTAAGTGTTTCTATTTCTAAAAATATTGCTCGTGTAACTACCTCAGCCACTCCAAAACCATGAGAAGTTAATCAGGGTATTGATATTTTCGATTCTAGTTAGAGTTTTAACGACCTTTGGCTTAAAGCTTCACCAGCCAAGAGCAGGGTTGAGCCCAGCTGTCCCAGCTGCAGCTCTCCAAATGCCGGCCATTCCCAAGGCTGAGTCAAGGCCAAGGCTCAGTTAAAGTTTCTTAACAGAAGATTTATTTTCTTACCAATGACATTCTCCACTGGGGGAAGAAAGAAAAAGAAATAATGAAACTATCTTTTAGATATAGCTATGTCAATGACAGAAGTGTGAATTGGGGGTGGTTTATATCCTACGGAGGCCGTTTCTCTTTATAAAACCTGACCATTTAAAAATATCTTTGCTTGTGCTAGAATATATGCCATTTTCTGGTATCTTGGCTTCTTCAACATGAATCTTTTGTAACTATGAAGGCATTTCAGCTCTTGGAATTTGCTGGAGACAGATTCCCAAGCAGAACGTCCTGGGAGGTGGGAGTGGGCAGATTCAGGAAAGAATGCACAATTCCACTTGGCCTTTCAGTGCATTTTTTCCAGGGTGCTTTCATGTATTCCTCATACCTGAGGGAACTCTATCTCTGGACCAGCAAATGTACTGCAGAGAGGGATGCAGTAACCCTAAAACTTTAAAGGTTAAAAAAAAAAAAAAAAGAAAAAGAAAAATCCTCTTAGTGTCCAAGGCTTATGAAGAAGGGGAAGGGCGGCTTCAAATGTCAGCTGTCATATTTCCTGTGTCTTTACTGCACTGATGAGCCGGCTGCAGGCCTCCCTCTGCCTCAGCAAAGAAATGTGTTGGTAAGAAATTAGCAATATATTCCCAGTATTACCAGAGGAACATTGGTAATATTTGTATCTGGTTCAGGATTCAACAAGAGTTCTGGAGCAGGCCCTTTTACAGTGCAGGCAGTGAGGGAGTTCCCTGGTGGCCTAGTGGCTAGGACTCCGCACTCTCACTACGAGTTCAATCCCTGATCTAAGAACTAAGATTCCACAAGCCTAGAGGTGTGGCCAAAAAAAATTAAAAAATAAAGGGCAGGCAGTGAAAAGGCAAAGCGGGGTGATGAGAACCTGAGGCTCAGGGGAAGGAACATTGGAATTTAGGTTCCCGAAAGCACCCCAAATCCCCAGGTTCAGGCACACGGTCAGTCCACCACCTCTGGTCTCCCCAGCCATTACCTCCAGTGTCACCGGCCAGACAGCTCTGGCCCTTCTCCTGCACCTCCAGTCCTCCTATCGCCCAGCCCAACCTCCTCCTCACGACCCATGTCCTCTGTCCTCAAGTCACCATGGTAATCTCCAGGTGACCCAGGCCATCTCTCTCCTGCAGATGCTATTGCTGGGCCCTCCCCTTTCAATCTGTCCCTCTCTGCTCAGCCAAATAACAATTTAATTCTTTTTTCTTTTTTAATTTTATTGGAGTACAGTTGATTTACAAATTTGTGTTAGTTTCAGGTGGACAGCAAAATGAATCAGTTATACTTATATATGTATCCATCATTCTTTTTCAGATTCTTTCCCCATATAGGTTATTACAGAATACTGAGTGGAGTTCCCCGTACTATACAGTTGGTCCTTCTTATTTATCTATTTTATATACAGTAGTGTGTATGGACCTAGACATTATCATACTAAGTGAAGTGAGTCAGACAGGGAAAGACAAATATCATATGATAGCATGTATATGTGAAATATAATTAAAAATTGATACAAATGAACTTTTTTACAAAACAGAAACAGACTCACAGATCTCCATAATTCAATTCTTGAGCTATTGTGTGTGTGCCCTCAACTCCCCAGCTGAACTGTCTAGAAAAACACACAATCTCACTGATGGGGTCTTTCAATTTGTGGCCAAGAGCTCCAGGTGGACTCTTACGACTGACAGGTGATCACTCCGCACTTCCTTCCCTTTTTCCCCAAACTTACAAGCCCTCCTGCACCATGGCACTCTCAGCTGGTGACTTTACTTCCTATTTCACAAAGAAAACAGAAGCGATCAGAAGAAAACTCCTCTTCTGAGCACTACCTCGGCACCCATGTATCTGTCATTTAGTCCGTCCCCCACCAGCAACTATCTGCGCTCTGCCTGAAGCAAACAACTCCACCTGTACACGAACTCACCTCCCTCACCCACTCAAGACATGCTTCTAGCAACCCTCTGTCCTATATTATCAACTTTTTACTCTCTACTGAATCATTCCCATCGATGTATAAATAATGTTAATGCTTCCAACTCAAAATGAATTCTCTTGGCCTGACTCACCCCACCAGGTACCATCCCATTTTCAGCTCCCCTTTGCAACAAACCTTCTCCAAACTGCCATCAACAATCTTGGTCTCAGAGTTCTCCCTCCATTTTTCCCTCGGTTGCCATAGTCAACAGACCCACATGACATTTTGCTGTTTTTACCGAAGGCACCAATGACCTGCGTGGCACTGATCCAAGACTCAATTCCAGTCTCCGCCTCATCTGGCCCATCCACACACTGGGCATAGCTCATCATTCCCTCCTTCTGAAGTGATTTCATGTGGCTTCCGAGATGCCTCACCCTTGGATTTCCCCTCCCTCTCTGGGGGCTGCCTCTTGGTGTCCCACTTCCTTTGCTCCTCCTAAAGCCGGAATGTTCCAGGGCCCAATCCTGAGAACACCTCTCTCACTAGGATCTCATTGACCTTATTCCTTTAAATCCCAACTGCAGGCCAAAGACCCCCGTTGTAGCTCCAGCTCAGATCACCATCTTCAACTAACAGATGTGGATACACCTGTCCACTCAGCATCTCTATTTGGGGGGGGTCTTATAATCTCAAACTCAACCTGTTCAAAACTGAACTTCTAACCTCTTTTGGCACCAAACCCTCCCCACCCTGCAGACTTCCCCATCTCAGGTGGCGACAACTCCCTCTAGTTGCACAACCTAAAATCTCTGCCATCATGATGGACTTTCCCTTCTTCTCAAGCCCCACACCCATTCTGCCAGGACATCGTAAAGGCTCTTTCTTCAAAATATATCTAGAATGTGACCATGTTTCCCTACTTCCACGGCTACCAGTGGAGCAGGCCACCAAATTATCTCTTGTCTGACTTACTACAATGGATTTCTCTAATGATCTCTAAGTGGTCTCCTGGTCTACCCCCATCATTCAACACTGATACCAGAATGAGCCTATCAAAATGGATCCCGTCCCTCCTCTGCCTAAAACATTGCACTGATTTCCCATCGTAAAGCCTAGAATTGCCCCCAATAGCCCCCGATGCTAAACATGGTCAGGTTTCTGTTACCTCCTGACCACTCTCTGCCCCCAGCCGCCAGACTCACTGCTTCTGCTGGCTCCCCTGCCTATCGGTGTTCCCCCAACATGCTGCGATGCACAGACTGGACTCTGGGCCTTCACACCCACCTTTTCTTCTAGCTCCAAGTCTCTTGTCCCAGTCGGTTAAATGGCTAATTCCCACAGTTCCTTAAATCCATGTTCAAATGTCGACTTTTTTATGAGACCTCCTGGAGCACTCCATTTAAAACTCCACCCCTCTAAACTTGGTAGCTTTTTATTTTCTCCACAACAGTTATGCCTGGGAATGAGACATGAAATTTACTTGTTCACATGGTGGTCAGTCTCTTGGTGCCTGTCCCCACCCTCCACTCACACCCCCCCCCAACCTGGAATATCCATGAGAGAAGTTTGCGTCCGTTGTGCTTACCGTGGGACCTGGGTTAGAACAGCACCTGGCACAATATGGCTGCTCAATCCATATGTTCTGGACAACTTCATGAATCACTGAGACCCTAGGGACATCACTCTGATCTTCTAAACCTGTTTCCTGGTCTACAAAACCAGACTAGCAATAACAGCCTCATGAGCTTGTTAAAAGCAGAAAATGAGGACCCGTGTGGTAAACTCTGTAAAATATTAATTACTATAACTGCTTAACATAATATGTTGAAGACCATCCTCAAAATTCTTTCAGGGGAAGCAAACTAGGCAATTGCTTATTTGGTGTGGTTTAAGAGGTACAGAAAAACCCATCCAGGTTGGGGTCTTTCCCAACAATGGCCTGAGAGCCCACCAAGAAAACATAAATGAAGGTTTTCAAGCTTTCATTTTCCAATTTCAAAGTTACCTTTGAAAAGTCCTGATGGGAGGAGAGAAACGGTCTTCTGGCCAAATCCTGGTGTCCTGATGTGCTCAGCTGGCCCTCCCTCTCATGGCAGGCTGCCCATCTGGAGTAGTGGGAGAGGATGTCTGGCACTGGGATCCCTGCAGACCTGGGGGATGGGGAGTGTATCAGACTCAGCAGAGTGAACACCTGGGAAGCAGGAGAAGGGCGCAGGAGCTTAGAGAGCAGGTTGGGGGGTGGCAGGGGGCAGCAAAGATCATTGGGCTGATTTAGAACCCAGCATCAGCCTTTCAAATCCCCAACCCAAGAGGGAAAGCTATTGATATAACTACTAGAAATCTAATCTGATCAATATTTGGAAGGTATCACCGGAGAAGAAACTAAGGTTTATGGTATAGGTAATCAAATTCCACAAAGAAGTTAACAGATAAATCTACCAACACAGACAATTCTCAGATAACAATGTGTCCCTGGGTCTCCATTTCTGTCCCCTCCTTTTCCAATCACAGCCATTCAGGTTTGCCCCAATGGGACTCCTACAGGCAGAAGTTTAGGGCCATAGAAAAGTTTAAACATAGGCAAGATTATGTTAACTGTAATCCCCAGGGCAACCACTACCAAAACAACTGAAAAATGTATAAAACATGAACAACAGAATTAAAATGGTATATGTTAGAAACTAACACAAAAGATGGCAAAATGAAGGAATAAAGGAACACAAAAGACATAAGATCCATAAGGAAAAAAAGCAAAATGGCAGACATAAATTCTATCTTATCAGTAGTTACACTAAATCGTCTAAACGCTCCAATCAAAAGGCAGAAATTGGTACAATGGATAAATAACATATGCTGTTAGAAGAGCACCAAAACAGAATCAAAAAGAATAAAATACTTATGAATAAATTTAACAAGATATGCAAGATTTGTACGTTGAAAACTACCAATATATCATTACAAGAAATTAAAGTTTTGTGTGTTATAGAACACCAACAATAAAGTTAAATCAACCCACAGAAAGGAAGAAAACATATACAAATCATGTATCTGATAAGGACTTTGTATCCGGATTATATAAAGAACACATTCAAATCAACAATAAAAAGACAAATAACCCAAATAAAAAATGGGCAAAAGATCGGAATAGACATTTCTCCAAAAAAGATATCCCAATGTCCAATAAGCACATTTTAAAATGTTCAACATGATTATTCAATTATGGAAATGCAAATCAAAACCATAATGAGATACCACGTCACACCCACTAGGATGACTAGAATCAAAGACAGAAGATAATAAGCATAGGTGTGGGTGTGGAGAATTCTGAACACTTACACATTGCTACTGGAAACTAAAGTGGTGCAGCTGCTTTGGGAAATAGTTTGGCAGCTCCTCATAGGGTTAAACACAGAGTCACATATGGCTCAGCAATTCCACATCTAGGTATGCACCCGAGAGGATAGAAAACAACTGTCCACAAACAACCTGTACATGGATGTTCATGGCAGCAGTATTCAAAATAGCCACAAAGTGGAAACAGCCCCAATGTCCATCAACTGGTGAATGGGAAAACAAGATGTGGTATGTCCACAGAACAGATTTAAAATGCTACAATAAGGATGAACTATGAATATATCATGCTAAGTAAAAAAAAAAAAAAAGTCAGACCAAAAAGGCTACAAACTGCAAGAAAACATGTATATGGAATATCCAGAACAGGTAAATCCAGAGGGACAGAAAGTAGATTCATGGTTTCCAGGGGTTTGAGTCAAGGCAGAGTAAGGAGCGACAGCTATTAGATCAGGGATTTGGGAGTCAACTGAAAATGTTCTAGAATTAGATGATGGTGATGCTTGTACAACTCTGTGAATATCCTGAAAACCCCTAAATTTTATACTTAAAAATGATGAATTTTATGCTATATGAATTACACCTCAATGAAACTATTATTAAAAAAGAAATATATCAACTGGAAAAAATGTAAAGGCATAATAACTCCAGAATTTCCCAAGTTTCTCTCTCCTCAAGTACAGCATCTGCTCATCAGAAATGCAACACCAGCATCTGAACTTGGCTTATTTTTAGGCGTCTATGGTCAGGAAGCAAAGAACAAAATCAATTCTGTCTTTCTAGTCACTTCAAAGTAGGGCATCCGAGAGCAGCAGATGTTTCCAACTGAGTAGACGTGAGATACATCCCAATGAACAAACCCACATCTCCTCTGGAGCTAGCGCTTCCTCCCTGTGCTTTTACTAAAATGACAAGCTTTGCCCATGTGTGGCCTGAGCAAGTGAGTTTTCCTGTAATGCTCCTGACCAGCTCCCAAAGTCTACAGCCTTCGATGTGGAGGCTGAAAGCTCTGAGCTACCCCCGCCGATCACCTGGTCCCTGCACAGAGCAACCCTGTCCACCTGGCAGGAAGCTCCTCCTGTGCCCTGAAGCATCAAGGTACCAACTTCAGAAAATATGACCCTGTGTTTTGCACATCTTTTCTCTGCCTGTACTTGGCAATCAGTAAGAACCCTTCCAACCAAAGATAATACAAAAGTCTGCTTTACTACATGTTTCTGCCATTTTTCCCAGGTACGAAGAGCCAGTAAATAGAACTATAATCTTCAGCAAGAAAGAAAAGCTCTCGGTGAGCTGCTGCAGTGACAACAGAAGACTTTTAGCTGCATTAGAAAAAAAGGTTCGTGAAAAGAGGCTGCACGCAGAGCTCTCTGCCCGGAGGCTGTGCTGTGAGCCTGCGTGTTTTCATGCTGCCAGCAGGTCAGAAAACCTCTGCCCACCTTCCAGAGCCCCACTCTGGGGGCTGCCTTATGCTGGCATTGCCTGGGCTCCACAAACAGGCAGGGGTTAAAGTATTAAAGTGCTGCAGCGTTTCCCACGGTGGCTCTTCAATCACATGTTTCGTGGAAGTGGTGGCCACCTCCAGCCTTGGCTCAATCCTCCAGGTATGAAACAGTGCCCTTCACAGAGCTCTGCTTACAAAGCTGCACAGATTGTGATCGGCCAGTCCCCATCCTATGTCCCCACAAGCCCTGTTATTTTTAGTGCTGATGTTGCAGAGAACCAGGAATATATGTACTGGGTTTTAGCAGAAACACCTATAGTAAACATTTATCAGTTATTAACCTTTTTTGCACTCCTACCATCTGCTGAGGTGCTGGGTAGGAATGATATAAAAATGGATCTGGCATGATCCTGCTCTCAAGGAGATCAGACTCGATAGGAACTTTTATGCCCACACGTTACTCTCCTGGGTGATTAAACATAAAAAACATTACTTTTTGTCACTGGAAGCAAATATGACACACCACAGCCTAGGACCAGGCTTCTTGTTTCCTAAGTCTGTGCTCCTCTGGAATCTCAATTTCATTCCAATATAAATTTAATAAATTCACCCTTTTATAGGAACAGGGATGCTACATCAAATTACAAAGGTCTCAACTGTTTGGAATAACCTGAGAAAGCCAACCTGGTACAAAAATATGCATTAAAGAAATTATTTCACCAACTGCACGTACATCAATATATAAATGGGTCCTATTAGTGAGTTATATATAAGATTATTCCTTGTTAAATTAATTCACCAAACAAAGAACAGCTGGAATCACTAAAATAACCAGGCTTATAAGAAAAACACTGGGGGAATTCCCTGGCGGTCCAGTGATTAAGACTCCGAGCTTCCACTGCAGGGGACACAGGTTCGATCCCTATTTGGGGAACAAAGATCCTGCATGCTGTGCCTCATGGCACGGCCAAAAAAAAGCAAAAACAAAAGAAAAAACTGGGGTTAGGGATAACCACTCAAAACCTTCAGAATTTCATAATACATATACACACACCCACATATATATATACATATATATATATATATATATATATATATATA
>NW_006797342.1:381332-386992 GCF_000442215.2 Lipotes vexillifer
TATATATATATATATATATATGTATATATATACACACACACACACATACTGCAGGATTGCTTGGCCCTGCTGAGGGAGCACACTCTGGTCAGATCTAGGGTGGCAGGGGGCCAGGCGGAGCACTCCCCCACCTCCACACAGCAGCTCAGGTGCAGGCACACAGTAGCAGGAAAATGGACTTAGCCAAAAATGGGTTTTGCCAGGTGATTACTAAAGTGGGAGAAAGGGCCACATTTCAGAAAGAAGAGGATTGAAGACATAAGTGTGGCAGTGAACACTGAAAAGAAAGTAGGGCTGACGATCCTGTGGGGATGAGGTATTTCTGAAGACCAGGAGCAAAAGGATTAGCTGCAATGAGGAACGATAGTGATCAGAGTGGGTGCTGGATGTCAGGTGTCGGAATAACCAGGTATCACTTTGGGAACTGGCAGATGATAGAATGCTTCACAGCACTCTTTGCAAGATAAAAACTGGAAAGTGACTTAAATGTCCATCAAAGGGGACAAGCTGAATAAATAAGATGGTGCCTTTCATATAAGTGAAGAAGGAGCTGGACCTGTAGGCATTGGTATGAAGAGATGTCTAAGACATAACAGCAAATACAAAGGTATAATACATAACAATGTGTATAATAATCCCATTCACAAACATAAGTTTTAGTTATACACACACACACAAATTTTTTTCTAGAAGAATGTAGAAAAAAACAGTTAGTAATCACTTTATACTAAAGAGAATTTTACTCCTCATTTTATTCCTAAACTTTTTTTTTACTTTCTACATTTATAACTCTAAGTTTTTAGAACTAAAGATTTTTGATGTAGTCTATTACCCATGAGATGCTACACATTGAGAGAAAGTAGTTATTTTTCTTTGGCTTCACACAGGATCTCATACTGCAAACTGAATTAAAATCCCACAAAAAGCCCCATTGCTTTGCATTCCAGGGCTCCCTGAAGCAAATCCTTGGAGCGGGACCGGCTCTGCCATGGGCACAGGGATTAGAGTTAGTGGAGGCTCTTCCTTCTTCCTGTCTGTCTCTACACTGAATGGACATTGAGACTCAACTGGTTATCAGCATAGACTCCAGCTCACAGAGTGAGAGCCTCCCACTTACCTACAATTCCATACATACAAATACTCAAAAGAGATCCAAAGGCAGTCCCTCTACCTCTTCCCAATCTTTCAATTTCCAAATCAAGAACTGTCTTTTAGCTGCTGCTGGGCTTGAAAGTTCCTAATTCAAAAATCTGTGTAGTTCTACTCGGTTCAGCTTCTGTGGCCACAGCAAGTGGAGGTTTTCGTATGTGCAATTTCTTTGACTCTGAGAAGAATAGAGGTCTTGTCCAGCGTGTATAAAGCCATCTCTGTCTACGGGCATTGTATACTAATAGCATCACACACTGGGGGACAGAGGGCCCCACAGCCATCCCTTTGGAGTCATCCTGCAGTTAGTTATTTCACATTTGTCTTCTCTGGGGGAAAATAAAACACGGTCTTCAGCAGTGGAGATATTTGTCAAATTATAGCTATGGAACAGATTCATTGGCTCCTTAACTATCAATTAATTAAATGATTTTCAATTCTCTTGTTGTGGTAAAAGGCATTTGGCTAATACCATCATCCTTCCTGATTCTAAGAAATGACTCATAAAAACGAAGCTAATTCTTAGGTTTAAACCTGCTCACAAAGAGCAGATTGATTTACCCAACTGGATACTGAATTAGGCACAGATTAAGCAGTTTGTTATAGTAGAGGCATTACCACAGGAAAGAATGGTTTATTTAGAATGGTAAGATAAAACACACACCAACTTTAAGAACTTAGAAAATAACTCCTTTGACTATGTAGCTCTGAAAAGGAGAAAGGTAGATCTTTATGTGCTGATAAAGAAAAATCCGAAATAAGTAGAAAAAAAGCAATATGCAGCATTTCCCACTTAAAAAGGGAGGTGAGAGGGACTGGTGTGGAAGTATATAAGAAACTGATAGCAGGTACATCTGGTTCAGAAGATTAAAAGCCTGGGGCAGAAGGAAGAATTGCTTTGTACTGTAAAAGTTTTTATACTGTTCGACTTTTGAATTTTTAATGTGCTATATATAATTTTTATTGAGGTCAAATTCACATAACATAGAATTAACCATTTTAAAGGTAACAGTTCAGTGCATTCAGTGCACTCACAATGTTGTACAAGCAGAACTTCAATCAAGTTCCAAGATAGTCCCATCACCCCAGAATAGAACCCATTACCTACTAAGCAGTTAGTCTCTACTCTCACTCCAACCGGTCCCTGGGAACCAGAAATTGGCTTTCTGTCTCTATGGTTTTACCTATTCTGGGAACTTCATACAAAAGGAATAATACAATATGTGACCCTTTGTTCTTTTGCACTTCATTTTTAAAAACTAAAATTTAAATACAATATTTCCTGGAAAAATTCCATTCAAGTCATTCATTACGTTTTTCAAAAATATTTAAATGCCTAATATATGTAAATCCATTATATCATGTCCCATAAATGACAGAACAATGAAATTAGCCATGAAAAGATTATTCAGCTAATTATGTTCCACTTCAAAGGGCAAAAAGTTATCAGCCTACTGAAGAAAAGTTTGAACACCTACCCTATGCAAAATATCCTGCAAAGTATCATGAGTAATTTAGAAGGAAGAGAAGGTTAGATTCAAAGCTGGAAGGGAACAGAGGTTTCATTCACTTATAGGTTAAAAAGTCAAGGCCCAGACCCACAAAGTTCCCCAGCGTCACACCGCAGTTCTGAGTGCCCTGGTTTCCATTGATATCCTCTCCAGTCTCACAACCAATGCCTTCACAAGGTTTGTTATTGAACAAAGGAGAGTAAGGCAGAATAGCACATGTGGGCAGAAAACTGTGAAGGTGGAGACCTGAGGTTTCAGCTCTGACACATAAAGAGCTGTCACTCCCATTCTCACACAAAATGGCTGGACAAACCCACAATCAGAAACTTCTTGGACCCATCAGAAAACTGAGGGCACAGGGCAAACCAATCCCCTGAAATCTGGAGAGATCACAAAGTCATAGCCAAGATCTGCTCACCAGAAGGAGAATCCTCTAGGCCATAACAGATAGGATCACCTACATGGTAATTTTTATGAATTGCTAGAGGTTGAGTATGAACTAGACTGAGTGAGAAAGAAACTACTAGGGGTCACAGTCTTGAGGAGGCCCCCATGCTTTGGTGGGTTTGACCTCTAGGAATCCCACCGGGTTCTCACAGTGAAGAACCAAGAAAATTCACTCCTGGTTCTAGCTTGGAGAGGGGAAGAGTAACCAACTGAAATATGCCCAGATGGTCTACATAACACAGGCCCATTCTGCAGCCCTTACCTAACCTGAGAGCAGCAATGACTCCACTCCAGTCCTGTCTTACCCTGTCTCACCCAAGGAGGAGCAAAATAGCTAAGAAACTCTTGTGAAGAACACAGCTCAGGAACACTGTCCTGCTGGCTTAGTGTTGAGAGTATAGAATGCTCCCCTGCCTCTCAACTTACAACCCCATTAACAGGGCACCAGTATGGTAACAGTGAATTACAGGTGAGAGGGCTGCAGGAAACAGACACTCTCTAATGATGAGTTCTTAGGAAAGTTCTTAGGAAACCACAAAGACGTCAGGGAAGACAAAAAAGTTCACAAGAGGAATTTGAAGCCTCTGGCACCTACAGCTACAGCACACATTAAACACAGCTCAGCTCCTACCAGGATTAACATAAAACCTCACCCTAAGGCTTTCTACCTTAGGTCCTACTAACAAATACATCATGCTCAGCTATCAACAAAAAACCCACAAAGCATATACCATATGCAAAAGAAATTGCAATCTGAGGAGACAGAGCAAGATGAAGCCCAGACCCAGACATGACACAGATACTGCAATTATCACACAGGGGATGAAAATAGCTACGGTTAATAAAACAAGGGTTCTTTTGGGCAGCATAGACAAAACACAAAGCCAATGGGTTATGTGGACTGAAAAAAAATGCACAACCTAAAAGTTGAGAATTATGTTTTATTTGGAGGATTTTCTGAGGACTTAAGCCTGGGAGACAGCCTCTCAAATCGCTCTGAGGGACTGCTCTGAAGAGGTAAGGGAGGAACCAGGATTCATAGGAGTTTTGCAACAAAAACCGGGTCTTCAGAACATTAAAAGATTACAGTTAATTAAAGAAAAAACAGACATCTCAAGTTAATGAATTTAGCGCTTTTCTATGTATGGGAAGATGTAAGAGTCTGGACTCATTGAAACCATTCCTTTGATGTGCACCTCAGCTATCTAGGGCCAGTGTCCTACTTTTCTCCACCCTAAATCCCCTCAAGGTACACAGTTGGTGGTGGCTGCAGTGGCTGATGGCTTGATGGCCACATCTTTTGTTTACTGATGTGGCAGGTGACATTTTTCATCCACAGTTATGTAAACATAAAGGTGGGATTTTTTTTTAAAGAATCAAAGGAAATGCTAGAAAACAAAACATTGTAAAGAATGAAGAATGCCTTAGTTGGGCTCATCAACAGAGTAAGCACAGTGAAGAGAAAAGTCAGTGAGCTTGAAGACAGGTAAAAGAAAGTTCCCAAACTAAAATGAAAACCAAAAAGAAAGAAAGAAAGAAAGAAAGAAAGAGAGAGAGAGAGAGAGAGAGAGAGAGAGAAAGAAAGAAAGAGAGAGAGAGAGAGAAAGAAAGAGAGGGAGGGAGGGAGGGAGCGAGGAATGAAGGAAGGAAGGAAGAGAACATCCAAGAACTGTAGGAAAATTTCAAATTTCAACAGTAGGAAAGTTTCCAAACTAAAATGCAAGCAGAAATAAATAAATAAATAGATAAATAAATAAATAAAAGAACATTCAAAAACTGTAAGAAAATTTCAATATACATACTGACATATGCATATGTCAGAATATGACATATACATAATTAGAACACCAGAAAAAGAAAAAAAAAGGGAAAATATTTGAAGCCAGCATGGCTGAGAATTTCCCAAAATCAATTACAAACACCAAACCACAGATTCAGGAAGCTCAGAGAATATCAAATAGGAGAAATACCAAAATATGTACTCCTAGGCATACCATACTCAGTTGCACAAATCAAATACCAAATGAAAATCTTGAAAGAAACCAGAAATGAAGGAGAAAAAACACTGTACCTATAGAGGAGCAGGAATAAGAAAGTAGATCTGACTTCTCTACAGAAACCATACAAGCAAGAAAGTGGAGTGAACTATTTAAAATGTTGAAAGAAAGCCACTACCAAACTAAAATTCTATTTCCAGGAAAACTATCTCTCAAAAGTGAAGGAAAGGGCTTCCCTGGTGGCGCAGTAGTTGGGGGTCCACCTGCCGATGCATGGGACGTGGGTTCATGCTCCGGCCCAGGAGGATCCCGCGTGCCACGGAGCAGCTGGGCCCGTGAGCCGTGGCTGCTGTGCCTGCGCGTCCAGAGCCTGTGCTCCACGATGGGAGAGGCCACGGCAGTGAGAGACCCGTGTACCACAAAAAAAAAAGTGAAGGAAAAATAAATACTTCTTCAGACAAGCAAAAATTGAGGGAATCTACCACAAAAAAATGTAAAGTTCTTCAGAGAGAAAGAAAATAAGTCAGAAACACAGATCAACATAAACACGGGGAAAGAG
>NW_006797342.1:387002-390401 GCF_000442215.2 Lipotes vexillifer
TAAAATATAATGTTTCATTTTTTAATTTTCTTAATTGATCTAAAAGAAAATTATTTAAAGCAGGAATAGCAACAGTGCATTGGGTGACTACAGAATATGGATAAGGGAAAAGAATGACAGTGAAGTCATAAGGGCAGGGAGAGAAGAATCAGGAACACTTGCTATAAGGCACCTTTCCTACATAGCAAGTGGTACAGTGTTATCTGAAAGTGGACTTAGTTTAGTAAAATATGTATATTGAATACATACATATATATATGATATATATATATATATATATATATATATATATATATATATAGCAAACTCTAGGACAACCACTGAAAAAGGTTAAAAATAAGTATAACTGATATGCCAATAGAGGAGATAAAATAGAATGATATAAAATACTCAAAACCAGGGCTTCCCTGGTGGCACAGTGGTTGGGAGTCCGCCTGCCGATGCAGGGGACACGGGTTCGTGCCCTGGTCCGGGAGGATCCCACATGCCGTGGAGCGGCTGGGCCCGTGGGCCATGGCCGCTGGGCCTGCAGGTCCAGAGCCTGTGCTCTGCAATGGGAGAGGCCACAGCGGGGAGAGGCCCGCGTACCTCAAAATAAATAAATAAATAAAATTAAATTAAATTTAAAAATACTCAAAATCAGAGAAGTCAGAAAAAGGGGGAGAAAAAAACAAAGAACAGATGTCATGAATAGAAAACAATTTCAACTATGGTAGGTATTAATCTGACTATATCAATAATCACTTTAAGTGTGAACGGTCTAACCGTACCAGTTAAAAGTCAGAGATTTTCAGAGTGGATAAAATAGCAAGACTCAACTATATGTTGTCTAAAGAAACCTACTTTAAATAAAAAGACTCCGGTTAAAAATAAAGGACTGCGCGTCTGGAGCCTGTGCTCTGCAACGGGAGAGGCCACAACAGTGAGAGGCCTGTATACAGCAAAAAAATAAATAAATAAAAAATAAAAAAATAAATAAAGGAATGGAGAAAGACAATAACATGCTAATGATAAAGAAAAGAAAGCTGGAGTAGCTATGTTAATTTCAAACAAAGCAGACTTCAGACCAAGGAAAATCATCAGGGATAAAGAAAGACACTACATAACAATAAAGGAGTCAATTCTCCAAGAAGACATAAAAATACTAAATGTGTATGCACCTAACTACATAGTGGCAACATACAGACCCAAAAACTGACAGAGCTGCAAGGAGAAATAGACAAACCCACTATTATGGTTAGAGACTTCCCCACTCCTTTCAGCAATGGACAGATTCAGCAAGGAGAAATGCAGTTAGTACACAGCTGACCTGAGCAGCACTAAACAATCAACTTGATTTATTTGACACATAGAATATTCCAGCCAACAACAGCAGAATACACATTCTTCCAGTTCATATGGAGCACTCTAGGCCATAAAACACATTTTAACAAATTAACAAAAACAACAAAAATCATATCAAGCATGCTTTCACATCACAATGGAATTAAATTGGGAGTCAATAACAGAAAGATAGCTGGAAAATCCCCAACTATCTGGAGATTAAACAGCACACTTCTAAATAACACATGGGCCAAATAAGAAGTCTCAAGAGAAACTAACAATATTTTGAACTGAATGAAAATTAAAATATAACTTATCAAGATGAGCAGAATGTAGCAAACACAGTGCTTACAGGGAAATTTATAGCATTAAATGCCTACATGCCAGAAGAAGAAAGATCTAAAACCAATAATCAAAGCTTCCTCTTTAGAAAACTAGAGTAAAGACAGCAACTTAGGCCTAAAACAAGAAGAAAAGATATCATAAAAACTGAAGCAAAAATCAATGAAATCATAAACAGAACAAAACAGAGAAAAGCAACAAAACCAAGAGCTGATTCTCTGAAAGATCAATAAAATTGATAAACATCTAGCTAGGCTAAAATTGTGATGGTTAAGATGGTACATAAAACATAAGGAGTGTGAGCTTTCAGTGAGAAATGCACATAGGACTAACCTCAGCCTGTATCTGCCGTGTCTACCAGCAATGCAGTGGTTTAAGGCACTTTCACTGAAAATTTAAAGCAAAACAACAATCAAAAGAGAAAAATAAGGAAAGGAAGAAATGTGGCATTATTTCATTTCGACTGTTCTCAACAGAAACAGCTGAAAAGCTAGAGAAAATAACAGCCTTGATGGGTCTCATACTTTCCATTTTTGTGGACCAGAAGGGCAGTATTGTATCCAACCAGGACGTGCTTCCCAGATGGAATTTGAGTGCATTTAGAGGCAGTATTTGTCCGAGTCCCCAGACCGCTCACCACTTCCTCACATCTCATACCTGGCTGCCCCCGTCCCTGTGGAATTCTGAAGACTTATTCGTGACTCTGCCTTTTGGGTAGAGTTTAAAGGCTTTTCTTCAGGTTTTCTCATTGGCGATTTATGAAATCCTCAGAGGAGCTCCGAAAAAGAAGCAGCCCTAGTACTAGTCTCACTTTTTAGGTGAATAAAATGGGACCATTTACAGAGAGGTTAAAGGTCTTTGCGGAAGTGACCGATGAGATGTGAAGTCTGGGGCAGTATTCTGAGCCACCAGGCCTGTGGTCCTGCTCCGTTCGGCTCAGGCAGTGACCATAACCACAGGGCTAGGAGGTGCCCGGACTTCACATGGTTCTGACATGAACTGTCACTGCTGGGATGCAGGGGCGTTAGCTACAAGCAAGCCTGAAAGAGCCCCCTTTTGGGAAAAATGTCAGTGTTTGTATTGCTTTATCTTGTTTAACAGGAGGGATGTCTACTAGCTTACACTCATTTCTCTTCAAGCCCTGGCAGCAGGATGTCCACTTGAGACACAGAGTTATTTGCTGAAATATATTTGTTGGATATGAAATAATAAAATTTGGGGGGGGGAAAGTGCAGAATTTATAATTAAACATTTTTAAACTGAAATAATTCCACTATAAAATTAAACAGAACCACAATTTAAAAAATCAAAAATAGAAAAAAATGTCACAACCCTTGTGAGTTAGGATTTCCTTTCTGTAGTATATTTTCCATCTTTGTACACATATCATGCATACAATTCAGTCTCATAATTGTTTTCACTTAATGATATATTTTAAACATTTTCCCATGACCATAATCTCTGAAAATCTTACCAAATAAGAGCGGGATATTTGCTTATCCATATTTAGATGTTTGCCATTTGGGGCTATTATTAAAAACACACAAAGAAACAAATGAAGAGCATTTGGGCCTAAAGCACTTCTTTTTCTCCAGATTTAGTATCATTTCCTTGAGCAAAATTCTCCAAAGTGCAACTGTCTGAAGTAATCATGTGTTTACAAATAAAAATCATGCATTTATCCTTCAGTCATCCCTTCCCCCAGATTAGACCTAGAAATTCATTCTTCCTGCT
>NW_006797342.1:390420-396651 GCF_000442215.2 Lipotes vexillifer
CTGCTGAGGCAACATGATTTATATTTAAATGCTCCCTGCTCTGCAGCAGGGCTCACTTCATCATAGTAGCAAATGTTCCTTGTAGCTAACTTATCTTAGGATTGTTTTTCAATTAAAAAAAAATTTAACCCAGAAATTTTTTATCTTACTACCCAAGGTATTTATTATCACATAATGGTAGTTACACTGTAACTAGACTGATTTCTAAGTAAGCAGTGTTATATAAAGTACATAGGGTCCATGGAAGGAAAGATCCACACACATAATCTAAGCTAAAATGATACAAACTACATTTGCAGCTTCTAGATGATTATTTTTATTAGCAGTTCATCTAAGGGTTTTTGTCATGTGGGGTCAGTTTATAAATGTCAGTGGTTTTAAAAACTACCATATGGTAATGTTTCAGAAAAAAGAGAAAACTTTTAAACCTTCAGGCAGTATCTTAATGTCCCTTATTTATTTATGTTTTTAACGTACTGAATTGCGATAAAAGTTTAGCACACTGAAGCTGGGTGTAAAAGGCCCTGTGCTGGGAATTCAAAAATGAGTGACAGGCCTGGCCTGCCATTTAGCGAGGAGCGTGTGATAAATAAATGGGGAAGTCTGAATCTCAGAAGGCAAAAGCATGGAGAGCAGTGCTTACCTCAGGTATGTTTTACTCCCAGAGGCCCCACCATGAATCATGCCAAACACTAAAAAGTACCCTCATTTCAGGTTAAGTATGATTTTCTATATAACTGTGTCTTAACTCTCAGCTGACTAAATGACAGTTATATTTTGTTGACATAACACGACACGGGTGTTACCATCAATTTTGGCTTTTCAGGTTTTGGGCTTCTTTTTGTTTCTTGTTTTTTTTTTTTAATACTTTGGAGCTAATACTTGTTTCCAGGATTTTAAAATACTCAATTTTGCAAAGCTTGCAGGCCCTAGGCACCATGCCTGCTGTGATCGCGAGTGAAAGGATGCTGACTCAACTCCGTGTCATCCACAAAATGCCAGGGCAGTTCAGAGCCAGGATGAGGTCCAAAGGGGCCACGCAGAGCTCCCAGGAACTGGCAGGAAGAGAAGCAGCTGGTGAGCCAGGATGACCACAAGAGAAGGCAGAGTGCCGAGTCAGGAAAACGGAGGTGAGCCTGGGATGCAGGGAAAAGCAGGTGATGTGGAGGCAGAGGTATCCTGGGTCGCCCTGGACCATGGCAGTGTGTCCAGTGACTGTGGGGAATACAGCCAGCCAAGGACAGCAGGCCAGAGAATGGAAAGGGCAGGCGAAAGAAACACATCTCAAAGATGCAGGGGGAAAAAAGCTGGCAGCTCTGAAAGCGGGGATGCAAACAAGGCAGGCACCGTTGCCGGGAATGAGGACGACAGCTCTCCGGAGGTCAGCTAGAGAAGGATGCCTGGGTGGGTGGCTGACCAGCTAGAGAAAACACTCTAGAACATCTTAGGCGAGATGTGTGGACTCAGGCCAGGCACAGGTGGCAAGATTCACCAAGAGGGGACATGTGTGGGAGAGGATTCTCTCAACCAGTCTCCATTGGGCATCTAGTGGTAGAGGACTGGTGGATACACTTGACCTGATCCTGGACAGGGGATGGCCAGAAGCCGATGTCCCAGGGCAAGCCAGGTGGACACTGTGAGCCACAGGGGACTTGGGAGAGAAAACCAGGAGGGCAGCTATTAACCTGAGGCTGGAAGTTGACAGTCGAGGCAGATTTCAATGATTAAGGAGCTTTGTAAAGAAAAGTGTTCATCTAAGGCGAGCCCCTCCTTTTACACATAAAACATAAAAGTCCAGGACTTGCATCTGAATTGGTACTGAATGGACTCAGTGGAATGCTTGAATCTGAATAGCGAAGGCTGTGGAGAAGAGGATGGCCAAGCTGGGCAGGAATCTCAAGCATCCAGGGTTAAACTCAAGAGAGTACCATCCAGTGACAGTAAACTCCACACAAGTCAGGCCCAGACCCGCTCCTGGCTGGCCCCACCAGTGCCGAGTCCCCAGGTGGCCAGGTTCTAGAAGGGGGCAGAGCTGGGCTGGTCACAAGGTCTGCCATCTGAAAAAGAAACTCACCCCTCCAAGTCCCTTTGGACCGTCAGGCCAAGGAAATATCAGGAGAGCCGCATCGGTAATTTTAAACGTTCTGGTATCCACATTAAAAAAACAATGTAAAAATAAGCAAAGGAAATTCATTTTAGTAATATATTTAACTCAATACAGTCAAACTAAAATCATTTCAGCATGTAATTAACTTCAACGTTATTAATGAGATATCTTGCATTCTGTTTTTCACACTAGATCTTGGAAGCCAGATGCTTTCTACACTCAGGACACAGTTCACGTGGAACTGGCCACAGTTCAAGGGCTCAGCAGCCCCACAGGACCAGTGGCTGTTGCCTGGACAGCCCGGTCCTCCATCCGCACTCCCCTCTGCCTGCCCGCCTTTGGTTTGCTCCTGCTGTACCAGGAAGAGGTCCCCAAAGAGAGGCCTTATCTGTCAGGCCCCAGGACACAGCTCAAGGCCTCCAACCAGCGGCCCCCTCGGGCAGTCGAGCTGGTCCTCCTGGACAAAGGCTGGACCAGCTGCATGTGGCTGGGGACAGGGAGAAAACAAGGTCACTATCAAGGAAGCATGGCTTCAGGCCAAAGGAAAAGAATCCTAGGAGTGATTAAAGTATTAACAGATAAGAACTGTTCCCGGCCACTCTGCAATAGGAAGGGTGCATTCATCGAAGGACAAACTGAAAACATTTCCTTCAGAGACTTAGCACGTTTGCACATTCCACAGCCCAGGACCTGGCTTAGGGTGAGGGCTCAATAAATATTTATTGAGCATATTAAAAAGCATGCACCTTACGTTGGAGCTATTTCACAAATAGGAGAAATGGAGAGTGAGCAGTGTTGCTATATGGAAATTCCTATGTGTCCCAAGTGGTTGTTTTTAGTGAAACTGCAATTTATAAAATTACAGAAGTTTACGAGAGTGATACCTGTCCATCCTGTTGATTACTGAACAGCACACCCTATCTTGTTCTAGAAACGCCTCACCAGTCCCCCCGCCCCACCCCCCATGGCTCACCCTCACTGTCTATTCCTTAATCTGCCTTTCAACCCCCAGGACCAAAACCATTTTGCCAAGTGAATGAATGAACAAGAAGAAAGAAGGAATGACGAGATTGTTTCTGGACTCGAATGTCTTTGAAGGAAAAAGATGCCTACTAAGTTCAACTAATATTTACTGGGCACCTACCGTGTCCCAGGCACCGTGTGCCAGGTGTTAGAGGGATATAGAAATGAACAAGACTGGACTGATTTCCTGGCCCTCATTGCACCCCAAACCACAAATATCCACGGGAGATTCAGGTGTGCTTGCACCACACTGGCAAGACACCAAGAACATTTAAGCCACGTGCACAGTGGTCTGGATCTCATCCCATATGGATTCTTGCCTTTCAGAGAAGAGCAAGTGAGAGCAGCAAAGACATTGTATTAAATCACAGTCTAGCCACGCACCACACCGGAAGCTCTGTCCTGTCCCATCCACTTGGGGACGCTCTCCCTGCTCCCGTGGTCTCTCACGTTCTCAGCTTCTCTTACTCCCCAGAGTTGCCGTCCAGCCCAGTGCAATGAGACAGAAACAGAGGCAGCCGTGGTGCTTTTGGAAAGGGTGGTTTCCATGATAAAGAAAGACAAATGGATCTGACACCAACTGCCCCACCTCTCCGGCTACCTAAACACGGGTGGGAGTGCAGCCTGGAGAGCCATCTGGCCCAGGGGTCCAGGGCAAGACGGTGCAGACACAGGAGACCCTGGGTTGTCAGAGCAGCTGAACCAAGACCAGCCACCAGCCCCTTCCATGGCTTGTCACAGAGGACACAGGGAGTGTTGTGTTGCTGGCCAGACATACAGTAACATACAAGGACATATGCACATGTACTGCATGGCACTGGGAGATGTGTGTTAGGGGCTGAACTGTGTCCCCAAAAGATATGCTGAACTCCTAGGTCCCAGCGTGTGGGAACATGACCTTATAAGGGTCTCTGAAGATGATCAGCAGAGTGGGTTCACCCCAATATGACTGGTGATGAGCCATTTTGCCTATCTTAGTCCATCCAGACTTCCCTAACAAAAATTCCACAGACTAGGTGGCTTCTAAACAACAAACATCTATTCCTCACAGTTCTGGAGGCTGGGAGTCCAAGAACAAGGTGCCAGCAGATCTGGTGTCTGGTGAGACCCATTTCTGGTTCACAGACAGCAGTCTTCACCATGTCCTCCCACAGAGCAGGGGCGACGGAGCTCTCTGGGGTCTACTTTATCAATACAAGGGCACTAATCCCATTCATGAGGGCCCCACCCTCATGACCTCATCTAAACCTATCACCTTCCAAAGTCCCCACCTCCTAGCAACATCCCATTGGGGGTCAGGTTTCAATATACGAACTTGGGGGTCACACAAACCCTGGGTCTATAGCATCACACATCTGCCTGAGGACAAGAGGGAAGTTAGGAAGGTCTCAGTGAGCGAGATTGGGAGGAGCGGGGAGAATAAACACAGAAGCAGAGGCAATTTCTTAGGGTCCCACGAGCTGAGGGACTAAAGATCCCATTTTTCTTCTTTCTCATACATCCAGCCCACCCACCACTCTACCTCCCACTATCTCAGGCTAACATTTCAGCAGGCTCCCCCCTCTCTCTCTCTCCCTCTCCCTCTCTCTCTCTCTCTCTCTCTCTCTCTCCTCCCTCCCCCCCCCCCCCCTCCCTCCCCCTATCTCAGGCTAACATTCCAGCAGGACACAAAGAAGAAAGAAGAAGAAGCAACTGCAATCACAGCAGGGCCAGCCAGCTCTGTCTGGTCCACACCAGCACTGGCGCTGCCTCACCTCTGCCAAGCGATTAGGAAGAAATATACAGTTTCCGCCAACAAATTCGGCTCCCTAGGCGCCAGCTCTGAAAGCCTTCGGGAAGCTCTTTGTATTCCATTGTCCTAGGACTGTTATGAGCCATGCATGTGGTACCAAGAAGTACCGTGTGGCAATCAGGGTGTCAGGAAAAATCAATTTATGGGACTGTTTGTTTCTTTATGTTCTTAATGGCATAACCAACAGCCAGCTCCCCAGGCTGTCTGCAAGCCTTCCCACTTCCCAGAGCAAAGCTGCTCTGGGAACACACAGCCTACAAGATGCTCTTGAATGCAAACTGGCCCCATGCACCGAAGCAGAGGGGAAGGCACTCAAAAAACAGATTCCTGGGGGACAGAGAAGACACTCACCACTATGGATTATCTTACATGCCCTATAGGTCCAGAACCTCTAACAGCTCCGTTCTTCCATGTGACTCGAGGGTCCCCACCACATTCACCTGGCAAACACTCCAGGAACCCTGATCACCCCTTTACCTAGAGCACCTCTGTCTCCCATTAGAAAAATCCAGACTCATGAGGCTGATGGAGCCTCACCCTCAGCCCCGGGTTCCCGACATCCTCATGAACACATCCTGCAGTGTCCTGCTCTGTGGCCTGACCTCCCCAAAGAGAAAGCATCTCTCGATTTGCTCAGATCTTGCTGGAGAACAGAATGTGAACCCTGATCCCATCTCCTTGTCGATAATCTGCCTCAGGTTCCCTTTTGAACCAGGTTTCTCTATCTTGGATTCAATCACAGAGCAAAAATTCATTTAGAGAGAACACGATTGGCACCGAGGGAATGCAAACGTGAAGAAATTCCTACCCTTGTAGAGCTTATAATTTAGTACAAGAAATGATCAAGTTACAGGAAAATTAGAGTAGAGAGGTTTAAGTGCAATTACAGGTTCTGAGAAAATGTTGCTGTGGAAACACCTGGTAGAGAAGAGGCTCCCACCTCACGGGAGAAGACTGGGGCCTGGAAGGAAAGGGGCCTGGCTGGAGCCCCAGGTCTGCCATTCCGTCCTCTCTGCTCCGTGCCTGCATTTTCTCATCTGCAAGACGCCAGTGCTGGAGGAGTCAGCCTCCACAGCTCCCACGTTGATAACCCCACAGCTTTAAGAAAAAGGCAACATGTGTGCGAAGCCTGGAAGGATCATTAGGAATTTGGCACGTGGAGGTGGTGGGAGAATGTTCCAGGGCCTACGTGTACAAGCTGCGGACAGATCAGCCTGGAAAGACGGGCTGGAACCAAGTGGGGAAGAATCTCAGAAGCTCGATCCAGGGGCACATGTGTGACTTAACAAGCAACGGTGTCTCAGCAGGA
>NW_006797342.1:396860-401729 GCF_000442215.2 Lipotes vexillifer
AGAGGTCAGTGGTGAGCCTGGAGGCGGACACCACTGGGAACCACAAAAGTCATCCCGGGAAAGTGAAACAATATCTGCATGATTCTGGCCTCAGAACACCTACTGAAGAGACTGTTCTACCTTGAGGTCAAAGAGGCCACTAATGCAGAGGTCTGCGCACTTTCCACCCATGAGCGGGGCGGGGGAAAGCAGCCTCTCTGCCCAGGAGGCTGCCCTTCCTGTAGGGTGTGTGGGCAAGCCTCCCTGCAGAGCGGGCAGCAAGGGGTGGCCAGCGGGGCTGTTCTGGAACGTGGGAGTGCCTGAAGACCTGCCAGCTACAGAGGACAAGCAGGGAGGGGATGCACACACCACCTGCCGCTGGCCAGGGACCACGTCCCAGATGCAGAGACAGACCGTCATGGAACGGCTCCCTGGCTACCTGCGTGGCTAGCAGGTCAGTGGAAGTCCGAAAGGCATTCTGTTCTCCTTGATGCAGCCTGCACAGCCCACCTCTCTCCAAACCACCTTTAAACGCTGCCACCTCAACATCAAACATGCTCTGCTTCAAAGGACTGTTTGAAACTGACCCTTCGGAGGCCAAAACATGTCCCAGGTCAACCATATCATAGGGTTCCATCTGCTGTGTCTGGAACTCCTGCCCCACCAGCTCTGCCCGGGTTCCTGCCTGCAGGGTGGAGCCAGCAGGAGCAGGGGTGACCCCAGTCTCACTGCCATCCTTCGCTGGGGCTCACTTCCAGCTTGGAGCTTCCCCACCGCAGGCCCGGCTGCCATCACCTGGGGAATCACAGCAGCCTTGCTCAGGTGACCCCGCAGACAGAGCGTGGTGACGCTGGGTTGTAAAAACCATTGCTGCTGCTGGGCTTCCTCTCATCTTCCCTGAAGCCTCTCTCCTCTACCAAGGAAACTGGGGGCGGGAAGGGAAAAGGAGGGAAGACTTCTAGGACAGAGGCTCCAAAACCAAAGAACGGAAGTCCCCCCGCACTGCTGGGATGGTCCAGAAGATTCCAGAAGTGAAAGCAGCGGCGTTGCACCCAGGAGCTTGGTTTGAACAGGGTTCAGAGACAGCCGGGCCACCCGCCAACAGGACAGGGGCTCAGCCCCGCCATGCCAGCCCGAAGTTCCCTTCCCACTCCAGGCAGTTTCTTGCTGTTCCCAGCCCCAGAATTTGACCCTGATCTTCTCATTCACCTGGTTAACCGGGACTCATCCTTCGGGTCCTAGCCAGCATCAATGGCTCCAGCGGGCAGGCTACTCACCATGCCCCACTGCATGGTGCACACCGACCCCAGCGCTAGAACAATCTGTGAATGGCTACCTTCCGCCCCCCAGACCATAGCCTCCTCAAGGTCACGGAGGACATCCTTTTCCACAGGACTCTCTGAGTTCCATGTCAGCTTCAACATGTACCACGTACCTGGCCTTGGACGCCACAGCTTCTCCTTGTCCCTCTCACCTTGGTAGGTTGCGGACAGTAGAGATGCCTGTCCTATGGGCCAAGTGAGAACTGGGTCCGAGCACACAGAGAACTTCCTATCAGCACCTGTTGATGGAAAACGCTAAATGAACACCTACTGTTCCCTGGCTCTCCAGGGAGCCAAACTCCAGGAGACTATAATATGTTGGTTGACATGCTTCTTCATGCTATCCAGGAACTTATTTTTTCTCTGTAACACTGCATCCAGCTTGTCCACTTGCTTCTTGGTGAAAGCCCTACTCTGCGTCTATCTATAGGCCATTCAGGAAACACAATCCAATTCAGGCTTTAGATTCCAGAAAAGAAGGAAGATGCAGACTCTCATCACCAAGGAGCCACCCTCTTCAAAGCCCATCTCTCAAATTATCATCTTTGAGAAAAGCCATTGTTCTGAAAGCAAAAATATATATAATGTTTTTTCTTGCAAAATTCTTTAAAAATGGTTGCATTGGCAATATTGATGCTCCTGGAAAAAAGACCTTTAAAGCAGCACATTTTTATATCTGGATCTTGGAAATCATTTAGACCGACACCTTAGTTTCACAGTTGAAGGAACTGGGGCCACACAGGGAGGTTAAGACACTTGCTCAAGGTCACAGAGCTGGGTCAGAGAGTTGTACAAGCTCTGCCTTTCAGCCCAAATCCCCAGCAGGTATGTGAACAGTTGCTTCCATTTAATTTCTTCATCTAATTAAGAAAAGGTATTCGTGTGTGTCAGTAATGCAGAAACAAAGGAGAGAGGAGGCTGGTTCCAGAAATGATTGCCTCACGTGACTTTTCCAGTCTTAAAGGAAAGAACCTTCAACTTAGTTCTCGGGTCTCCAAGGTAGGAAACTACCCAAGGGAATACGGGGAGGATCCATCTTCCATAGAAGCATTCCATTCTACTCACAGCCTCGTGGCTGCCTCTGATCTTCCACACCCCAGGGATCCAGGGGAGATTCTTATTGGCCAGATGCCCTGGAAGCGTCTGGGGGGCTCCAGACCACCAGACCCCAGGGCAGCTGACACGTCTTCATCCTCCCAGTTCTAGGGTGGAACAGGAGAAAGAACAGCAGACTGTCGGGAGAGCTGATGCCAGGCCCAGGCCAGCCATGGCCCTCTGTGTCGCTGAGGCCCCTGACCTCCCCCCTCCAGTCCACAATGTCCTCTGTCACAGTGGGCTGGCTGGCCTGGTGACCTGTGCTGACCAGCGAGCTCTGTGATGCTCTGTCTGCGGGGACAGACTTCCCCTGTCTCTACACCAGAGAGAAAGGCTCTCAAGAAGGAGGAGAAATGTGCACAAAAGAAGGCAGTGGGGACAAATTATGAACCACAGTGGAAAAAACAGGCAACGTGGCTCCCGGCGTCTGGCCCTGCCGCCGTCTGGCCTAGCGGCACGTTCACCCGCTAAATGCCAGCAGCTTCAACTGAAGTGTGGGCAGTCCCTTCCAAGTCCAAAACCACATCGAGTCCACAAGCCAAGCCCTGAACTCAGGTGAAGACCTGGATGCAGGGATTACACTCTATCAAAGTAAGGGCACCGGAACACACTTCTAAAACACAGGGATTGGTAAGCTCTTGAAGATTTCAGTACCCCCATCTTTACGGCCAGCGGGCGCCCATACCATCATCTGTCGGCTGCAGCTCTGCCCCCTGCACTTGAGTTCTCCCTTCATCAGCTCCTCTTCCAAGCGTCCTGACACTTGAATCAGAGCTTCTTTAAACAAACTCCCAAACCCCAGTGGTGCTGGATCTGGAAAAGGCTCCTCCCATTAAAATTAGGTCATCTGCACCTTGTTTTCTCCTGAGGTTCTGAATCCATGCCTGACCTTTCATAAGGGGCAAGGGCACAGGTGGGAGCCCACGCTGGGGACTAAAGGCGACACACCCCACACTGGACAGTAAGGTGTGGTCCCCATCCTTCAACCCCGCCTTCACCACTCTAAATCCGGGCCCAGCTCACTCTCCAAAAGCATCAACGGCTCCCACTGCCACAGGATCAAGACCAAAGGAGGCCTGGAATTCAGAATTTCACGATCTACCCTCATCTGACCACTCTAGGCATAATTCCTTTGCACTCTCTAAAAAATAATAAAAGCAAAAATTAAAAGGGTGCTGGAAAACTGCAGAAGACCAGGTCCTGAGTCTCAGTACCAGGAAAGGGAACACAGGCTGCAGGCCTGTGGGAAAGTTCGAGGGTCACGCTTTGTGTTCCTTCCCCCTTCCTCCGCTGGGCAGTTCCTTCTGGCCTGGGGCCCTTCCTGTCACCTAGAACCTGCCTCTCCTTCCAGCTCTGACCCAGTACCAGGCTCCCCAGCAGCTGGGACCCTCCTCCCCCTGCCTCTACCTCCTGGGCACTCACAGAGCTCACAGCTCTTCAGGCAGGTGTCCACACACAGCACTTTCCTTCTCACACTTTACTATCCGCACAGCTTATCTGCCAGCTGCCCCCCGCCAGATTCACTGGAATGTGTCCTTATCAGATCCCCAGGCCCGCTCCTAGAAAAAGGCTTTCCTCCCAGAACGGTTCAAAGCAAGATGTGAGGTCCGTTTTTAGTTCAGGGACCAGAGCTCCCTCCCCCCGCAGGGCAGCAGGACCCCCTGGGGATACTCCCCTGGGGCTCCCTCATCCTGCCTGCCTTAGGCTTGGCACAAGGCTAGCATGGGATACTTGTTGAGCGAGATTTTTATTATTATTATAATTGTTCACTGGGAAAAGGGCAGGCAGAGAGAACTTCTGGAGTGCCCATCCAGAGGTCTGCCTAAGGAGATCATTAGGGTGCACGAGGCACCCGTTCCTCCCCGCGACCCTGAGCCTCCAGGCTCGCAGGAGCGCCCAGAGCTGGGTGCCCAGGACAGTACCGGGAAGCTGGGGAGCCACCGCCGGAGGGTGGGGCAGGGAGACCCGCAAGGAACTTTCCGCGCGCCCCTGGGGAAGGGACGGCTTGGAGGAGCGAGGCTGGCGGCCGCGGGCATCGGGCGCCGGGATGTGCCCCGCGGAGGACGCGGCGCCGGCCCACTCTGGCCGGGCTGAACCTTCCCGACGCCCCCACCCCGCCCCGCGCCCCGGCGGCTCGCCCTCGCCAGATCCCGTCCACCGCGGTCGCCCGTCCCGCGGCCCCCAACCCAGGGCCGCTCTGGGACCGGCTGGAGCGCGGGGACGCGGCGCTGCAGACTCGGCGGACCGGGGAGGCGGGCGGGGTCCTGAAGGGGCCGCAGCACTGGAGCCACCGAGGGGCAGGGCCAGGGTGGCGCCCTGGGCGCGGACCGGCCCTCGCCCCTGCCCGATCCTGGCGCCCGAGGCCGGCTCGGCACGGCCACCTCTCTCGGGCCCCTCGGCCGCGCCCGGCTCCCGCGAGGCCGACACAAAGGGGACGCGCGTCACCCACCTGGTCCCGCGCGGCAGGGGCCCC
>NW_006797342.1:401997-410424 GCF_000442215.2 Lipotes vexillifer
CCGCGCCCCGCCCTGGGCCGCGCGGGCCCGCAGGGAAACCCGGTGCCCGAGGACCACCCGGACCTCACGCCGCCAAGAGGCACACAGGGCGCGTCGTCTGCGGCAGCCAGCAGACTGCCCCAGATGCCGATGCGCCGGGAAGAAACGATCAGCAAGACAGGAGAGAAATGGGTGACCCCAAAACACTCAGCGCGGGTGATACAAAGAGCACTGCCTCAGAGCAGATCGGGGCTCCCAGAACCTGGGCTCGATTCCCCAGCGTGTGGGGACATTGAGATGAAGGCTGAGGGCCTTTCCACGCCAGCGTCACGTGAAATGTCTTTGCATCCCACTACCTGATTGCTTGGACGGACGGAGAACTGGAGGCAACTTGTCTGGTCGTTCCTTCTGGGGATTCCCGAGATCCAGGCACAGCAGTTTACTTCCTATGCTTAGGGTTTCTAGCTTGTTAGAGCCAAAGATCTTTGAAGGTAGAATTTTCCTGTAAGATTTCTCTTTGCCACTCCCTCTAGTAGCTGGAAGTTGCACCAGTGCTAAATTATATGTCTCAGGCATGCGTATCTGAACAAAACCTATTGGTGCGTATGAAAGAATGCCTCCTTCAGTCGACAGACTCTTTTCTCCAGAAGTATGGGAAAACCCACCACCATAGCCTTCTTCAACACGAATTCTAATGCCATCACCTACGGGCCCAGTGACCTTAAGCAAGTTACTTAACTTTTCTGTGCTTTGATTTTCTTATCTGAAAAATACAGACGGTCGGTCGTTGGAATCTTGGCAGGGGTTAAATAAGGCAAATATGCATAGAGCAATCTCAGCATAACTGGAAAATTGTAAGGATTCCATAATCCTTAGCTGTTATTTGTCTCATTTTCCCCCAAACTACAAGATTCTTAACTATCTTGACACTGCATCATTTGTCTTCCTCTACTACCTAACCATCTTTTTAAAAATCATAATCATAATAAATCTTCTCATTTACATTAAGAAGTTATTCCAGTAAATATTTTTCCTCCCCAAATATGAATGAGCACTTCTGATGTCTTTGTCTAATTCTTTGTACAAATGTCGTCTTTCAAGGAAAAGGCACAATGGGAAGAATTCTAACAACACTTGGGTTACTCCAGCCTCTCACCAGAAGATGAAAATGATTCTGCATAAAGGCCTGAGCTTCACAGAAAATATATTCACCCCTTCTATACACTGGTTGTGGTACCGGGAATGTACTGGTGCGATACTGCTTATGAATCAATGATTAAATGAATGAAAGGATGACAGCAAATAGCAGGGAGGAGGATGAATGGGCCCATACTGAGATGTAGATGTTTGTAATGTTTGTTTGTTTGTCTTTGTTAACATCATTTGTGTCGGGGAGATGGGGAAAAAGGACACCATCATTGACAATACAGTTTGCAGCAGGCCATACACTGCATCTCAAATGTCGTTTTTCTCTATGAAGTCTTCCCAATCCATCACTGCTTTCCCCATCTCCAGGAGTCTGAAGTTGTATAATATGCTGATCATGGCATCTCTTAGACTTCATGCTTTGGATATTTACTGCCTGATTTTATTAGGTCGTGAGATTCTGTAGAACAGCAATGAAGTAATTTTGTATGGAATTTCCCAGAGGGCCTTGAGCATAGTAAGGGCTCAATAAATAAAGACTAGAGTCATCTGCTCTGAGCTGTGCCACTGAGCAACCTTCCTGGTTCTCTCCAATGTCCCTCAAGGTCATATCCACCTATCACCGGTTGGTTTTCTGTCCGACTGACACTCTGCACAGGTCAGGGCTCTCAGCCATCTCACCCGGAGGTTTGTCAGGTCAAGATCACTTTAAAAAATACCCTTTGTTGCTAAGCGTTTGTGCCTGTGGGCAATGTGACTCATCATTCACTCTCTGTACAAGCCCCTTTTTGATTATCTACTAAGGGCAAGATTCTGTGCTAGATGGTTACAGGCCAGGGAATCAGTGCCACAGTAAATAAATGGTCCAGAGGCTGGGGAAATGGAAGTCCATTATGAAGTTCCTCCTTTACATAGAAAATTGAGCGAAGCTCAAGATTCACACTGGTGGCTTAAAACAGAACAATTTTAGACAATGGAGTTTGTATGAATTCATAATCACACATTCCGAAAGTATAGAAAACTCACATTTCTTTAATTTTTAAAATTAACTTAAATTCAATTCCTCATTTCTAGAGTAGCAAGTAATCAGAATGTCAGTTGTTGTTCTATTTCTCTCTCCCTAGAGGCGCACAGGAATCTGGGGGATTTTACAGTGCTGAGATATGGGATGTAACCTGTCATCTTCAGCCCATCACCCTGTCCATCCAACAGTCCCTTCTCCAAGCCCTGCAGTCCCTTGCAAGCAGGCTGTGCTCAGCTTCTCTTCCAGGTACACAGGAAGCTGAGAGTTTCCCCACCTCGCAGGGTGATGCCAAGTCTCTGCCGTTCTCAGGGCTTCTTGGGAAAGCTTTCATCGTCCCACCCCTGCCTCCCTTCCCACAAAGACCTCCTCTCTTTCCTTCCCAGCCTAGATGTCCCAAATAATCTCTTCCGCAGGTGGAGCATCTGCATAAGGAGCCTGGAGAGGCTGTCTTCAGGCAGCTCTGCCTTCTGCTCTACAAAAACCCCTGGAGCTAGAAAAAGTGCAAGGCTCCAGGTATTTTCCCAGAACACGTGGAGAGAAAATGCAAAAAAGCAAAACTGCCTTACCATCACAATAAAGTGTGTGGTCAACAAAACAAAACATGGGGCTTCCCCGGTGGCGCAGTGGTTGAGAGCCCTCCTGCCAATGCAGGGGACATGGATTCGTGCCCCAGTCCGGGAAGATCCCACATGCCGTGGAGCGGCTGGGCCCGTGAGCCATGGCCACTGAGACTGTGCGTCCGGAGCCTGTGCTCCGCAACGGGAGAGGCCACAGCAGTGAGAGGCCCGCGTACCAAAAAAAAAAAAAAAAAAAAGCATGATAGCTTAAGGAAGAA
Source organism: Lipotes vexillifer (assembly GCF_000442215.2). Taxonomy (NCBI): domain Eukaryota; kingdom Metazoa; phylum Chordata; class Mammalia; order Artiodactyla; family Lipotidae; genus Lipotes; species Lipotes vexillifer. Next base: position 404,982 of record NW_006797342.1, read on the forward strand.
AAACAGAACTTCAGGAAAGAAAGTACAAGTGAAGGGGAAATTCATCCTTGCAATCACTTAACAACAGCACTGCTAGGGGTGAATTGTGTCCCCCAAATTCATAGGTTGAAGTTCTAACCTCCACCACCTCCTCATATGACCTTATATGGAAAGAGGGTTGTTGCAGATGAAGTCGTACTGGAGAAGAGTGGGCCCTAATCCAATACAACTGGTGTCCTTGAGACAGACAGGCACACAGGGAGGACGCCACGGGAACATGAAGGCAGAGACGAGGTGATGCCTCCACAAACTAAGCATCACCAAAGATTCCAGCTAAGCCCCAGAAGCTAGGAGAAGGCCTGGAACAGATTCTCCCTCTCAGCCCTCAGGAAGAACTGACCTGGTCGGTCCCTTAATCTCAGACTTCTAGCCTCCAAAACTGTGAGAAAATAAATTTCTCTTGTTTAAGCCACTCAGCCCATAGTATTTTGTTTCAGCAGCCCTAGCACACTAATACAAGTATCTAGAAGGTGCCCATGGGTGACTACGATTTAGAGAATAATTTCATAACAAAAATAAAGATGTCATACCAAAGTGATAAAGTACATGGTAATAAGCAAGAAGGTTACCATGTTAATAAAAAAGTAAAGATATTTTTCTGGCACTCTCTCAGAAAATAAAATCATTTTCTGTCTGGTTCACCACCAACCCCAACACAGTAAGAGCAAGTTCTGGGCACTTAATAAATATTTGTCAAAAGAAAGAGATGAATCTTGTCTTCCAGGACTCTCTGCTACCTTGGACTTCTATATGGCTCAGATGCAAAGGCCATAGGTTCTACACAGACATAGAGAGAATGTTTAATCTCATCTTTTCATTTCACACATAGAAACACTGATGTTTAAAGTGGCCCTTGAAGGTCCCAAGATCACTGCCAGTTAGTGACACCCACGGTACTATTACTCAAGGTTCTTGGCTGATTCAGTTATTTTCACGTTTTATTATATTACTTTTCTAGAACAATCAACGGGATCTGACCCTTGTGGCTTTCCAGTTCTGAAGGAATGACTAAGTTATATTCAACGTTAGATGGACTTAATTGTGGGCAGACATTTGATGCTCACTAAATATCTACGTACTTCCCCACATCCCCCAGCCCCTTGCAGGTAGGAGGGGGCATGTGACTAATTTTCTTCACCAGACTGTGCACAGGACTGTCACTTCTGAGCTGAGGCAGAGAGAAGAATTTCAAGACCTCTAACTGGCCTGGCCTGACCCCATCACAGTGAGCACACAGCCACCTAGTGAGACGGTTGGACCCTACAGTGAAATCAGTCTGGGTCCCTGAGTTACCTCCTGTTAGGTAATACTTCTGGTAATTCCCAGAAGAATGTACACTTGCACATGTTAAGCTATGGAAACCTAGTCTACACTTACTAATGCCTTCGTTCTAGGCTTGCTGTCGAGTCACAGTAATTCACTGTGTGTCTTAAGGAGAGTCAATGTGCAGTCCCAGGTAAGTAGAATGAGTCATCAAGTCTTAGATGTGAGAGCACATTTGAGACAGGTGGCCAGGAGCCAGAGAATATGGGAACCTGGAAGGAATGGAGGTATCAGAGAGGCAGAAAGGCAACACCGTGAGGAAATCAGGAGAGAATCAGAACAGAGATTGCAGGATCTGGTCTCGCTCAATGTTAACTGGGAGTCGAAGATTGAAGATACGTCAGCAGCTCATTCCTCATGCGTGTGGCCACGTGGTATAACGTCTTAAAGGTTTACAATAAAGGCTGAGAGGGGAACAGGACATGAGCTCCGCCTATAGACCCGCCTATAGAACCTGCGTTCTTCTGACCCGAGCTCTCATACTTTCCTCACTCTCGTGGTGTCCATGGCTCTGATACCATGGTTCCACGTTAGGATGAAAGAATGCAGCTTCCTCTTCCTCCGTCCCCATCCTGCATGTGTATGAAGGTCTGTATCAATTCTCTGTCTTCCCCTTTCCTCCCTGTCCTATTTCATATCTGTGTATGAATGCTGGAAACCAGGCTGTATTTCTGAGAACTTTTTCTTATCACAGGATCTCAGGGTAAGGCCACATATCATTTCCCTGAAAGAAGATGCACATTTAGAACATCTAATCATCAAGAGAAGGCTCCACAGACTCAAGAAAACAAACAAATAACAACCAAGCAATACCTGGAGTTGCTGAGTCTGGGTGACCCGGGAGGTGGGGAGGCAGAGGGAATACCCGCCTCCCAGAGCCTGGAACCCAGGCGAGTCCTCCCCAGTGTTACTGACCGGTGGTCTCTGCCACGTGAGAACAGCAGGAATTGCTTACCTGGCATGCAATCAGCCAGCACCTTGGTCTTGGACTTCCAGCCTCCGGAAATGTGAGAAATAAATGTCTGTTGTTTAAGGTGTATTATTATGGCCACCTGAGCTGACTGCAACAGGTCAGTTCAGTGCAAACAACACTTTAATAAAGTGACATCTGTGTTATGATGGAAGGAGTGACGAGGTATCCCTTGAGAAAATACACAGCTCCTGCTTCATACACACATACACACACACACACACACACACACACACACACACACACACACGTCTTGTGACTCCTCAGTAACAGCTTATGGGGTGGAATTCTTGGAAACTTATTACAACCCAAACTCCAAGAGAGAACTGATAGAAGTCAGTCTACTCAGACATGGAGCTAAGGGAGTTCAGGGTGACAGATCATAATTTATAATAAGAAATACATATTTGGTCTTCATCCTCATTCCTGGTGCAGAGCTCCTAAAACCCTTGGACTTTCCTAAGTGATGATGTTACTAGGTTCTTGGATCACTTTAATCACTAGAAATTGATTAGAGGTCAGATGAGGAATTGAGGCATGGCTTTATTGGGATTCATGCTGCAGCAGGAGGGAGTGAAAAAAAGTAACAGGTTTTCTTGTTTGCTCCCCAGAGGGGGTGAGCTGGTCCTTTAAATGGGGTAGGGGTGATAGATGGGTCCAGGAGGGGTGGCTTGGATGGTGTGCCCACCCCTTTGGCGGTGCTGTGTACAGGGGGCACATGCAGTCCTCTGCTTTTCCTCCCAGTACCTCAGAAGTGGCAGTTGGGTTTTAGCCTTTTTGTATCTTGTTCATAATTTGCCCCAACTGTGCAAGTGCACAGTTATTTTTAGCCCCTATTGTTTCTTTTTATTCCATTGCTGTAGGAGACATTTGTCCAGGTGCAAGCATTTAGGTAAGGGGATCCCAGGTCCCAGGTCCCAGCCTATCTCAATGACATCAATACGGATGTCTTTTGCTACACTATTGAGGGGACTTTGGGAAAGCCCCTAGGCCACCTCTGGTGGGGGGTGATTGCCAGGGCACCAACCATGTGATTAGAGGGTTAGAACTTTCAGTCCCACCCCCAGACCTCCAGAAGGGGAGTTCAATCACCAGTGGCTAATGATTTAACCAGTCATGCTACGTAATGAATCCTCCATAAAAACCCAAAGGGATGGAGTTCAGAGAGCCTCCAGGTTGGTGAACATGTGGAGACTGGGAGAGACTGATGCCCCTGGAGCAGGCATGGAAGCTCTGGGCCCTTTCCCCATACCTGACCTTCTGCACCTCTTCTGTCGACTGTTCCTAAGCTATATCGTTTCACAGTAAACTGATAATCTAAGAAGTAAAATGTTTCTCTGAGTTCTGTGAGCTGGTCTAGCAAATTAGTCCAATCCTAGGAGGGGGTCCTTGGAACCTTCAATATAGCTGGTCAGTCAGAAGCACAGGTGACAATCTGCAGTTGTGATTGGCATCTGCGTTGCGGGGAGGGGTGGTGAGGGACAGTCTTGTAGGACAGAGCCCTTAACCTGTAGAATCTGATGCTACCACGAGGTAGAGAGTGTCAGACTTGAGTTGAATTGTAGGACATCCAGCTGGTGTGGGAGAATTGCTTGGTGGTGTGGAAAAACTCACACATAGGAATTAGGAGCAGGATCAGACAAGGACGGGACCTGCCTGGCGGTCCAGTGGGTCAGACGCCATGCTCCCAATGCAGGGGGCCCGGGTTCAATCCCTGGTCAGAGAATTAGACTTTGCATACATGCCTCACCTAAGAGTCCTCATGCCACAACTAAGAAGTCCATGTGCCACAACTGCAAGATCCCACGTGCCTCAAGGAAGATCCTGGAGTGCCACAGCTAAGACCCGGTGCAGCCTAAAAAAAAAGGAATCAGGCAAGGACAAGCTGAGATGGCCCCAGGTGAAAAAATAAATCACTTTTGGGCAGTTCCCTGGATCCTCCTGGAATGAGCTTGCGCAGAGAAGCTTTCTTTTCATTATTATATGTATATTTTCTAGATAAAGTGAATTCCCAGAGCACGAGTTGCCCTCACATTCATAATCAAATATGTAAACAACTCAAAAACGAAATCCAGTGACTTTTTTTTTTCAAATTAACTGCTTTTTTTTTAGACTACCATTGAATCTCTTCTCATCTTTTTGTGTGAATTGTTAAGAACTGGCTGTTCTCATTAAAGTGTAAGAATGCTAATTGGCTTTAAAACACTTCATAAGATATTAGTGGAAAATAAAATTGAGTAAGAGCTCAATTCTATTAAAACTATGCATTACTGGACATATGCACGAAATTAATTAGCAGTTGCCTCTGGGTGATACAATTATGGGTAATTTTTATTTTCTTCATTTTGCTTTACTCTGTTTTTCAGATATTCTCCCAATGCATATTCTTTTTAGAATCATGGGGGGAAAATGTGGTTAAAGTCTTTCTGTTCTTTCAAACCCAGTTCAATGGCATCTGAGTTGAAATTGCTTGTGGGTTTTCTGCGTAATTTCCCATCCTTTTCCCCTGACTGGTATGACGTGTGCCAGCAGTGGCTTGACACTGGGTTGTGTACCCCAGATGTGGCTGTCCATGTCCCAGCCACGATGACAGAGGAACTTGGCTGCCCCTTGAGTCTCTTTCACTGTCTTCAAGCCCCTGGATTTGACCTCTGTAATGGAGTCTGGAGCCCAGGGTTGGCCTATATCCAGGATGGGAAAAGGTAGTGAGGCCATATCCTTCCTGAAGAAGTGAGTGCTTGTAACTGGAGATCAAGTAAGTGCAAGTACATGTCTGGGAAATGCCACATGTTTGAGGAGGACCAGTCTGCGTCTGGAGGATGTGAGGTGGGCATTGGAGCCAGGGATGTGAAACTCTTAGCTCCCATAGCCAGGTAGCAGGTGGGAGGGAGAAACAGGCTGACAGGGGAAGCAGCGGCAGGGCCGGCCTGATGCATCTGAGGGGACTGAATAGACCGCTTGGAACTGGGTGCTCGGGGGAGCTCTGCACATCCTTGGACTCCAGGGTGCCAGACGCCTGCCCTTTGGACTGCTGACCAGGTCACACTCAGAATGGTGGTTCTACAACAACTCGTACCCTGGGCTGGTATTATTCCTGCTGCCTGGCTGCCA
>NW_006797342.1:410561-447122 GCF_000442215.2 Lipotes vexillifer
CCTGCTGCCTGTCTGCAGGAATTCATTCCTTCAGAAGGGATCAAGTTTTGAACACTGGGCCCCCAAGAGGGTGGCTTTCATTTTAGAACACAAGGAGTTTTTTCCCCAGGGGCTCACCTCTGCTCCATCTTTTTGCCCAGTGGGTTGGTTGAAATGTGCTTATTAATTATTGATAACCTTCTTGATTTTTAAAGTGTACTTGCCTTTAGCGAGGGTGGTTTGTAAAAGCATGTAATTACTTTAAAACACACACCAAGGGCTTCCCTGGTGGCGCAGTGGTTGAGAGTCCGCCTGCCGATGCAGGAGACGCGGGTTCGTGCCCCGTTTCGGGAAGATCCCACATGCCGCGGAGCGGCTGGGCCCGTGAGCCATGGCCACTGAGCCTGCGCGTCCGGAGCCTGTGCTCCGCAAATGGGAGAGGCCACAACAGTGAGAGGCCCGCATAACGCAAGAAAAAAAAAAAAAAAAAAAAAAAAAAAAACACACACCAAGGAGAGACTTCATTACATTGACCCACTCAAAGTGAAGGTAATGTACGAAAAATACTTTAATGTATTATAACATCTTACAATACAACAGACCGGTAGTCAAGAGCATCAAATATGGAGAAAAAATATATACATATTTATATATATTTCCCTAAAATTAAGAATGTCCTAAATATACTCAAGAAGAAACCTTAAAATCTTATTGCATGATTAGTCTTCAACAAATCGCAGTGAATGAAACAGTCCTTTCAACAGAAGAGCAGCCTACGGGATGAATTATGGAGCCTCATTGAGAATTTGTCCGCCTGTTTTAGTATCATGATTCTCATTACTGATCCAACAACTAGACTCCAAACTCCAGATTGTCATAGAATAGGAGCTGACATTTCAGATGATTCAGCCAAATGATCTCATTCATCTTCAAACTTAAACAGGCAACTTTCATAGCATTTATCACTAAATAACAGAGATGGTTCATCCTTTCTAAACCAGTACGCTGTTACTAATGTCTGATCTTTCTAGGTTTCTTAAGACAAAATTCTATTCATAGTATTACAAGCCAAACTAAGCAATAATTGAAAGCACCACAAAATACTTGCCTTTAACACTTAAATTGAGATACTTCTCTTAAATTACCTTTTATTTTCCTAATTAAAAGGAACATGTCTCACAAAACTGATACACATATTTAAAAACTGAAACTATAAAGCAAAATGTTATATAATCCAAACTTGAATTTTACTCTAATGATAAATGTCCTGACTTCTCCCACTTAAGAAAAATGAACATTTGAATATTTTAAGCATGAAGGCTTTGAAAATTCTCTCAGTTCATAAGAAAGGGGGTTGTGGTGTAAAAACAGCTGGAAAGTGCATTTAAAATAGCTTATTTGTTTTTCTCTTTTTCTGATTTTTGTTCATTTTTGTATTTTATTTTTTTGTTTTTTTATCTTTATATATTTTTTTTTCTTTTTTTTTTCTTTTTTTTTTCCTCAAGTGCAGTGTTTTGTTTTATACTTCCCTTTGGGGAAAGAGAAATGCAGTTTCCCTCAGCTCGAGAGAAATTCACTTCAACTCAGAGGATTTGCGCTTCAGATTCAGATTTTGTTTCAGGTTATAATGATTGAGCATCTACTGGATACCACACAATGTCTTCTGTGCTTTCACATATGTGCCCTTTCTCTGTGGAATAATGCAATGGTCAGCAAAGTAAACTCATGTTAAATAAGAAACACACAAGGATGAATGTTCACCGTGGCACTGAGACCGACAGGTTATTGTGGCAGGAGGCCAGCTGCCTGATGGATGAAGCCTCAGCTGCAGCCCAAGAAAAAGAAGCAAATAGCCCGGCTTCTTCTGGTGTTCAAAATCTTACTTATCCTCTAGGTCCCAGGAATGATGGTACGATGATTAGATCTTGACTAAATCTGGAGGGCTTTCTGACTCCTCAGCACCTATTCTGCCCAGAAGGCATAAATGTTCTTAATAAATAAAATATCCAGTTAATTTGCTTCGCTTATATACCACAGTTATATAAATCTATTAAGGTCGTCATGGTTTAGATACTATCAAGACCCACAGAGGAAAAATACTTTTAATTCTTTTTTTTTCTTAAAAACTTAAAATGGAAAATACATGACAACAATTCTATCACAGAAGACACACAAACATATTTCAGTTGAATTACAGTGATTTAAAATTTGAAGTAGGAATATCTTTTCTGGGAAAAAAAAAAAAATCACATAAACCACTTTCAAAATCAAGGGTTGAAAAAAGACTCTGAAGCGGAATTTCTGCGTGGCTGCGTAACGGAATCAGGCAACATTTAAATGCCACCTAGTGGCCAATGCTGGAATGGCAGCTGGATTACAAGAGTTCTTTGAGCAAAAAATTGTCCATGATTTTGCTCTTGTAAAACAATGATAGGAACTTATTATTTCCCAGGAAATGGGATACTGTCTAGGTTGCATGAACAAACTAAATGTGGTATTTCCAAGAGGAGAAGATTTTTTTTTTTCCTTGACCCAATTCAAGTGACATTTTCCCTCAAGCTCTTTCTTAGCCTAGCAAAGGAAGGCTCTGGATCTTATATTGACCTAGATTACATTCTTATTTCAAGTGATTCAGAGTTAAATGGGAAATATTATATTGTGCCACAGCTTCATTTACAGAAAATTCTGGTTCATCCTACACTCTCTGCCACACCCTTTGCTCCACCTTTGCCTGCTGCTTTTGCAGATGAGTTCATGCCAGTCCAGGAACCTGTCACTTTTCAGGGACACGGGGACAACCAAGCAAATAAACTCATATGCTGTTGCTTGACAGACTCAGCAGATTCACACAGCAACCCAAGCCCTGACCCCATGTCAACTTCATCACTAAATTTAAAGCGCACCTTGGTTTTGTTAAGAATCTTGGAAGAGAAAGGGGAGCAGCAGAGATCACTCACATTCCTGGAATAGTCAGCATGGGTCAGGGCCATGCAGAGCCCCGGGAAGATGAGTTATCTCCTTCTAGGCACTTATCAAAGCCTGGTAAGATGAGCATTTCTTATTCTTTGAAACATGTATGGACTATTTCTAAACTTCTGGGTAAAAACTCCAAGATTGCAGTGACATAAAGGCCGAAAAGGAAAGAGCCTCACAGCAAGCAGAAATAATCGGGGGAGATAATTTGTAATTTTTCCAGATGAGAAAATAACTATCAAATGAAAGGACTAGAAAAATAACTTCAAAATGGAAACATAGGAGTCACAGTAAATACTACTCAAAAATTAAATCCATAATAAGCTAATTGACTAAAGTTAATGGTCTTGCATGTTCTAAGGATTTCAATTTTCCCAGTTATTTATCTGTTCAGTTACCACAGGCAATCAGATTCCACGTGCGACTGAAAATCGAATTTGGGGCCGCTGGCAGTGCCTACGGGAAGCAGGGCAGCCACGCGCTGAGTGCCAGGGCGGTCCCCACAGATGGGCTTCAGCTTTACCAGTCCAGCTTCAGCTCCGCCTTGCTCCATACGTATTTCCCTCCTCGCTTGAGAAACATCTTTTCATCGAAGCCGCTGAATTTTATAGCTTCTTCTATGCCAACATCCAGGATGGACATGGAAGGCTCCTTCCGCCCGTTTCTGCAGTTCACGAAGCGCATCTAGGAAATTCATGACAGAAATTGGGATATTTCCTGTAAAACTCAATTCGGGGGATCGACTCAAAATGACTTTTGATGTTCCAATCATTTCAACAGGTGTTTCTGGAGAGCTGTGAACCAGATGCTTCACTGGGGACGTTGAACTCTGGGGACACCATCTCTGTACTCAACCAGCTCCCATCACCCACGTGAACACCTGAGACCAGGTAAGGGCATGATAAACAGAATTATATACACGTGCCTGTCCCTCCACTGGGGGGCGGGGTAATCAGGAAAGGTTTCCAAAAAGTGTTGCCATCTAAGTTATGTTTTGAAATTGTAAGCTAGAGAGAACAATATTGTAAAAGCCCAGAAGCGTGAAACAGTGTGGTGAATTTGGGAAATTTCAGGTAGATGATATTCCTGGAGTGAAAACTGTGTGTTCAGGAATTTAAAAAAAAAAAAAAGTGTAAAAGTTTCTTTTAAGAAAGGGAGATAGCATGGTAAGAAAGGTGCTACAGAGGCGGGCAGGTCCCACATCAAGAAGAGTAGCACATGCCCTGCTAAGGGTCTTGGTTTTTATCCTAAATTAAGCATCTTACAGACAGGAACCAGATCTTCACACCTCTATGACCTACCATGGCACACAGCATTTTGTAGTAACACTTGTTGAGTCAAAATGTTCTTAGATTGCCAAAAGTAAATTTTGTTCCTACTCTATTTATTCCAACTGTACAGAAACCAGAGAGTTTGTGGAGGAACATTGGTCAAAATCCCCAGCCAAAAAAAAAAAATCCCCAGCCAGTCATGGTACTCCAAAAATAAATTCCGTTTGACTTTTCCTCTCTACCTTGAACCCATAAACTGAACATTTGCATACCACCTTTTCCCCTCTGCTCCTTAAAGAAAGCACATATTGACAACAAATGAATGACTGTGAATCATCACTATTTAACTTGAAAATAATAAAATATCAAAAGTCACAGTAAGCATTTCTCGAAACAAATTCAGTTTAAATATGGAAAAGCCATGGTTCTTGTTGGAGCTCATTTCTTAAAAACAGATCTTTGAATGGAATTATTTGTCCAGTGCTAGAAGTATTGCAAAAGTTTATGAATTGGGACAGAAAAAGAAATGAAAAAGAGACAAGGAAAGGGAGAAGTGATTTGTTTCTCAGTTTGGAGAATGATGGCATATCTCTTCCTTTGGAAGGCAGTGGGGTAGGAAGGTACCAGTGGCTTTTGGAGAGGAGCTGTAACCTCTTCTCTCCAAAGCCGAGAGCTATCTGTCAGAGGACAAGCTGGCAGCATCTGAGGTATTAAAGGCAATAATGTCAAGTGTGACATGTCCTTCCTGCAAAGATCCCTGGGTGCCCCTTGACCAGAGAACCCAGCCGAAGGTGGCATAACAAAGGACTCTGCTTTGTGTGATGTCAGCTCTGTGCGACATCCATGGATCCATAGCCATAGGGAAAAGACCATCGACTGCGGGTATGTGCAAACACTGGGATCAGATGCAAGCCAATGCCTGCCCAACCCCTTAGCTCAGAGATGGACACAGTGAAGTAAGGGCTCTATAATATTAATGTTAGTGACAATAAAAATATGAAATGCTGGCCAAAAAGAATGAATATGGACTAAATGGTTATGCTGATTATAACTCAACCCTGACCTTGCTGCTTAATGAATTTTTAAGGGATCATTTTATAATGCATTAGACATACTCACATATTCATCCAGAATAAGGTAGGAATCTCTCATCTGCAAAGCAGAAATCACATACCAATTTAGTTTCAAGCATATTTTTCAGTATGTATGCTCAACTGTCTGTCTTACTGCATTTGTGTGTTTGTGCTTTATTATTTCTGGAGGCCACATTTCTTAAATCTCTTGAGTGTCTTTAGATGCATCCCTTACAAGGTGAGCCATCTGCCAGTGCCCCATACCCACCTAACACTCATCTCCGAGCCATCTGTTTGTGTCCATTCGGATTCCAGCAGATTCTAGCAGGCTGGCTTCTGCCCCATGCTGGAAGGGTCACATGCCACTGTGAAAGCCCCTCTGACAGTGAAACCCTCAGGCTAATTTCCCCATTTCCTCCAGCTCTGGGGAACCCTGTCCTTCATTGTTCAAAATTCCCTGTGTCCACCATGCCTCTGATGGACCCCCTTTTCAGTGAATAAAGCAGAATCCCTTTAATGCTATTACCTGGGAGCTTATCTGAGGATTTTAATATTACTTACATTACTTGTAACTAGTTATGCCTTCTATAGGTATATAGAGAGTGTGCCTACACTCTCATAGGAAGGTATACCCTCTATACATACCCCATATAGGTAGGAGTCTGCAAACATTTTTCTGTAAAGGGCCAGAGAGTAAATATTTTCAGCCTCATAGACCATGTGGTCTCTGTGGCAACTAAAAGCCACTGTGGACAATGCTTAGAGAGGAAGCATGGCTGTGTTCCACTGAAACCTTCCTTATCGACCTTGGAATTGCATTTCGTATACTTTTCATGAGTCACAGATGTCATTCTTGTTTTGATTTTTTTTCCAACCGTTCTTGGCTTCCATTCTGGGTTTGTCTCACGGGCTGTAGTTTGCCAACTTCTGTGCATGGCCAGTTCGGGACCTTGTTCGTGAATGTCTGGAGGTGAGCCAGGCATCAGCATCACCTGGGAGCTGGTTAAAATGCTGAATCATGGGTCCACCTCAGACCTGCTTGCTGGTTTGCAAACTTGGGAGTTCCCTGGGTGAAACTTTACCCACGTCAGAGGTAAAGTGAGCTGACCCCACCTATGTCAGAGGCAGAGTTCACCTACCTCATCTGCGTAAGAGGCGTGGTTAGCTGACCTCACCTACATTGGAGGTAAAGTTAGCTGAGCTCACCTATGTCAGAGATATAGTTAACTGACCTCACCTCCGTCAGGTATAGTAACCTGACCTCACTTACATGAGAGGCAGGGTTCGCTGACTTCACCTATGTCAGAGGTGAAGTGAGCTGACCTCACCAATGCGAAGGAACTGACATACAAAGCTTGTCCTGGGTGACCTGCAAGACAAGAAGACCTCAGCACCCTCTGCTAGTCTTAAAAGTTTATAGAGAAGCCTGAGCCGGGTTCGGTTACATGTACCATCCAGATGGTCTCACCGTGGGATTGTACGTCCTGAAGACAGAGGAGGGGTTAGGAGCCTCCACTTGCCCCAGTCCAGCTCTGGGTCAAATAGTGGTCACCTCCTCTCAATAACTTCCCCAACCCTGCTGACTCTAAATCTGCATTTTAGCAAGACCCTGCCTGGGGGGTTGTTTGTACAATGAAGTTTGAAATGAACTGACTAGTAAGCTTCTCAGGCTTTGGAGTTATCCAAACCCCAGTTTGTCCCTTGCTGGGCTCTAAGGGAGGTGAGTTAACCCTGCCTCTGACATGGGTTAGGTCAGCTAACTCTACCTCTGTCACAGGTGAGATCAGCTAGCTTCACCTCTGACACAGATGATGTCAGTTAATATACCTCTGACATAGATGAGTCAGTTAACTGTACCTCTGACACAGATGAGGTCAGCTAACCATGCCTCTCATGTAGGTGAGATCAGCTCACTTTACCTCTGACATGAGTGAGGTCAGCTAACCCTTTCTGTCATGTAGGTGACGTCAGTTAACCCTATGACTCAGCCTCAGAGTTTCTAAAATGGGGGTAATATTTCTGGCTCATGAAGCCTCTGTGAAGTGCTCAAAAAGCAGTAATTTATGACATATTTTCTTTGATCTCACATTACTTATGTAATTAAGACAAATTTTAAAAAGTCAAATAAAATAGTGTATAGATATGAGTATTCTCCTCTGTTCTCTGTCTTCTTTTCAAAAGCTGCTTTGACCCCATCCAGGAATTTTCTTATTCGTACTCTGGTCAACATTACTTAGAAGTCTAAAGTATAAGGAATGAATCCTTGTTCTCAAATTTCTAATACGATGTAAGCATATGAGGGAGAGATTTTGCTGCATGTATATTCTTTGGCGGAAGATGGGGAAAGCTTTTGATTTTTAAATACTTTAAAAATAATAAAACTACCTATTTTAGAAAAATTTAAAGTCCAAACAGTTATCAAGGTAAACAAAAATGACTGATAATCCCATTATCCCAAGATGACAATGGGATGTATACATACACACCTCTTTTGCACATTAGGATTAAAGGTCAAATGAATTTTGCCTATAGTTCTTCATTTGTACCTAATATCATATCATGCAAATTTATCCTTGCTCCCTAATATTCTTTGAAATAGGTTATATAGTCAGTATAACATTCCATACAGGGAACATGAGCTTACCTGTTCTCTGTATGTTGAATATCAGGCTACCTTCAATTTTTTACTCCTGTCCCTAACACTGCAGTAATGTAGCTTCGAATAAGTTCTTTTTTTCTTTAGCTTCTGAGAACACACTGATTATTTACTCTGTCTCTGATAACACCTGGAAGCTCCAAACTGTAGACGTGCTTTGGCTGACACTGTTTAAACTGCATGATGCATACATTTGGACTAACAGGATGGATCCAATGTTTCACATTGGAGACCTAAAGATCTAGTGAAACTTCCGCCTCAGCCCTGAGACTCCTCCCATCTCTCCACTCAAACCCTCCAAAGCCACAGTGTGTGCAGTCCTTGGTGGAGACACTTTCCTGTTTGGAGCTAAATGTGTGATGGGGAACAAAACGACATTTGCTTCATACAACCTTCTGGTTAGACTCAGGCACCAGGCAGGGCACGTCTTTGTGGCGGTCCAAGAACGCTTCAAACTCTTCATCACTTATCACAAACGGTTCTGCTTCTCTCAGAGCGTCTTCTCCAGCATTCTCCCCTTCAATTATGAGGCATTGGAAGACCTGAAACACAAGTGTGGTGTTGGCTTTGTGAAGAGCTTTCCATCTCTTTTTGCCCCAAATCTCATTTCTCCCTGAACCTCTCCTGAGCAAAGAAGACTCCTCCAACTAGGGAACATTCTAGAAAGACACTGCTCTGGGGAAATGAGAACATGCCCTGAAATTTAGGGATATGGTACTAGAAGCCCAAACATTCCCAAAATATAAATTTTAAAAAACTGGTCTAGATTACATTTGATCTAGTCTTATAACCTAATATTTTCAGACTACAAAATAATGGTTGCCTGCAAGCCCAGGGCCTCCCGTGGAGGAGGCTGCCTGGGGGACCAGGTTCTGAACCATGTGAGCAATTGCATAACAGTTGACACCTGATCCACGTTTACATCAATTTGCATTCTGCAGACCTCAGTGATCTGATGCAAAAACTGTTTTCTAAATGGACAGCAGCTAATCCTCTCCCTCCAAAAAAGTCAGAATTTTGAAAAGGCAATTCTGGAGTGAATCAGGCAAGTGGAAGCCAGAGTAGGGGTTGAAAGATTGGAGAAAAGAGATAGAGAAGAAGTGACAAGGAGCCATGAGCAAACCAAAGCTATGAGAAAATATATATATATAATATGTATTTATAATATATAAGTATAGTACATGAGTGATGACTGGCAGGGGGCTATAGAAGGGAAATCTAAGAGCTTGGAGCTTAGCCCTCTGGCTCTCCTCTGACGCCTCCACACAGTGGGTCATAGCCTGGGGTCCTCCCATCACACCTGTTTCTGTAGCTGTTTTCAGTTCCTCCCGGACCTGGGAGAGTGGCTGATATTCCAGCTTACTTACATATATAACCAAACATCAAGTTCAACATACAAATTAAAACTTTTTAAAGTAAGAAATATTTCTTGTTTCCCATAACCCATTTCCACATGTTACAGGATAACCTCAGGAAAATAATACATTAATCCCTTTCCCATCTCCACAACCCTTCTCTGAATGCTAACGTGGGATTAACAGCACATCCCAGGCAGCTCTGATAGGAAAGGTTTTCTTGGTGTCTAGACAGGAATTCCTTCCCTAGGTCTTCCCTACCTGTGGAAATTCTGTCCCTCTGTCGAAGCAGGAGCCAAATACCTCCTCCTACACGAAGTCTTCCTGGCTCTTTGGCAGAAATAAACCTTGCCTGTTTCACGCTGCCACATTATCCCAGCACACATAGCTTTATTTGTTTGTTTGTTTGTTTGTTTGTTTGCGGTGCGCAGGCCTCTCACTGTTGTGGCCTCTCCCGTTGCAGAGCACAGGCTCCGGACACGCAGGCCCAGCGGCCATGGCTCACGGGCCCAGCCGCTCCGCGGCATGCGGGATCCTCCCAGACCGGGGCACAAACCCACGTCCCCTGCATCGGCAGGCGGAATCCCAACCACTGAGCCACCAGGGAAGCCCCACATAGCTTTATATAACGAGAGTTTTCTTTAACTCTTTTACTTGCTAGAATTGAATTCTACATCTTATCTTTAGTTGCATTAGTCTGGGGTTCAGGCACAGACTTTGGATACCTGCATAGCAATCATCGGGGCAGCTTGTTAAGAATACATATTCACACAAACCCTCCTGCTAGTCTGTTTCAGGATAGTGGGTATAGGATGAGGCCCAAGAAGCTGATTTGAAACAGTTCCCTGAGTTCATTCTGAAGAACAGCCAAGGGCAGAAACCTTCAGTTTATAATTCTTTGTAAGCATCTGTGCATGGTGGGTTCTGTAAGTCACTGTGAATTGGCTTACGAGTATTTGAACCTTAGACTTTTTAGTAGCTGATAGTGGGGCTAAGTCCTAAAGCACACATCTGGGTGAATGAATCTTGGGAATGAGTTTTGCTACCACTTGGGGATGGCCTTTCTCCCAAAAGCTTCTAATAATGCTATGAAAAATGAACTAACAGAATTTATGAAGAACACATACCCATTTATAAATAGGCCAAGAGTTTTTCAGACAAATCAGTCTTATTATTTTAATAAACACATACGAGTTAGACTTCCTATGAACATATTCTTCAGAATATCTCCAAGTACTTCTCATATTCTTTTATATTTACTTTCACAATTTCCCAGAAGGAAATCAGTTATAAGGGGGAAATTGAGGCAAAGAGAATGTAAGTAGTTAACGTTTAGCAGAGCTGAAAGAAGGACCAAGGACCTGCTTTCCCAACTGGCTCTCTGAGTCCATAGTTCTCTGTATCCTTATCATTTCGGGTTTTGCCGAAGCAAGTCTCTCCTGACCGTTCTCTTAATTACAACCAGCAAATGCGACTAGGTATGTACCTTCCAGCGGATGGGGTTCAGGGCTTTAATCTGTTCCTTCATGTCCTCGTCCACATTGAATCGATTGATGACAGAATTTATCTTGAAAGCCACTCTGTAATCTTTGCACCATGTCCTCAGTTTTTGGAGATTTTCCACGTGGTTCTTGTTTCCTTGACCACGGCCAATAAGGACATTGACCTGCTCGTCAAAGCTGTCACAGGAGATGGCGAGAATGTCCAAATATTCCCCTGAGGGAAAACCATCACCATTAGGCTTTTCCATCCAAGGATGCAGACACAGGCCTTTAAGCCAGAGGTGGAGAATTGGAGCCTTATGGACCACATAGGTAGACATAAACGTTTTGTTTGTTCCTCCAGACATCTAAAAATATTTCAAACTGTTTGCAACTATTTTTGGGGGGGTAGATTTAACATAGAATGTAGATTTATGGTGTATCTTTAATAATTTGAGTATATGGCAGCACTAACCTTGAACTCCCATATAGGGCCAAGATCAACGGAAGTTCATAAATGACTGTCCACGTGTCCACTATTAATAGTCCTTACACTCTCTTTTTGTCTCCCTACTGCTAATGATCCTTTTTCTTATGCACTTCCAAATTCACTAATTTGCACCACCTCTCTCGTACAACATTTGAGCTTTTGACCCGAAGGTGCAGCAACCCTCCTGGTCCCTACTCTTTACACCATATTGACAGCATGTGGAGCCCATCCTGGAGAGAGTGCGCTGCCCTGGGGACACAGACAGCAAACACAACCAGTTCTTCTCTGATCAGGGTTGTAGCTCCCTAACGCTGTCTTATCTTCTTCTGAATCTGGTTCCCAAAGCTTACTTTTGAACTTCTGAACCCCCTCTTTCACTGAGTGACTCCCTTCACGGTCATTTTGATGTTGACTCATTGCCCTGTGGTCTTCCTGTTAACCTTCCTCAGGTGGACTGTTCTACCCACATCCATACCCAGATCCACATCCATTTCTTCATCATCTTGGAAGGAGGATTTTATCAGAGATCTCCTGTGAATGTCCTCAACAGATCACAAGTGCAACTACCCTTTGGATGATTTCAAGGCTCAAACAACTTACACAAAGCAAAGCACACTCTAAGAGTTCAGTTAGAACTGTTTCCCGAAATGATAGTAGTAATCATAGCTAACATTTTTTCAAGTGCCTCCTAAATTCCAGGTACTGCTCTCTGAATATTAACATCTATGTAAAATTTAGCTTCCCAGTCTTAGAACCAGGGGTTTGTAACCCTGAGTCGTATAGTGGAATCCCTCGGAGCACCCCAACTTGGCCTGTCTACATACCACGAGGCTCTGATATAATTAGTCTGGAGTCCAGTCCCAGTACAGATATTTTATGAAGTTCCTCAGTAGCCAAATATGCAGCCAAAGGTGAGAACGACTGTTTTAGTCTAATCACTTAATTTGTACACAAGACTACTAAAATAGAGCTATTTCCGAAAATACTTTAAAAATTAAACATGAATAGCAAACGATAAGGTCAGGGCTTGCAAAATTGTACACTGCATTAATTCTCCCCACTAGCGGCTCAGCTAAAACTAGCTACGCTGATAATGTACGGAAGAGTTCTGGGGCTAGTCTATTCTGTTATCTGCCTGGCCATACTTGTTGACTTAGAGCCCTACCAGCTTGAAAAGAGATTAGAGTAAGCCCACTTGTTTCTTCCTCCCTTTGGATCCCCAGCAGGCCTGGCCAAAAGCCCGGGATGGAGGGAAATAGAGCAACAGACAGTGACAGAGGCGGCCGTCATGTGCCACGCGAGGCTCTCACCGTAGTTCTGGAACCACCTCTCCTGGATCAGGCTCCCGTTGCTCACTATGCTCACGCTGGGCAGCTGCAGCTCCTGTTTGCAGAACTTCACCAGCTGGCCAAGGTATTTGCCCCGGTCGTGGAGGAATGGCTCTCCGCCGGAGAAGTTGATCTTTTCCATACCTGGGACAGACAGAGCCTGTCTTTTCCTTCTATTTTTCCACTTCACCAACATCCATTATTATTTTAATGGCAAAAGTAGTATTTTCTCAATGTAATAGAATGAGATGAGAGAAAAATGACACTAGGACGTACGCCCAAGCTCCAAAGCCTTTGATCTTTCTAAGTGTGCAGGGTCGCCCTCCATCCTAGCTTTCCCAGGACAGTCCCGTTTTATGGAGGACCAAATCTCATCAGTTAGTTTTTCCTAGCACGCTCTTTTACTCTCAGATGTTTCTACAATGGGGCAGTGGTAAATTATAACACCTCACTATTTATAAGCTAACATGCTAGGAGGTGGCTTGGATGATGAGCATTATTATCCAATAAAAATACGATTCCCTAAAAGTGTGGTTAAATAGGGGCAGGTAACTAGAGAAAGTGAAACAGTGTATTGGCCAGTGGTGTAGCCCGTGAGGAGTTTGAGGATTAGGTTAGAGGTGATGAAAGAATGAGAAAACTGAACGAACAGGATGTAGAGATGTTGCTAAGAGCTTAGACGAGGAGCAATTAATTCACAGTGGTGCCAACATACAAGCCATCCTGTCACAGCACGGATCGATAGCTGATGCTCATAATGCCTGAGTTCTATTCAGTCTGCTCTGTTCAAAAGCCAAAGAAGTGGGCTTCCCTGGTGACGCAGTGGTTAAGAATCTACCTGCCAGTTCAGGGAACAAGGGTTCAAGCCCTGGCCTGGGAAGATCCCAGATGCCGCGGAGCAACTGAGCCCGTGCACCACAACTACTGAGCCCGTGCACCACAACTACTGAGCCCACACACCTAGAGCCTGTGCTCCACAACAAGAGAAGCCACCGCAATGAGAAGCCTGTGCACCGCAATGAAGAGTAGCCCCCCTCGCTGCAACTAGAGAAAGCCCGCGTGCAGCAACAAAGACCAAACTCAGCCAAAAAAAAAAAAAAAGGCCAAAGAAGTAAATAATATATTTTAGAAGCATCTTCAGCCAGAGCAGTAATCTTAATTTTAAATGTAATGTACTTTTATTGTTTAAATTTAAAAATAAATTTAAAATTTTAATAGCTACCAAAATAGATTTTCCTCTATTTGCCAGAAATCTTACTTACAGGACACATCACCCATACTATACCTTAACCATTTTAACTAACTTTGGTTTTATTTACTTAAAACTGAGAGGTCATGATTAAAAGTTTTAATTATAACTGTAATAGTTTATACTCTATTAAAAAACATATGAGCATTTATTTATTTGTGACTTGTAACAACTTTTTAAGGTTGATATATGAGTTATCACTATTGTCTGTATTTTAAAGAATATTAAACTGATATTCAGAAAGTTAAATGTCTTGACACATTGTTTAAGTGCTGGAGTAGGAACTCAAACCCTGGCCTTGTGAATCAAGAGGCTAAGTTCATTCCATAACCCCAGACCTCTCTTCATTTGTTCATTCATGCACTAATTCATCCATTCAAAAACATTCATTAGATTCCTATTACCTTCTAGATACTTTGCTAGGCAGTAAGATAAGCAGAATGCTAGGTTTCAACCTTGGAACTCAAACTCTTTGGGGACCCAGATATTAAAAACAAAACACAAGAGCACAATTTTAAATATGCTGCAGTAGACACTTAGGTTGCTTCCATACCTTGGCAATGTAAATAATGCTGCTATGAACATTGGGGTGCATGTATCTCTTCAAATTAGTGTTTTTACTTCTTTCTGATATATATCCAGAAGTGAAATTGTTGGGTCATATGGTAATTCTATTTTTAGTTTTTTAAGGAACCTCCATACTGTTCTCCACAGTGTCTGTACCAATTTACATTCCCACCAACAGTGTATGAGGGTTCCCTTGTCTCCACACCTTCTCCAGCATTTGTTATTTGTGGACTTTTTGATGATGGCCATTCTGACTGGTGTGAGGTGATACCTCATTGCAGTTTTGATTTGCATTTCCCGGATGATTAGTGGTGTTGAGCATCTTTTCAAGTGCCTGCTGGCCATCTGCATTGCCTCTTTGGAAAATTTCTATTCAGTTCTGCCCATTTTTTAACTGGGTTGTTTGTTTTTTGATGTTCAGTTGTCTCAGCTGTTTATGTATGTTGGCTATTAACCCTCTATCAGTCATCTCATTTGCAAATATCTTCTCCCACCCAATAGATTGTCTTTTCATTTTGTCAATGGTTTCCTTTGCTGTGCAAAAGCTTTTACGTTTTTTTAAAAGTGTCCATCAATAGACGAACGGATAAAGGAGTTGTGGTATATATACACAAAGGAATACTACCCAGCCATAAAAAATAATGACATTTTGCCATTTGCAGCAACACGGATGGACTTGGAGGGCATTAGGCTAAGTGAAATAAGTCAGACAAATATTGTATAATATCATTTGTGTGTGGAATCTAAAATAACGCAACAAACTAGTGAACAAAACAAAAAAGAATCAAACACACAGATATAGAGAACAAACTAGTGGTTACCAGTGGGGAGAGGGAAGCGGCAAGACAGGGCTAGGGAGAAAAAGGGTTATAATTAGGATTATATGAAATCATGTGTGTGAAACTTTTGAAAACTGTGAAGCATTATAGGATTTAAAGAATCTTGCATTCAAGTAAAAAAATAAAATAAATAAAACATTCTATAATACATGCATTTCTAACAAATGCCATGGGATCACAAAGGAAGGTGAGAGGGCATTCATTCTGCATGACAAGGACCAGGGATAATTCTAAGGAGCTTTGAAAGTTCACCAACAGAGACTGAGGTGACAGGCATTCCAGGAAGAGAGAACAGTGCGATCACAGGCTCCACGATGCAGGTGTTGGGGGAGAACTGTGTCCCAGAATGTGTCCATAGCTTGGGGCCCTTCAGAAATTGGGGTAAAGGATGGCAACACTGAGCTTGAAGCCTGTGCTGACAAGTTTGGGCTTGGAAGCCATGCAAGAGAGTTAAGTCGGGGAGTTAGCCATCAAAATACATATTTTAGTAAGATAATGTGCTTTCAGAGGGGACCTAGAGACAATGATATGAATTGCAGCAGTCCTGGTGAGAAATAATGAGACTCTGAACCAGACCCCAATGGGAACGGCAAGGTGGGTCAGGCATTGGATGAGCTGTGGATAACTGGGCAGGCGTATGGGAAGCAAAATAAGTCAGATCCAGTAAAGTGCAAGCCTATGATCTCACCATATCAAGAACAAAATCCGGCAAAACTAGTGTGTGTGTTAGAATAAGAGCTAGTAGTTATCCTGGGCAGGAAGGGCAGGGGCTGAAGGGAGCATGCACTTTGGGTGCTCTGCTGTTTTCTGTCTAGATTTGTGTGCTGTTTACCTGGGTGTGTGCAGGTCTGTGCAAATGCATGTTACACGTCTATAAAAAAGGCAAGCAAGTTGGGGCTTCCCTGGTGGCACAGTGGTTGAGAATCTGCCTGCTAATGCAGGGGACACGGGTTCGAGCCCTGGTCTGGGAGGATCCCACGTACCACAGAGCAACTAGGCCCGTGAGCCACAACTACTGAGGCTGCGTGTCTGGAGCCTGTGCTCCGCAACAAGAGAGGCTGCGATAGTGAGAGGCCCGCGCACCGCGATGAAGAGTGGCCCCCGCTTGCCGCAACTAGAGAAAGCCCTCGCACAGAAACGAAGACCTAACACAGCAAAAATAAATAAATAAATAAATAAATAAAAGGCAAGCAAGTTGAGAAAAAAGTTGGTCATGTGGCTGAAGTTGCTCTAGGGAAGACAGGAGGACAGATCTGGAGCAGAAGATGTCACCGTAGAACTGGACAGGCTGGGGTCTCTCTGAGATGCCTTCGAGTTACTGACATGGTGACAGTGAGAAAGTCTCCAGAGCAAAGTCATTGCCTTATTTGAGTCGTAAATAGTTTCTCTAAAGTTTCACAGTAAGAACAGGTAAATAATCCAAAATAAAAGATTCAACTATTGCGTTTCTTAAGTCAAAGTGTTCGTATTTGTTTGCAACCTTCCTCATTAACTGTTTCTGGGAAACCCAAAGTGCTTCCGGCCGACTCAGAGCGCAGCACGACCTTCCCGACATGCCTCGTTCCGCGGGCTGGGCGGACCGGGAGCCGGCAGGTGCAGGCTCGGCTCGCTTAGCAGCGTCAGGAGGATGGGTTTGCTCCACTTACCCCCAGGCCAGCCGACTCTGCGGGCTGGGAAGGCCTAGACACTCATCCTCAAATTCACCTCCACATCCTCTGGCGGGAGGGCATCCTCCCTGTGCTGTGGGAACCGCTAGGGTTCTGGGGGAACCGTCCAGCCCATGCGCGCTCCCAGCCCCCTCCTGTCAGCCGGCCACGTACCAGCTGAGCCCCTGATCTCGTTCTGGGTCTGGACTCACCCGCTTCCTTCAGCAGCAGCAAGCCCCTCTTGGCCTCCGCCAGCGGCAACACGAAAGACGTTTTGGCCGTGTGGAAACAGAAGCCACACTTGTAATTGCACTGGCGGGTGAAGTGATAATTAACGCTGGTGGGGGTGATGGGCAGATCACGGTCCTCTTCGTCTTCCCTGCTGGGCTTCCTTGGTTTTCTCCTGCCCCGCTGCTGCTGGCTCTTCTTGCCCCCTGCCAGCCAGAATGCTGTCCCGAGCCTGGGGAACAGGGTCCCCAGGCTGCTCCACATGGAGCCCAGGTGCTGCACGAAGGCGCTCAGCAGCTTGAGAGTGAATGACACGGGTACCATCATCCACATGGTGGCCAGGTGCCCTGAGGCCGCCCTGCAGCTGCAGGCTCACTTTATATGTGCCCAGCAACCTGTCACACGGGGAGGAGGGACACGCCTTCCTTGACTAACTCTCAGCTGAGCACAAGTTTCGATTTCTCTCTTCATGAAAATGAAAGTTGGAACAGGGCCAAGACTGAAGGCTCAGGACTAAGACTGACATCTGCTTTCTCTGCCCCGCTACTTCCCTCTGTCTCTAAATAATAGGGGTATAAATAATAGCCTCCTAACTGGATACAGATGGAGAAGGTATTGATATCTAATCTCTATCTCGATCTAGCAGATAGCAGTAGAACTAGACAGAGATGTAGCCACGTCTGTAGCTGTCGTATTGCTTGTGCAATGACATAACATATGTAGATCCGCTCCAGCACCCTCCACCGGGGGGCACTCAGCAAGAGTTTGTTAGGAGAGCCAAATACTGAAAAGAATGAATGACCCTTGGAGGATGAGACCCTACTCCATGAGCCTTAGCATCCCCTTTCAGATCACAGTCAAAACGCATAGGCAGAGCTTCCCTGGTGGCGCAGTGGTTGAGAGTCCGCCTGCTGATGCAGAAGACATGGGTTCGTGCCCCGGTCCAGGAAGATCCCACATGTCGCGGAGCTGCTGGGCCCGTGAGCCATGGCCGCTGAGCCTGCGTGTCCGGAGCCTGTGCTCCGCAGCGGGAGAGGCCACAGCAGTGAGAGGCCCACATACTGAATAAACAAAAACAAAAACAAAAACAAAAAAACGCATAGGCACATAATGACACTGATGCCTGAATCTTTCTTTAGTAATTTATCTTAATGTACGCATTTTTACATCTTCAAATTTAGACATTGTATTTCCCTGCATGTCTATGCACTTCTATACCATTTTTAATAGACAATAGGAAAATCAGATGCTTTTCTAAGATGCTTCCTTTTTTTAAAAATTGAATTCTAGTTGATTTACAATGTTGTGTTAGTTTTAGATGTCTGCAAAGTGATTCACCTATACATATCCGCTCTTTTTCAGATTCTGTTCCATTATAGATTATTACAAGATATTGAATATAGTTCCCTGTTCTATATGGTAGATCCTTGTTGATTGTCTATTTTATATATAGTAGTGTGTATTTGTTAATCCCAAACTCCAATTTATCCCTCCCTGCCTTTCCCCCTTTGAAAACCATATGTTTTTTCTTCTATGTCTGTGAGTCTATTTCTGTTTTGTAAATAAGTTCATTTGTATCATATTTTAGATTATACATATAAGTGATATCATATGATATTTATCTTTCTCTGTCTGACTTATTTCACTTAGTATGATAATATATATGTCCATCCATGTTGCTGCAAATGGCATTATTTCATTCCTTTTTAGGGCTGAGTAGTATTCCACTGTATGTATATACCACATCTTTTTTGTGTGTGTCTTAGACATTCATTTATTTATTTTATTTTTTATTTATTTCTAAAAATTTTTTTTGGAGTATAGTTGCATTACAATGTTGTGTTAGTTTCTACTGTACAACCAGGTGAATCAGCTATATGTATACATATATCCCCTCTTTTTTGGATTTCTTCCCATTTAGGCCATCACAGAGCACTGAGTAGATTTCCCTGTGCTATACAGTAGGTTCTCATTAGTTATCTATTTTATACATAGTATCAGTAGTATATATATGTCAGTCCCAATCTCCCAATTCATCCCACTCACCTCCTTTTTCCATTCATCTGTCGATGGACATTTAGGTTGCTTCCATGTCTTGACTCTTGTAAATAATGCTGCTATGAACATTGGGGTGCATGTGTCTTTTTGAATTAGGGTTTTCTCCAGATATATGCCCAGGAGTGGAATTGCTAGATCATATAGTCATATCCTAGACCATATCTATTTTGTTTAGTTTTTTGAGAAACCTCCATGCTATTTTCCATAGTGGCTACACCATCCAATGTTTCTTTATGCAAATACAAGTAAGTACGAATATATATAAAGTTTACACAACATTCAGTATATAATATCCATGATCTATACTCTAGTGTTTTAAAGGAACCTCCATACTATTCTCCATAGTGGCTGTATCAATTTACATTCCCACCAACAGGGCAGGAGGGTTCCCTTGTCTCCACACCCTCTCCAGCATTTATTATTTGCAGACATTTTGATGACAACCATTCTGACTGGTGTGAGGTGATTCCTCACTGTAGTTTTGATCTGCATGTCTCTAATAACCAAGATTCTTCTTAGTTGGCAAGAATTACTGTGGTTTTTTATTATCTATTTTCACAGTTTTCCTAGTAAGTGTTGAGCTTTGTACTGAAATTTTCTATCCTTTAGCCCTCTTTAATGGGAATTGGGTTTGATCTTGAGTGTGTGGTTTTATGTTTTCATGAGACTTGTAGGAAGTTGGGATAGTCCTAGTGGTTAAGTTTATGAAACCACAAGCCTAGCTTGTCACTTACTAGCTAGGTGACTAAGTGACTTTATTTCTCTGGATCTTCAATTCCCATCTGTAAGACCAGGTATCTCAAGGGATATTTGTGAAGAGTGAAAATTCTAATTTATGTGAGTCACTTAAAACAGTGCCGGGAAAATCATTCAATTACGGTCAGCCTTTGTTATTCTACTCGTGTTATGTTTTGAACAGAAGCAAAGATGACTTTTATTTCACTGAGAAGGAAACTGAAAGCAAATTCAGCACAATAGCCAGTGTATGCTTAATGATTACCAAGCCTGCAATGAGAAATACGACTTAGTCAAAAGTATTTTAAAACCTTATCATGGTCTGGCTCAATTAAGAAATACTTTTTTTTTTTTCTAGATCACATGGGTATGAAGAAACGAAAATCAAATCAGTTTCCCTTTCAAATCAAATATCAAATATGATTATGACAAATATGTCATACAGGGTAACCACACAGACTTTTGAAGCCAAACATTTTAAGGTTTGAATCTTAGTTCAGCCAGTATTGTTTAACTCGGGGTAACTTTTTTTTACCTGCCTGATTTTGCTAACACACCTGGGAAATATGGGTATTAATGTCTATTTTACCCAGGGCATTTTAAGGATTAAATGACATGAAGTTTATTAAGCACTGAAAGTAGAGTTCAATATAATCAATTAGAAATATCTAGCATGTATATAACATTATGTACCAGGCACTGGGCTATATTTTGCAGGCACTAACTTATTTTACAGCTGGGGAAACTTATGTCACACAGGGAGTGAGGATTTGAATTGGGACTTAAACACTTGCAATACTGCTCAATAATTGATAATTATTATCACATTATTTTATTATTACTTCTTAAGTCTGTTCTATCCAGGCCAGTTTCTTTTATATTCATTCATTTGTTTATTCATTCACTTATTCACTCATTCATTCAGGGGTTCTTTCTTTCCTTCCTTTCTTCTTTTCCTCAACAATGGTTTATTGAGAAGCTCCTATGTATCAGATAAAATATTAATAAATATGAATAAAATAAATAAGTCCAAGTCCCTTCTGGCAAAGAGCTCACAAAAGTCAACGTCAATTTGATATCCTCTGAACATATGCTTATTCACTCAAAACCTGTCTTTCTCCACGCATCCAAGAGTAAGGCTCAAGAGAAGCAGACTTTCTTATTCAAAGTCATGGCTGACAAAGGCCAGGGAGGGATTTCTTCTCCCAGCTGCTCAAGTTGGGTGTGGGCTGGAGGGAGGTCAAGGCAGCCCCTTCCTGCTCTCTACCTCTCGGGAGTCAGCCATCTCTAAAGACATCTAAATGCAACCAGGTAACAGCCAAATGTCATTACCATTTTTCATTAGCCAGGGACTTTTTTCTTTAAAGACTTGTACATCCCCAGGGTACTCCCTGCTCCCTGATGTGGACCATCCTGCAGTAACATCAAACAGTGGCTGCCACACATTAGCAGATTATAGAATCGGTTCAGTTACTTGCAATCTTCATATTATTCCTTTGGTAAGTCTTTTCCTGAAGCATCTTGTGCATAAAGAAAAGTGTACAATTCATTCACATACAGCAGAACAAATTTTGGACCGAATGAACACACATGTGTAACAACCACCTTGATCAAGAAACAGAACTTTGCTCAGACCTTCACGTGTCCAGTACCCTCCCCCAGGCCCTAAAACCTACCTTTACCCCAAAGATAACCATGTCCTGTTTTCTAAAACCATCCTCTAGGTTTGCCTGCTTTTGAAGTTCCTGTGGATATAATCACACCTTATGTACTGTTTTCTGTATAGCTTCTTTCACTCAATGTTATATTTGTAGATTTACCCATTTTGTTGTGTCTACCAGTACTTTGTTCATTTTCATAGCCATCTACGATTTTATTGTTGGAATATACCACAATCCATTTAATCGCCCAATTACAATGAGCATTTGGACTATTTTGCTATTAGGCTATGACTTTTCTTGTACATGTAGTTTGGTCAACATAAGTATGCAGCTGCGTTGGGTATACACCCAGCAACGGGATCACTTGTTCCTAAAAAATATACATATAGGGCTTCCCTGGTGGCGCAGTGGTTGGGAGTCCGCCTGCCGATGCAGAGGACACGGGTTCGTGCCCTAGTCCAGGAAGATCCCACGTGCCGCGGAGCGGCTGGGCCTGTGAGCCATGGCTACTGAGCCTGCGCGTTCAGAGCCTGTGCTCTGAAACGGGATAGGCCAAAACAGTGAGAGGCCCGCGTATCGCAAAAAAAAAAGGAAAGTACTCAAGTTCAAGAACAGAGACTGGAAAAATACCTGTCTACAAATTGACGTGTTTGTAAGTTTCATGGGCTTTATAAATCATAAACAATCATAATACAGTTTATCATACAAATGAAAAGGCCCTGGAGTAAAAATATATATATATATATATATATACTCCCCTTTAGTACATAATTCCATAGAGTTTTGCAGAGTGCTGGCCCAACTTACACTCCAACCAGAGTAATGTAAGTATTGCTCCACATCTTTCTTCTCACTTGGTGTTGTCACTGTAAGATGTTTGTTTTGTCTGGTTTAATTTTAGCCATCTCAGTGGGTGTGGAGTGGTGTCTTGTGGTTTTACTTTCCAGTTTCCTGATGACTAATGATGTTAAGCATCTTTTTAATATATTTATCAGCTAGTTGGATATTCTCGTTTGTGATGTGCCTATTCAAATCCCTTGCCCCTTTTTGTATTGGATTTTCTGCATTTTTATGATTGATTTGTAAGAATTCATTGTATAGATGTACTTTCTTAGTTATATGTTTTGCAAATATCTTCTTTAACTCTTTGTCTGTCCTGTTCACTCATTTACTGGTTGTAATTTAATTCATCCAATGAGTGCCATTTCACTAATTTACGGAGTTGTAATTATGTGTGTGAGTGTGTATTTAAATAAATAAGATGGAATATCAAAGCACTTCAAAGTAAGAGTTCCTTGAACTTTTAATTTAATTTCCGTGTGTGTGTGTGTGTGTGTGTGTGTGTGTGTGTGTATTGGGTTGTGTTTTAGGAGCCTTAAGACCACCCACGTGTTTGCTAATCGGCTATAAGGACTCCTGGGACAGGAACAGGTCACACTCACAGGTGGGCTTTATTCCAGGGAAGAGATGCAGAGCAAGGATAACAGGAAAAAGATGAACATCAGAGGAGTCTGGAGAGACAGGCACAGCTTCTGAGTCCTTCACCATCTGGGTTGCATAGATAGATGTGCTTTCTTTCTAGCAGCACTCCCACCCTGGGTACTGGAGTGAGATAGCAGGTCAGGGAAGCCCACTTGGGTCTCAGGTCTGCCATTATGTGGTGGGCTGGACACGTAGGCACATCCTGCTGTGACCAGTCTTGGCCACCTAATCTCAGGACCCCATCTGTGAATGAGGTGCCCATCACCAATCATGGTGTTTGTGCGAAGCAACCCTGACAAGTTGCTGTGGCGTGTCCATTGTTCCTGGTGCAAACACAGAACCATCAATGACTGATATAAAGAAGCTTTTGAGGGCATATTTCTAGGATTTGGCCACGATGAATCATGGTTCCAGGCTCCCCAGTAGAGATGCCAGAAGTACGTATCTGCATCTCCTGTGTTAACTCTCTTCTCACAGGGAGCTGTATAAACTGTATTTCTTAGTGAGAAAATCAACTCCACAATATGATAGTGTACCCTTCAAATCAGAAGCTCACAACCCAGGGGTCTGGCCCCCAGAGTGGTTTTATGCGGTGCCAGCTGGTCTCTGGAGGCCAGAGCCTGGCCATGGAAGGGATCCCTTAGCCTGCTGGGCTAAATCAGGCGGGCAGAGACAGTTGGATTCAGGGCAGACTGGGGGCCCCCCAGTGGGGAGAGGCCCTGGGCCGCAGGTGGGGCCAGAGGGGACGTGGAGGGGCCTCTCTGGACCCCAGACTCCCGGCAGGAGCCCCTCGGCTACTCAGTGGGGTTGGATGTGCTGCTTTGACGGGATCCTGGCCTTGGTGTGAGGGGCGGGGTGTGGGGCCCGCCGCCGGGGGGGCGTTCCCCTTCAGGCAGCACGTGTGCGTGCGGGGGGGCGTGAAACTTCACGGTGATGCCTCCTGGGGGCGGGGTGGAGGAGATTCACAGGGCTCAACCCCTCTGGTCCCGGGGGGACACTCGGCGAGGTCCAGTGATGGCCTGGCATCCTCAGCAAAGAGAGTTGGTGAGGTTGGGTCTTTTTCTGTTGCGCTTGGTGAGGGACAGGGCGGTCCTGAGTCATCAGACTTTGTCGTCTGTGAGAGTTTGGGCTCTGGGCCCAGGTCCCTGGCAGCTCCCCCACTTTGCCGAGCGGTGGGAAAGCAGCAGACTGCAGACGTGCCAATACAGTGATGTGCAAACTGGACAGTGGACAGTGGCAGGAATCTGGCTCACAGGCCGGAGTTTGCCAGGCCCTGGTCTAGAGCAGCAGTTTCCAAACTTACCGGTCTTGTGATGCGAAAGAGCTTTTGTTTTATCTATTAGTTTTTCCTATGTTAGTAATTAAATGCAGAAGCACTTATTTGTTGAAAAATAATAATAAGCTTGTTACAGGTTAATAATATTTATGCAAGAAATAACTTTTCTGTATCAAAAAAGTTCAGTGGAAAAAAAAAATCAGAAGCCCACAAACATGCCCAAAAGAACTTCTTTTTTTGTTTTTTGCGGTACGCGGGCCTCTCACTGTTGTGGCCTCTCCCCTTGAGGGGCACAGGCTCCAGACGCGCAGGCTCAGCGGCCGTGGCTCACAGGCCCAGCCGCTCCGCAGCATGTGGGATCTTCCCAGACCAGGGCACGAACCCGTGTCCCCTGCATCGGCAGGCGGACTCTTAACCACTGCGCCACCAGGCAAGCCCCCTGTTTCTTGCTAAAGCAATTACTTAGAAAACTTGTACAGTGCTTCTCAGGACCTTCATCAACTACCTTCCTGGGATTTGGATTATAGAGTAATCACTCTTTTCTGGATTTATTTTGATAAATCTTATTTAACAAGTTCATTATTTATTTTGTGATGTTTGGATTTATTGATGTAGAATTGTACGTAATATTCCCTTTATTTGTGTCCTTTATAACCTGTGGTTCTTTCTTCTTTTGTATTACTATTATGCTGACTTCATTTTCTTTTTATCCACTTGAATAGTCTACCTAGAAGCATATCTGTTGAAGTACGTTTTCAAAAACCAATCTCTTTTTCAAAATAAATGTTGTCATTTTATTATTTATTAATTACAACATTTATTTTAGTTAATTCTCCCTTTCTGCTTTTTTTTCCCCTAGGAGCAGAATGACTAGAATATTTCATGTTTTCCTGGTTGACGTTGTTAGTGTTGAAGACTCTGGCTTTTTAAATGAATAAAGTCGTGCTATTCATTCATTCAAAGACCTCTTTCAAGTGTTTTCCCAGGCCCAGCTTCTTTCCTCCACACCCACTGGATAGGTTACTACAGGCAAGTTTATTCAATCTAAACATGCTCCCAAGCTGGGTCCATCAGATTCTCTGTCCTAGGAATTTGAAATTGGAGCTCAAAAATATGACAGAGGTTTTTTTCGCTTCATGAATGAAGACATTGTATCTTCAATCTTCGACTCCCGGTTAACATTGAGCGAGACAAGATCCTGCAGTGTCACTAATTTCACAGTTTTCTGGTAGGGAGGAGGGTGAGTGAAAATGGAGAGGAAAACTTAAATTAAGAGCGGATATGATTGGGGGGGTCATGGAAAAAAGGTCAAGAAAGGCTCACGGGAGGATGCAATCCTGTCCTAAGGAACAAAAAGGACTTTGTTCTCTTCCTATTTTCTTATGTTCCACACAGGTGACAACATCTCAGCTCCCTAAATGTCCAAAAGTCAAATTGCTCACAGAGAATAAAAATGATCCTGTTCTCAAAGAGCTAAAAACATCTTAATCTCAGAATTATTCTTTGCCTATTAACCAGACTTCAACCACATACCTGTAATAGTTCATGTCTATCATAAAGGGTTTTTCAGAATTAAACTTAATCCCACGCTAAATGCACATAATTAATAATTGATTAAATCATAACTATATGCTTTCAGTTCATCTAATGTTTTCCATCTTTGTTTCAATTCTAACTTTTGGGTCTGCTGGACAATCATTTTCAAAGATATCAGTCAATGAGTGAAAACAAAATAAAACATCCAAATAATCTTGTCAATGCTGCTTTACTATACAAAGGCAGCAATACATCTGACGCTGCTGGCTGATAAGGCGCTTCCAGGCCATCAAGCTGCTGTCTCATTGGACCTGCGCGCACGACTTTAATTTGGCGTAAGGCAACTTAGAGGTGCCAGTCTGGGGACGCTTCTCAGTTTGAGAGTCAGCAAAAGGAGGGGTTAATTCCAAAAGAGGGGAAAGCGTGTGCAAAGCGGGGTGAAAACGCTCCAGCGGCTCCCAGGCCTGGAGTCCGGGCGCGGGCGGGGAGGGCGCTCGGGGCGCAGGGCTGGCTTCGCGAGCGGCCGCGTCTGCGAGGCCCGCAAGGCGAGCCCAGGTGAGGCGTCAGCGGTACCAGAGAGCGGGCAAGAGCCGGTGAGCGTGGTGGCGCAGGGGAGACACACACACACACACACACACACACACACACACACACACTCCCAGGAATTATTCAAACGGGGCCTGGCACCCCCTGGCCGCTCCCCATCGATTGCAGCGCGGGTCCGCATCGCCTCCAACCTGCGGCCCGGCCCCTGTGGGTACCCCCTCCCGGCGTCTGCCTGCTCCCGGCGAGACCTCGCGGCGAGGCGGAGGCGGAAGCGGAGGCCGGGGAGGGCGCCCCATCCAGGGCTCCGCCCGCTTCCCGCCGCCGCCGCCGCCGCCGCTTCGCTTTCGCTTTTCCCCGCGGCGCCGCCCGCCGAGTCCCAGGTTTCATTTTCGACGGGCGGGGCGGGACCGGGAGGCGCCCATGGTCTTTGGCCGCCGCTCGCGCGCCCCACTGCTGCTCGCGCGTCTCTCGGGGCTGCGGCGCGGAGCCTGCGATCGGGCCATGGCGCCGCCGCGCTGCTTCGCGCTGGAGCTGCCCGGCTGCACCCTGGCTCACTTCGCAGTGGGCGACGAGGCCCCGGGCGCGCGCCCCGACCCCGGCGTGGCCGCGCTCTTGGGCCCCCCGGGCCGCAGCTACTCTCTGAGCGTGCCGGTGGCTGGGAGCGCGGGCTGCGCGGCCCGGGTGCGCGCGGCCCGGCTGCACCAGCGCTTGCTGCACCAGCTGCGGCGCGGCCCCTTCCGGCGGTGCCAGCTGCGCCGCCTGCTGTGCTACCGCCCGGGCGGCGGGGCGGGGGGCCTGCAGCACGGCTTCCTTCTCCGCGACCCCCGCGACAGCCCCGACACCCGGAGCGCGCTGCTGGCACTGCTGGATGCCTGCCCAGAGGCTCCGCGCCCGGTCCTAGCCGAGTTCTCCGGCGACCCACTTTGCCGGCTGTGGCAGCTCCCGTGGGAACGGCGGGACGGCCAGGGGTGGCGGCAGCTGGGTCGCGAGCTCATCGTGCCCCTGCCGGAGCCCGCGCTGCACCCGGTGGTGCCGGACCTGCCTAGCTCCGGGGTCTTCCCCCGCCGGGAGGCCGCCCGCGCCGTTCTGGAGGCGGTAAGAGTTGGATCCCTTCCCAGCGCTCAGGGTGGATCTCCCAGGCCAGGGAAGCGGACACCGTGCGCTTTCCGCGGGCTGGCCTGTCCAGACCTCCCTTTGCCAGGGAGTTGCTTTACTCCCGAGCGCAAATCTGGTGGTGAAGGTCGCCGGTGGGCCAGCCTCTGTTTAGACACCGTGGCTCTTTCCAGATGCTTGCTCGCCAGGGACCCCCAACCCCATGGGGGAAACTGACATCCCAACAGAAGCGGTGCGGCTTCCGCTCTGGCGGTGCCCGAGGCGGGGGGTGGGGGGGGTTGCCGCTGGGTACGGGGAAAGCAATGCCATCTTGGAAGTGATGACCCTGTTGCGGGAGGTCGGGGTGTAGAGAACGGGCATGAGCTTGGGGGTTTAAGAATCTTAGATTAAGCGGTGCCTGCTTGCTTACTGGCTGCCACCCAGACACTCGGCTACTCTGTGTTGCTTTGTGCCTTTTCATCTGTAAAATACCTGCCTTGCAGTGTTAGGACAGGGAAACATCTGACCCACAAGAGGTGCTCGGTGCGGGACAGCTAAGATTCTGCCTGAGCGCAGCCTGGGCGGGTTCCTAGGCTGGACTATGGGTCTTAGATACCTTGTATGAGCCTTGGGATAGTATTTACGAGTGGTTAAGATTGCAAGACCTGGGTTTGAATCCAAACTCTGGCATTTATTACCTGTGTTACTTTCAGTAAGTTTATTAAACATTCTTCTTTGCCTTGGTTTCCCTGATCCGTAGATGGGGTTAATGACAGTAGCTCACTCACAGGGTTATCTTCAACAGTGGCCAAGTTAATACTGTGAAAGCACTTAGACTATTGCCTGGCTCAGAGTAAGCACGTAAGAAGAAAATACGTCTGGGCCTCTCTGTAGAGGTGCTGTGAGTACACATGAGGTCATGCACAGTTCAAAACCTGGAATCCCCTGGAGACCCTGCCCTACCCGCTTGGTGATTGCAGTGTTTGGCACTCTTCTGAGCCCGCCCGGGCGGCGGGGCGGGGGGCCTGCAGCACGGCTTCCTTCTCCGCGACCCCCGCGACAGCCCCGACACCCGGAGCGCGCTGCTGGCACTGCTGGATGCCTGCCCAGAGGCTCCGCGCCCGGTCCTAGCCGAGTTCTCCGGCGACCCACTTTGCCGGCTGTGGCAGCTCCCGTGGGAACGGCGGGACGGCCAGGGGTGGCGGCAGCTGGGTCGCGAGCTCATCGTGCCCCTGCCGGAGCCCGCGCTGCACCCGGTGGTGCCGGACCTGCCTAGCTCCGGGGTCTTCCCCCGCCGGGAGGCCGCCCGCGCCGTTCTGGAGGCGGTAAGAGTTGGATCCCTTCCCAGCGCTCAGGGTGGATCTCCCAGGCCAGGGAAGCGGACACCGTGCGCTTTCCGCGGGCTGGCCTGTCCAGACCTCCCTTTGCCAGGGAGTTGCTTTACTCCCGAGCGCAAATCTGGTGGTGAAGGTCGCCGGTGGGCCAGCCTCTGTTTAGACACCGTGGCTCTTTCCAGATGCTTGCTCGCCAGGGACCCCCAACCCCATGGGGGAAACTGACATCCCAACAGAAGCGGTGCGGCTTCCGCTCTGGCGGTGCCCGAGGCGGGGGGTGGGGGGGGTTGCCGCTGGGTACGGGGAAAGCAATGCCATCTTGGAAGTGATGACCCTGTTGCGGGAGGTCGGGGTGTAGAGAACGGGCATGAGCTTGGGGGTTTAAGAAACTTAGATTAAGCGGTGCCTGCTTGCTTACTGGCTGCCACCCAGACACTCGGCTACTCTGTGTTGCTTTGTGCCTTTTCATCTGTAAAATACCTGCCTTGCAGTGTTAGGACAGGGAAACATCTGACCCACAAGAGGTGCTCGGTGCGGGACAGCTAAGATTCTGCCTGAGCGCAGCCTGGGCGGGTTCCTAGGCTGGACTATGGGTCTTAGATACCTTGTATGAGCCTTGGGATAGTATTTACGAGTGGTTAAGATTGCAAGACCTGGGTTTGAATCCAAACTCTGGCATTTATTACCTGTGTTACTTTCAGTAAGTTTATTAAACATTCTTCTTTGCCTTGGTTTCCCTGATCCGTAGATGGGGTTAATGACAGTAGCTCACTCACAGGGTTATCTTCAACAGTGGCCAAGTTAATACTGTGAAAGCACTTAGACTATTGCCTGGCTCAGAGTAAGCACGTAAGAAGAAAATACGTCTGGGCCTCTCTGTAGAGGTGCTGTGAGTACACATGAGGTCATGCACAGTTCAAAACCTGGAATCCCCTGGAGACCCTGCCCTACCCGCTTGGTGATTGCAGTGTTTGGCACTCTTCTGAGCCCCCAAGAGCTTAGGAAAGGACAGGATGCTGATTGCTTTCTTTGGAGCCTACAGTGTGTCTGATTTCCCACATTTGTGACACACAGGGCCCATGGTTCCACTGTCGCTACGTGACACTGCTTTGCAATTATACATCTTTTCTGCCCTTCCTCCTCTGGGGGAAGCTGGTCAATGAGAGTTGCAGGCTGGGTGGTCCCGACAGTTACGGCCTTTTTGAGCCTCAGCTATGCGGGACAAAATAAAACAATGCAGCCCTTGCTCAGGTTCAAAATACTTCACATTTTGGCATATGGTGCCAAACATAGCT
Source organism: Lipotes vexillifer (assembly GCF_000442215.2). Classification (NCBI taxonomy): domain Eukaryota; kingdom Metazoa; phylum Chordata; class Mammalia; order Artiodactyla; family Lipotidae; genus Lipotes; species Lipotes vexillifer. Next base: position 440,712 of record NW_006797342.1, read on the forward strand.
TGTGCCTTATTAGCATTGTGCAGTCGTCTTCTCAGCAATTAGATATAGCTTCTGCCAAGGCCCCATTGCTTTGCTGCTGATGCACGGACATTGTTTTACAGTGTACATCCTTCATTCCTGAAGCCCGGGCTGTGCTGGACCTGGTTGACCAGTGCCCAGAGCAGGTCCAGAAAGGAAAGTTCCCTGTTATTGTCATTGAAGGCCTGGATGCCACAGGTAAGAGAATATTACCTTCTAGTTACAGACAATGAGTTGTAGGAATAGACAATTCTTGACACATAAAACTTTATACAGGGTTCAATTCATAAGCCTCCTGTGAGCCTCTGTCGTGTGCCAGGCATGGAGCAAGGCTGGCCTGGGACACAAAGATGGATAACTTCAGTTATCCATCCCCGTAAGGTGGGGGGAGCCTCAGGTGCTCCGGTGAACATGGGAGGGCACTGGGTACAGCCTCGGTGTGGGAGATGAGGGACAGTCACGGTCCGGGAGACCTTGGAAGGATGGATCCTGGACTGGGCTTTCAGTAGGACAGGAGTTGGTCGGATGAGGAAGACGGGAGAGAGCCTCCAGACAGAAGAAACAGCAGGGTGAAGCTGGGGACCCGAACCGGCCTGGTGTGTCCAGGAACTGCAGGCAGTTCAGAGGCCCCTGTGGAAACAAAGTGTGGAAGAACTAGGGAGTGAAGGGCAGAAGCCTTTGGAGCCGCCAAATAGGCGTCAGAATACAGTGGACGTGCCCACACTTAGTCCAACACGCGACAGCAGGCAAAGGGTGGATCCAAGGGCCACAGGGAATACCCAAGGACAGGGTGGATCTGGGAGAACCAGAGGGTCACGAGGTTCCCTGTGAGTCTCCTTCCTGTGTCAGGTGAGGCGTGATGGGAGGAGTGAGTTCCTGGAAGCTGATAGCACAGTTTATCATTAATTTGTAAACGAGATGACCATTTGCTTTTTTCTTTCAAGCATTCTCACACCAAACAGGAATCCTGAATTCCCAAGGCTTGGCAACTTTTTGTAAAAAATTGTATTATTTAATCAACTCCTTCTGGTAACAGGTGGAAATAATGTCTTTGCTCTGACATCAATGTTAACTTTTGGGAGTGATATCTTGGCTGTGGTTAAGATGTGCTGCATTTTGTATCCGACCTGCAGGTAAAACCACTGTGACCCAGTCAGTTTCAGATTCACTCAAGGCTGTTCTCTTGAAGTCACCACCCTCTTGCATCAGCCAGTGGAGGAAAATCTTTGATGATGAACCAACTATCATTAGAAGAGCTTTTTACTCTTTGGGCAATTATATCGTGGCTTCTGAAATAGCTAAAGAATCTACCAAATCGCCTGTGATTGTAGACAGGTGGGTATAAAGATGCGTTGAATTCGGCATTTTCTTCCTAACATATGAGTAGTGCGTATGTGTGTGTGTGTGTGTACATATACATGCAAGTACACAATAATCTTTAAGACAAAGTGTATTATGATAATAACAGGAATAACGTCTATGATTTATTAATCACTTACACCATTGGCTGGCATTTTGCTAAAGACATTATACATACTATACTAACATCTGGAACAACTACTACATAGATACTAAAATTAATGATGAGAAACACAGGTCTTAGAAAAGTTCAGTAACTTGCCAAAGTGACAGAGCTAGAAATAGCATATGGGGGGATATTAACAAAAGTCTCTGCTTCACAAATCAACCTTTCAGTGGTTCATGTTTATTGGCTTATTCAACAAACATATATTGGGCATCTACCATTTGCCAAAGACAGTTCTCAGTTTAGAGGATTCGGTGGTAAATGAGCTAGGCAGTGCCCTGCTTTCATGGAGCAAACATTCTGTTGAAGGAGAAGGTAATAATCAGGCATATAGATACATAAGGTAATATCAGAGAGTGATAAATACTGTAAAGAGGAGAGATGAAGGTCGTGTGGTGGAGGATGGCTAACCCCTCACTAGATGTGACTTAGGAAGGCCTGCATAAGGGGGTACCAGTGGTCTGAGCTCTGAATGACCAAAGAGAGACACACCTGAAAATCCTGGAGTAAAAGCTTTGTGGGAGAGGGGTCAGCAAAAGCAAAGTATAGAGACGGGAAGATGCGAACACATTCCAGGGCTAGAAACAGGCCATCGTGGGGCAAACATGTGGACGAGGAGCTGCTTTCTGGATGGATAAAAAGGCAGAGACAGGTCAGCAGGGTCTGTGGCTGTGATAAAACAGTGTGGATTTTATTCTGAGTGCAGAGGGGGGCCTTTGGGAGGTTTCAGATAACGGAGTGACAGAAGCTGAGTTATATTTTGAAATTTCATATATAAGAAGTAGCTTAAAAGTGCTACAGGGCTTCCCTGGTGGCGCAGTGGTTGGGAGTCTGCCTGCCGATGCAGGGGACACGGGTTCGTGCCCCGGTCTGGGAGGATCCCACATGCCGCGGAGCAACTGGGCCCGTGAGCCACGGCCGCTGAGCCTGCGCGTCCGGAGCCTGTGCTCCGCAACGGGAGAGGCCACAACAGTGAGAGGCCCGTGTACTGCCAAAAAAAGAAAAAAAAAAAGAAAAAAAGAAAAAAGAAGTGCTACAAAAATGGACAAAGGGAACGGCAGGCAAGTCCTACTAGGAATGGAAATTCAAATGACGATGAGAGCCCGTTTTACTCTCATCAGGTTGGTGAGAACTCATTAGAAAAGTCTGATAGCCCAGAGTTGGAGATGATGTGGATTGATAGAAACTCACATGGTGCTAGTGGGAGTGGGCACCTGTAGGGTGACTTGGGGAGCGATTTGAGAAGATTGCTTCCACTTCCTGAAGAAATACAGAGTTTGTTTCAGCTTTGTTCATAATACTGAAAAACTTGAAAAACCAAAGGCATCAACAGAAGAAAGGGTAAATTAATACTGGCATATATTTATAAAATGGAGCACCGAACAGCCATATGCACTCGTAGGATGCATCAATGTGCCTAAGTTACAAAGGTATAATTTCAAATGAAAGAAATCAACTTGCAGAAAGATATTCAGTAGGACACATGCAAAATAATACAAAACATAATACCAAAAAAGGGATGGAAGGATGTTGAACACCAAATTTAGGAGAGTGCTGTCCCCTGGGAAAGAGAGAGAAATGCAGTTGGTGGGGAGTACTAAAGGGCTTCAGTTGCAGCTGAATTCGTCCTTAACATTACTCCAGTGTACATCTTGTTCTTGCTGCAATTTTACTTATTTTTGGAAAGATGAGAAGTTGCATTGAAGTCTGACAAGTGTTCAGGGAAGAGCACTAATTATAAATGGAAATCTCAAGGAATTTAAAAAAGTGAACACGTTCAAGTACATCCTGCACCCAGGTCGTGACTTAGAACCTTACTCCACCCTGTAAGTTCCTTCCCTCCCAGTCACGACCCATCCTTCCGCCCATGGGAACCATGACCCTGACTCCGTCACCGTAGGTTAGTTCTGCATGTTCTTGAACTGTCTCTACAGGCAGATAGACATTGACTACTATTTGCATCTGCCTTCCTTCACGCCACCTGTGAGAATCGTCCCTGTTGCCGTGACCGTTCTTTTACACAACTTTGGTGCCCGTGTGTGTTACCAAACCAGGTTCGACGTTCCCCAAGCCAAACACTGAGACTGTTGCTTGCAGCAGAGAAAGGGTTCATTCATAAGGTCGCCAAGCAAGGAGACGGCAGAACACATCTCACATCTGCCTTCCCCAAAGCAAGGGGCTTGATATTTATGGGACGAAGATGCAGAGTGGTCTGAGGCGTGGGAAGCATGGGGAAAGGTGACTGGACCTAAGAAAAAGTGTGTGGTGGTGCGTGGTGGTGGGGAAGATGAAAACCATAAAAATTAGTTAGAAGGCCTTTGCTGTCATCTAAGCTATAATGCCAGTGGGTACTCTTTAACTTTGGGGATGGCAAGATAGCGATTTGAAAGTTGGCAAGTTACAAGGAATCCTAGACAAGGGTAAGACATTGCTTTCCCTTGTGGGACTTTTTCACCTGTGGGATCCACCCTATTGTTAAAGTCCTTGGATTTACCATCTTGATATATATATATATATATATATATATTTTGTTAGTCTCTCTTTATTTCAAGGAGATAGACTAGGCTTTTCCTAATAAAGTGTGACTTCATAAGGCACATTACTTCCTAAGATATCCAAAAATCCTGGAGCAGCACGGGTTTCTGCATGTAGGTAGACACTTATTCTCTGCATCCTGTTTCCTAATCTCTTCAAAGATGATATTCTTTATCCCTTCCCTGCTGACCAGAATTTGAAAAAAGAACACATACATGTATATGTATAACTGAATCACCATGCTGTACACCTGAAACTAACACAATGTTGTTCATCAACTATACTCCAATACAGAATAAAAATTAAAAGACTTGTGGTGAATATCCAATGAGTTGATGAAGGTGGACGTGCTTTGAAAGCAGCAAATTGCTATAAAAATATAAAGCATTATTTTATAAGTGATGTATAATGTGTCAACAAATTGCATTTGATTTGAGCTAATGTGGTTTCCCTGATGGCCGGAATGGAGAATACTAAATAATGAGTCTGAAATTGATGGCCAGAGGGTATAATTATTTAAAATGAGCAGCAGTGTTGTCAGTGAGAGAACTCTGGCTTTGCAGAACAGGGCTCCCATTCTTCCCTGATTTTTCTTCTGTATGTCTGTGAATTATCTGCAATTTTGTTTCTTTAAAGAGATAATGCTAGATCACCTTGTCAGATGAGAAGAAAAGAGCAGTTATTTGTTGTCTGGATGGTTTTTGTTCATGTTTAAAGATTTTAAGGAAATCCATTTTAGACAACACCATCGTCTAGCTGAAAAAAGAAGGGAGACGGGGTAATTTTTGATGGTGACTGCGGTTAAGGTTGGCAACTTAATCACCCTCATTACCTTTAAAAATCTATTCTTGCTGATGGTTTTTCTACAATAAAGAAGGCTTTTTACATTTAGATGATATCAGCCTCTGTATTCATAGCTAAGTGTTTAATTCAGTGAACACGGAGCATGTGCAAAATGCAGTGCAAATTGTAGTTTTGTTGCCAAGAAGAAGAAAACCTGGACCTGCTTGGGTTTATTCAGCTTGGGAGACAAGATGTATCTGGTGGAGAAGGTGAAAGTGCAAGTTTGTGAGTGATTAAAAGTCTTGTAAGTGATACATAGGAATGGCCCCAGGCAGAATTCAAGGCGCTAGCAGCTGCACTGGCCACACTTTTGGAGGTGGAAAAGGGCTTTGAAGAATGAATGATATTAGAATTGATCAGCCCCCAAATTAATTTTTTACCTTTGTTCTTTTCAGTATTCTCTGTATTGTATTATCATAATTTGAAATGATGCAGCTTTAGTGTCCAATAAGAGTTAAATATTGCCTTATAATGACAGTGTGATACATTTCTTTTTTGAATTTTATTTTATTTATTTTTTTTATACAGCAGGTTCTTATTAGTTATCCATTTTATACATATTAGTGTGGATATGTCAATCCCAATCTCCCAATTCAAGTGTGATACATTTTTAAAAAGCACTTGACTATTTTTGTAAAAACTGTGGGAGGAAACCAAAGCTTTCATGATTTTCATTTTCCAGAAGAGGAATTTGAGACTTACCAATGTACACAAAGCAAGTAGGTGGCAGAGAGTAAAACAATACACAGCTTGGATAACCCTCTGCATTTATTTTGTAGATAAAGGACCAGTATGTGCTTTTCACTGTGAAAAGAAGTTCAACTCTAAAGTGATTAAGAATTAAGGATTTTAAAACAGTACAGGCAGTAAATTGAAAATACAGACAAGGATGGGGCCATGGGTGCCTCTCGACATTGGGATGTTTATAATTGTTTCATAAATGTTTTTGTAGGTGTTAGTCCTTTGATACTGGATTTGGAGTTTTGCATTTTGTCACTTAAAATTGGAATATGACATGAACAGGGCAAGAGTATAATAAACTATGCCAATCAATAAAATAGTTCTAATTCATTTATTCCTACATCCAAAAAACATTATTAGTTGCATACCTATTGTGTGCCAGATGCTGGTTTCAGATTTTGGAATACAGAGATAACTAAAAAATGAATTATCTAATGGAGGAGATGAAAGAGAGAAACTTGTACACAACTGGCTCTAATTTAGAATAAGTCCTTCAGCAGAGCTGAGTATGAAGGGCATTGAGAGCCCAGAGGAGGAAACAGTGAATTCTGCTGGGGGCTCCCTCTGCATGGCCTGCCGAAGGAAGAGGAGGCACTTTGCTGCCTGAGACCCTCACTCCAGCTGGAGGAAAAGTGTGAAGACAGACCCCCATGGAAGAGCGTGCCTGGGTCCACACTGGGAAGAGGCTTGTGTTTTAGATGGAGGCTGAGTGTTTTCTGGCAGGTGGTAGAAAGCCATTGGGCTTTTTT
>NW_006797342.1:447253-460099 GCF_000442215.2 Lipotes vexillifer
GGGTCTTCGTTTCTGTGCGAGGGCTTTCTCTGGTTGCGGCGAGCGGGGGCCACTCTTCATCGCCGTGCGCGCCCAGCCACTCTGCAGCATGTGGGATCTTCCCGGACCGGGGCACGAACCCGTGTCCCCTGCATCGGCAGGCGGACTCTCAACCACTGCGCCACCAGGGAAGTTCAGCAAGTTCAGTTTTAAAACATTGTAGGAACTGAATGGACCTGCAGATATTTGTTTGGCCAAGATACAGCATTAAATACCAGTGGACTACCGAACTAATCTACCATCCCATGCCAACCTGCCATCACAAAAGAAAGCATCCTACAAGGCCAAGGCAACATAGTCTCACAATACATGCAGTTTTAACTGAGTAAATGGAGCTTTGGGTGGTGTGCACTGGATTCTTATTGTGGTTGTTGATTTTAACTTATTTTTACATTTTATAAATACTTTAAAAAGTAAGATTTAGTTTTACCTCTTTTGTGTACAGTACTAGAACAAGTTCAGCAGCGCCATCTCTGGTTTCAACGTCCTCAGCAGCTGGTTTTCAGGTGCTCCTTTGACTTCCTCTGCGGATGGGGAACTCACTACCGCTTTCCTTCTCAGGTACTGGCACAGCACGGCCACCTACGCCATAGCCACTGAGGTAAGTGGGGGCCTCCAGCACCTGCCTCCTGCCCATCACCCTGTATACCAGTGGCCCAGGGACCTGCTCAAACCCGACCTGGTCCTATTGCTCACCGTGAGTCCCGAGGAGAGGATGCAGAGGATCGAGGGCCGGGGCATGGAGAGGACCAAGGAGGAGGCTGAACTGGAGGCCAACAGCATATTTCGTCAAAAGTAGGTGTCCCGATGCCATGTGAGGGGCAGGGGTCCCTGGCTGTGGCGACGATCCAGAAACAGCACTGACTCTGGTAAAGTGGAGGACATGACACGGTTCCCATTTTCCAAACCTGAGAGGCAGTATCCTCCAAGTTAGATTCACTCCTTTCAATGGGATTGTTCATGGGGCCACTGCGTGGTGGTTTTATAGCCACAGGATATCTGACTGGGGATCAGACCTCCTTCCTGGTCTTTCTAGTCCTGGCTGTGCCAGCACCAGCGTGAACCTGAGTGAGACAATACACTTTTCTGGGTCATCGTAACAGAATGGTCACAAGCACTGTCTGACGGCCTCACAGTGACTTTTACCTGTTAGGGGCTCACTGTGTGTCAGGCATTTTCCTTCTGATGCTCTGTAACCCTTGCAAGGACAGTGATAGCTGTGCTTCACAGTTTATAAAACTGAGGCTCAAAGGATTAAGTGATTTGTCTACAACTTGCATATCTACTGAGCAGTGGAACTGGGTTTAAACTCAAGACCTTTCTGATTTTAAGGCAGTCCTTTCATTTTCATTAGAAAGCTATGAACACAATAGCAGGGGTGTCCAAACCATCTTACTGCTTCACTGGCTGACTAAATCACTTCTCTAAGACTGGTTTGAAAAGCCAAAACACAATTGTTTATATAAATAAACAGTGATAGCACTGTTATCCTAACTTAATGCTGTTATAACATAAATAATTAACCACTCAGCTGTGTGCAGAGAAACCATGTCAAAGGATTGACTGGTTGTTATTAATTCAGTTAAACTTCACAACAAACTTGCAAGGAAGGCATTATTTCCATCCTTGCTTCACAGATGAGGAAACTGAGGCACAGGTAGGAAAGAAATGTGGCATGTTCTCCTAGCTGGTAGGTGGTGAGGCAGAGCTATGGCCCCAGACCATTGTCGACTAAAAAATATTCACAGCCTATGTGATAGGGCGAGAGAGAGGCATGGACATATATACACTAACAAACATAAGGTAGATAGCTGGTGGGAAGCAGCCGCATGGCACAGGGATATCTGTGGTTCTTTGTGACTACCTGGAGGGGTGGGATAGAGAGGGTGGGAGGGAGGGAGACGCAAGAGGGAAGAGATATGGGAACATATGTATATGTATAACTGATTCACTTTGTTATAAAGCAGAAACTACGCACCATTGTAAAGCAATTATACCCCAGTAAAGATGTTAAAAAAATATATTCACAGCCTAAAAGTTGAGAGTTATGTTTTATTTGGTGGGAATTTTTAGGACTTCAAGCCCGGGAGGCAGCATCTCAAGTAACCCTGAGAGAACTGCTCCGAGGAGGTGGCAGGAGACGTAGGACACATAAGAGTTTTGCAACAAAGGACAGGTAGTCTGAACGTCAGAAGATTATTGTTAATTAAAGAAAACCAGATAAGTCAAGTTAAGGAATTTAGCGTTTTTCTGTGTATGGGAAGATGCAAGAGTTTGGGGTCACTGAAATCGTTCCTTTGAAAGCACCTCAGCTATTTGGGGCCAGTATCCTGTGCTTTCCCATCCTGAGTTTCCTCAAGGTTCACCAGCTCACCAGCCGTGGTGGCTGCAATCGCTGATGACTGGGACATCCTTTGTTTACTGATAATGGCGGGAAATATTCCATTTCTCACCATCTACTCTGAGCACTTTTTTTTTTTAAATAATTTTTATTGGAGTATAGTTGATTTACAATGTTGTGTTAGTTTCTGCTGTACAGCAAACTGAATCAGTTATACATATACGTATATCCACTCTTTTTTAGATTCTGTTCCCATATAGGTCATTACAGAGCATTGAGTAGAGTTCCCTGTGCTATACAGTAGGCTCTTATTAATTATCTGTTTTATATATAGTAGTGTGTATATGTCACTCCCAATCTCCCAGTTTATCCCTCCCACCCCTTACCCACTGGTAACTATAAGTTTCTTTTCTACATCTGTGAGTCTATTTCTGTTTTGTAAGTAGGTTCATTTGTACCATTTTTTTATTTTAGATTCCACATAGAAGCGATATCATATGGTATTTGTCTTTCTCTGTCTGACTTCCCTCAGTGTAACAATCTCTAGGCCCATCCATGTCGCTGCAAATGGCATTATTTCATTCTTTTATATGGCTGAGTCCGGGTGCTTATTTTAACCACAAAGCTCTAGCGCTTTGGTCATATAATCTGAAACCGTAAACCTCAGATTAGGATTTGAACCCAAGAGGCTGGGACTCGAACCCGGACAAAACGCACAGTCTCCAACTGAGATCACACACCTGAAACCAGGTGTGTTAATGAAGCTCAGGTTCTTGATGTCTCATCACAGAAAGAATTCAGTGACAGAGTGATAGGTAAGAAGTGGATTTATTTAGAGAGAAACACACTTCACAGTCAAACTGTGCGCCATCTCAGAAGGTGAGAAAGACACCAGGATATGGGGTTGTCAGTTTTTTTTTGTTTTTTTGTTTTTTTTTTGCGGTACGCGGGCCTCCCACTGTTGTGGCCTCTCCCGTTGCGGAGCACAGGCTCGGACGCGCAGGCTCAGAGGCCATGGCTCACGGGCCCAGCCGCTCCGCGGCATGTGGGATCTTCCCGGACCGGGGCACGAACCCGTGTCCCCTGCGTCGGCAGGCGGACTCTCAACCCCTGCGCCACCAGGGAAGCCCTAGGGTTGTCAGTTTTTATAGGGGTGGGTGATTTCATAGGCTGAGTGGGAGGAGTATTCCACCTATTTCAGGAGGGGCCGGGGATTTCCAGGAGCTGGGCCACTACCCGCTTTTTGATCCTTATGGTAGACTTTGGAACTGTCATGGTGCCTGTGGGTGTGTCATTTAGCCTGCTGATTTGTCACAGTGAGCGTATACCGAAGTCCAGTGGAACTTGACTTGTCCGCCATCTTGGGCCCATTTGGTTCTAATCAGTTTATGTCATGTCCTCGGGCTATGTCATTCTTTCAAAGGCTGTGCCCTGCCCACTTCCCTCCAGTTTCAAATCAGCCCTGGCTATTCTGTACACACCAAGGCTAGCTAACACTGGAAGGAGAGGTAGAATTCTAGTGCGACTGTGGAAGGCTCCTAAGTGAAAACAATGTATATGCCAAGGACCTCTGGCTCGTGTGAAATCCTTCAGGGCGCGGACTCTGGAGAAATTTGCCATTGGGCAACTTAGTTAATCTCTTTGAGCCTTTGCTCCTTTCTTGGCAAAATGGGGGTGGATGACATTGATTCTCCTCCTGCAGTTACTCTGAATATGAAATGAGAAGACCGTGCAGGATGCTAATGCTTGGCAGATAAAAGGTTTTGAGTAAATGCAAGCTATTAAACATTATTATTAATTTCTCATTTATTAAAATAAATGTATCGAATGTCTCCTGTATGCAAAGCGAGTTGCCTGGGGGGCGGAAGTGCGATAAACCAGATGGGGACCTGGCTTCAAGCTGTCTATATTATGGTAGGAAAATAACATTTGCGTCAAGAGCCATGTTAACAAATGGGCCAACTCTTTTCATTCTGCCTGTCTCCAGGATAGAAGTGTCCTACCAGCGGATGGAGAACCCTGGCTGCCACGTGGTTGATGCCAGCCCTTCAAGAGAAAGGGTCCTCCAGATGGTGTTAAGCGAGATCCAAAATAATTGCAATTAATTGTAGTTCCTCTGGGCCAGGAGACACATTTTACTAGATTTGATGTTGTTTGATACATCTAAGCCCACGACTGGTTATGCAGTTTTCCCGGATTTCAGTTGCATGAGCTTGTTGTGTGGCAGAAGGTGGGACATTTCAATTTTACCTGAACCACTGTTCTCACTTCTGCCCGATGGACCCATCGGGACTGAGACTGGGCACATTCCAGTGAGAGACGGTGATCGCTTTCTGCCAAGTATAACAAACGTTTTCTTGGAACAGATTTTCAACTACACCCCTACCAAATCCTTCCAAGGTTTGTCTCCCCTAGAAAGCATGAGGTGGACAGAAGCAACCGAGAAGACCTTCCAGATCAACAGAAGCTCCTCCAGCCTCTCCTGCGCCTGCACTGCCGGCTCCTGGGTGAGATCTTGGGGATGTGCTCAGAGCTGGTTTCCTCCCAGTCCAGCCACACTCCGTCTTTGTGAGCTCAGCCCCGATTCTTAGAGCCAACCACTCCTGAAGAACGTGTCTGTGTGTCCCGGTTGTCGGAAGACCCTCCCACAGACGCATCTTGTGGGTGGGGGACACTGACCAAGAAGGCATCTGACTTGTGTCTGAGGCTTACAGCCCCTGAGAGGCCAACCCAAGATGCTCTGAATACAAATATACCAACAGTCCTTGGATTCTATTCTGCTTATTTACTTTCCTCTTCTTTCCTCTGAAAACATGGCTTTGGATAGAATGAGTGTTTTGCACTGAAGTAGATGCATTAAACGTAGCGAATCCAGCAACGTACTTATACTGCTGTTTATGTCTTGTTTGTCCTCAGTGTAGGGACTGTGCTTTACTAATCAGAATTGAAGACAAGAAGCTGAACGCAATGCTTGTTGTGTATTTTCATCAGACAGGTTTAATTTATCTTACTGAGTAAGCACAGTGGATCCTGGAATGGGATTTCTCAGTGAATTATCTTGCACTTGAATGTCTTATGGGTTACACATGAAATCAGTGTTGAGATCTGTTTGGCTAGAAAAAAAAAGAGCTGAGAAAAGAGGAAACTTAATAGTTACGGGGCTTTGGATGAGTCATTTAGCATCATGTAATTTGATCTAAAAAGTGATAGGGATTCTTCATTTGTCTTAAGGAGTTGACTGAACCAGGTGATTACTTAAAATTCCTTCCAGTTCTAAGATAGATTGAATCTGTGAATTATTTTAGGGAAATGTCTAAAGAAGACATTTCCCCAAAATAATTAAATTTATGGCATTAACAGGTTTATCACATGGACTCCTAAATTATAATATAGTTTCTATTAACTCTATCATATTATTTTTCAAAACAACTATAGGTGGTTTATACATAATATATGTACCTATGTAAAGATGTAATTTCAGTTGAAAATATTTTTTAAAGCTGATAAATTGTGTTTGGGTTCTTTAAGATGTGATATCTAATTATGCTACTGGTGTTATTCACTTAAACACTTTGAAAAGTTTATGCTGGCAGCCTAGAAACACAAACATTTAATGCTTTCTTTATGTCTCTTGCCAATGAATAAACTTGCTGTGATTTTCTAACCTATGCTGTTGTCACAGTGTGTGTTGGTTTTTCTGAAGGGACTCCCCCAATGAGGCTTTTGTACAGGAGGGGATTTGGGGTTAAAGAAGTGAAAAGGTGTGAATTTGTGGTCAAAGTGCTTTCAGAGGAAGAGGAGGGCATTTTTGTTTTGTTTTAAACGTCATTTCAAGAAAGTGCAATTCCTTCCTCATTGCAGGTATTAAAGGGATTTTCTTCCCTAATCCAATAAGAAAGAATTCTTCATGCACTTGTGCTCTCTATACACTGTAATACATATAAGATTACTGAGTATGAGAACAGACAGCACCTCCTACCCAGAAACTGACGACAAGGCATCATTTGCTTGGCTTTGTTTCATTACCAGGTTTGTTTCTGTTCCTGTAATGGACCTTTAGTGTCCCAAATATTTATTCTTCATCTTTTTCACAGCAATAGAACTTTGAGCCCGACCCGTGGCTGCCAAGAATTATGAGTACATTTCCAAGGCTCCCTTACAGCTGGAGTGGCCAAGTGACCACTTACAGGTTCTTCCTGTGAGCAGAAGGGACATCAGGAATGTCAAGGGGGAGGGTGTCCCTCTCTCCTTTTAACCTGCTTGGTATTCAGCGATGGTGGTGAGGCATTTGGGGACCGAGTGATGAGGGTGACACTATGCAGATGGAGAATGGGGACGGCCTTCACTTAGGAAAAGTCAATAAGAAACGGGTATGGAAGTGTCTGGAGTTCCATCCTAGAGGGCGTGTCCACCTGGGGACACAGCTTCTGTGCACAAAGCGCAATATCCACCTTCTCCATTTGCTTCCCCTTTCAGTGGCAGGTGTCTGGGTTTTTTGCTCATTTTGTTTGTTCCATTTCCTACAGTAGAATCCCCCTTTTTGCTGACTTTTCTCTCTGTGAAATGTCTCTCTTTTCTAGAAGCAGTTGTGAAGCATCTTAAAAATGTTTAGACCCTGGTATCTTTTTGGAATATATACCGAGGAAATGATCAGTGATGCACGTAGAAATGTTTTATCATATCTGCATAATGTCCTTCATAATGTGAATTCAGATACACCTTGTTTTGTTGCCCTTTGCCTTACTGAGCTTCACAGTACAGTTATTTACAAATTGAAAGTTGAAGGCAACCCTGCGTTGAGCAAATCCATCGGCACCATTTTTCCCACAGAATTTGCTCACTTTGTGTCTCTGTGTCACGTTTTGGTAATTCTCACAGTCCATCAAACTTTTTCATTATTATTATATTTGTTTTGGTGATCTGTAATCAGTGATCTTTGAGGTTATTATTGTCTTTGTTTTGGGATGCCACAAACCACACCCACATAAGACAGTGAACTTAATCAGCAAATGTTGTGTCTGATGTGATTACTCCACTCACTGGCCTTTCCCTCATCTCTCTCCCTTTTCTTGGGCCTCCCTATTGCCTGAGACACAAAATTATTGAAATCAGGCCAATTAATAACCTTGCAATGGCCTCTAAGTGTTCAAGTGAAAGGAAGAGTTGCATGTCTCTCACTTTAAATCAAAATGTAGAAAGGATGAAGCTTAGTGAGGAAGCCATGTCAAAAGGCCAAGATAGGTCAAAAACTAGGCCTCTTGTACCAAACAGCCAAGTTATGAATGCAAAAAAAGAGAAGTTCTTGAAGGAAATTAAAAGTGCTACTCCAGTGGATACATGGAGGAGAAGAAAGCAAAACAGCTGTCTTGCTGCTACGGAGACAAGTGTAAGCGGTCTGGATGGAGGATCAAACCAGCCACAACATTCCCTTGAACCAAAGCCTAATCCAGAGCAAGGCCCTAACTCTCTTCAATTCTATGAAGGCTGAGAGAGACGAGGAAGCCGCAGAAGAACATTTTGAAGCCAGCAGAGGTTGGTTCATGAGGTTTAAGGAAAGAAGCCATGTCTGCATAACAATAAAGTGCAAAGTGAAGCAGCAAGTGCTGATATAGAAGCTGCAGCAAGTTATCCAGAAGATTTAACTAAGATAATTAATGACAGTGGCTATATGAAACAACAGATCTTCAATGTAAGTGAAACAGCCTTCTATTGAAAGAAGATGCCATCTGGGACTTTCATAGCTGGAGAGGAGAAGTCAATGCCTGGCTTCAAAACTCCAAAGGACAGGCTGACTCTTTTTAGGGGCTCATGCAGTTGGTGACTTGAAGTTGAAGCCAATATTTATTTACCATTCTGAAAATCCCAGGGCCCTTAAGAATTATGCTAAATCTACTCTGCCTGTGCTCTGTAAATGGAACAACAAAGCCTAGACAACAGATCATCTGTTTACTGAATATTTTAAGCCTACTGTTGAGACCTACTACTCAGGAAAAAAAAAAATCTTTCAAAATATTACTGCTGGGAATTCCCTGGCAGTCCAGTGGTTAAGACTTGGTGCTTTCACTGCTGTGGGCCCAGGTTCAGTCCCTGGTCGGGGAACTAGGATCCCATAAGCCATGTGGCTTGGCCAAAATAAAATAAAATAAAATAAAATTTCTGCTCATTGACAGTAAATCTGGTTATCCAAAGAGCTCTGATGGAACTGTACAATGAGATGAATGTTGTTGTCATGCCTGCTAACACAACATCCATTCTGCAGCCCATGGATCAAGGAGACTTTCTAGTCTTATTATTTATTTATTTTTTAACATCTTTATTGGAGTATAATTGCTTTACAGTGGTGTTAGTTTCTGCTTTACAACAAAGTGAATCAGTTATACGTATACATCTGTCCCCATATCTCTTCCTTCTTGCATCTCCCTCCCTCCCAACCTCCCTATCCCACCCCTCTAGGTGGTCACAAAGCACCGAGCTGATCTCCCTGTGCTATGTGGCTGCTTCCCACTAGCTATCTATTTTACGTTTGGTAGTGTATATATGTCCATGCCACTCTCTCACTTTGTCCCAGCTTACCCTTCCCCCTCCATGTATCCTCAAGTCCATTCTCTAGTAGGTCTGCCTCTTTATTCCCATCTTGCCCCTAGGTTCTTCATGACCTTTTTTTTTTTTTTTTAGATTCCATATATATGTGTTAACATATTTGTTTTTCTCTTTCTGACTTACTTCACTCTGTATGACAGACTCTAGGTCCATTGACCTGACTACAAATAACTCAAATTCGTTTCTTTTTATGGCTGAGTAATGTTCCATCGTATAGATGTGCCACATCAAAAATATGAAACGCTTCACGAATTTGCATGTCATCCTTGTGCAGGGGCCATGCTAATCTTCTCTGTATCGTTCTAATTTTAGTATATGTGCTGCCAAAGCGAGCACAAGTCTTATTATTTAAGGAATACATTTCATAAGGCTATAGCTGCCATAGACAGTGATTTCTCTGATGGATCTGGGAAAACTAAACTGAAAACCTTCTGGAAAGAACTCACCATTCTAGATGCCATTAAGAACATTCATGAGTAACGGGAAGAGGCCAAAACACCCACATTCACAGGGGTTTGGAAGAAGTTGGTTCCAACCCGCATGGATGTCTTTGAGGGGTTTAGAACTTCAGGGGAGGAAGCATCTTAGGATGTGGTGGAACCAGCAAGAGAACTAGCATTAGAAGTGGGGCCTGGGGATGGGACTGAATTACTGCAAATCTCATGGTACAACTTGAATGGATGAAGAGCTACTTCTGCTGGTGAGCAAAGAAAGTGGTTTTTTGAGATGCACTCTCCTCCTGGTGAAGATGCTGTGAAGACTCTTGAAACTACAACAAAGCATTTAGAATATTACATGAACTTAGCTGATAAAGCAGTGACGGCGTTGGAGAGCCTTGACTCCAATCTTGAAAGAAGTTCTATTGCGGGTATAATGCTACTGAACAGAATTGCATGCTACAGAGAAATGGTTCATGAAAGGAAGAGTCAATCCGTGCAGCAAACCTCATTCTTGTCTCATTTTAAGAAATGTCTGCAGCCACCCCAGCCTTCAGCAAACACCACACTGATCAGTCAGCACCACCAGCGTGGACGTAGGACCCTCCACCAGCAAAAAATTAGACTCACTGAAGGCTCAGATGAGGGTTAACATTTTTAGCAATAAAACTCTTTAAAATTAAGGTCTGTATATTGCTTTTTCAGACAGAATTCTATTGCACACTTAACAAACTACAGTATAGTGTAAACATACTTTTATATGTACTGGGAAACCGAACAATTTATGTGACTGGCTTTATTGTGATACTCATTTTTTTGAGTCTGCAATATCTCCGAGGTGTGCGTGTATGCATAATGTGTACTTAGGTATAATATGTACTGATTAAATACATTTGGGTAAATCCTTTTAATGAAATGCTAAGCAGAATGCACCTGAGAAAGTGTAAATTATCAATAATACTTTTCTCTCAGTGATAGCCAGTGATTTAAATTTCAGCAACAACTGAGGATATAGCTAAAACCCTTTTAACCAACACAAGTTTGGCTGATTCAGAATGGAAACTCCACGTAGAGCAAAAGTATGGCTTCAGGTATGCTGGGAGACAGGGTCTTTTATGTCTTTGGTTTGTTTCACATTCAAGCTGTTCTTTTTCTTTGAATTTTGAACGCAGAGGTCAGGCACTAAACTATGCTTCACGTGGGCACATATATCCATCCACTAGCAGAATCATTTAATCTTCAGGCTTCTGTAAATGCAACTTTGTTCATATACTTGTTTTCTTAGTATGAACAGGGAGAGGAGAAATCGATGTTGGCCTTTTTTTTCCCCCCAGGAAGGTTTTTTTTTTTTTTTTTTTTTTCCTTTTCTCTCACTTTAAAAGCATAGGAATTTCATGAAATTCATTCAGCCTACAGCTGCAATCTACAACTAGGAAGAAACACTGTCCCTTTATATTGCCTATAAATAATCTGGTCTTTCTCATGAGCAGCCTAACTGGTCAGTAGACACAAAAATATTTAGTCCTATCAGGTTTAAGCCTTAATATCATTTGATCTTTTAACAGGCCCTTTAGGTGATGCATGCTTCTTTTTAGAGAGATCAGGATCTCAGATTTCTCAATCTTCAAAGGCCATGCTGGCCTCTCCCCAGAATGGCATCTGCCTAGGGCCAAAAGTGTCAATTTAGGCAACATTGGGGCTGAGGGGAGGGTGGGTCTATGGTCACATTATCCTCTCTCTAACTGGATGTGGATTGCCCCGCCCACGTAGGCAATTGAAATTTGTTTCTTGTGGCCCTTTCTGTCGAACTTGGCCTTGGCTTGGGTCTCCTTGGTGCTGGGATCTCTTGAGTGTCATCCTTCCATGCAGGCCCACCCACAGTCCCCCTCCAGCTCTAGTTTCATGGGCACTGGACCCACTCCACCTCCCGCCCGCCCCCCCTCCCCGGGGCCACATACTCTGAGGGCGTATTCAAATGTCCGGGAACAGAGAATAGTCAAGAAAGTAGATGTTAAGACCTCCTTTGCTTAATCATTCTGCCCAGTCTGCTTTAACCTGACCTTGTTCCAGGTTAGTTCAGAGGAGATGGATGCTCCCCATGTCCCCCGCACTGAGCTGTGGCTCTGTGTTAAAGCCTGGAGACAGGAAACTGGGGGACACGCACCTCATCATCTCACACTTCAGTTTTTTCCCCTTAGCAAATAGAATCTTCCATCTGCCCACTGGGTTCTGAATTTCACAACAGTGTACTTTGATGTGGGTCTGTTTTCATCCATTTTCGCTGGGCCCTTGATGGGTCCTTTCATTCTGGTAACTCAAGTCCTTGGATTCTTGGAAATTTTCTTGGCTTGTTTCTTTGATGAATTCCACTCCTCACTTTTTTTCTTTTCTCTCTTTTTGTATTGTCTGCTATTCAGATGTTGGACATATTGGACTGGTTTTCTAATTGTCTTGTCTTTTCTCTCACATATTTCCTTTTTATACCTTTACTACATTTTATAATATTTTTTCAACTTTGTGTTTTCAACTTGTTTTTCAACTCTTTTACGAAGACTTTCATTTCTGCTCTCAAGTTAAGTTCTAAAAGCTTCTGCTCTCTCCCATTTTTTCTTTCTTCCTTTCTTTCTCTTGTTATCTAAATATTCTTTTTTTTTTTTTTTTGGGTACTGGGTTAAACCAAACTAAGTAGTTTTCTTTTCTTTTTTTTTTTTGGGTACGCGGGCCTCTTACTGTTGTGGTCTCTTCCGTTGCGGAGCACAGGCTCCGGATATGCAGGCTCAGCGGCCATAGCTCACGAAACCAGCCGCTCTGCGGCATGTGGGATCTTCCTGGATCAGGGCACAAACCCATGTCCCCTGCATTGGCAGGCAGACCCCCAACCACTGCGCCACCAGGGAAGCCCTAAATATTCTTTTTAAAATAATATCTTTTCATTTTTATCGGCTGCAGTGTCTTTACTTACTATTCTGAGACTTTAGTGACAGCTTTGTTTAAAGCTCCTCATGCAAAATCTCCATTTCCTCTAAGGTGAATTTTTATTTATTTGTTTTTTTTGAATTTTAAAAATTAAAGTTTAGTTGATTTACAGTGTTTCAGGTATACAGCAAAGTGATTCAGTCATATATATGTGTATGTGTGTGTATATATATATATTCTTTTTTCAGTTTCTTTTCCACTATAGGTTATTACAGATATTGAGTACAGTTCCCTGTGCTATACGGTAGGTCCTTGTTGGTTGTCTATTTTATATATAGTAGTGTGTATCTGTTAATCCCAAACTGCTGATTTATCCCTCCCCCCTTCCCCTTCAGTAACCATAAATTTTTTTTTTTTTTTTTTTTTTTTTTTTTGTTTTGGGAGTGCGGGGGCCTCTCACTGTTGTGGCCTCTCCCTTTGCGGAGCACAGGCTGCGGACGCGCAGGCTCAGCG
>NW_006797342.1:460159-481911 GCF_000442215.2 Lipotes vexillifer
GGCGGAGCACAGGCCCCAGACGCACAGGCTCAGTGCCCATGGCTCATGGGCCCAGCCGCTGCGCGGCATGTGGACCCTCCCGGACCAGGGCACGACCCCGTGTCCCCTGCATCGGCAGGCGGACTCTCAACCACTGCACCACCAGGGAAGCCCAGTAACCATAAATTTGTCTTCAGTGTCTTTGAGTCTATTTCTGTTCTGTAAATAAGTTCATCGTATCACTTTTTAAAGATTCCACGTATAAGTGATATCATATGGTATTTGTCTTTCTCTGACTTACTTTCCTTAGTAATGGTCATCCCTAGGAGCATCTGTGTTGCTGCAAATGACATTATTTCATTCTTTCTTATGGCTGAGTAATATTCCATTGTCTATATAGACCACATCTTCTTTATCCATTCATCTGTCGATGGACATTTAGGTCGCTTTGTTTGTTTTATTTGCACCTTCCAGGTAGGATGCTCCCCTCAGATTCTGGTGATGCTTGGCAGTGGCTCATGATTGGTGTGGGCGATTAGCTACACATGATTGGTGCGATCTCATTGAGTGAAGCTCCCATCTTCTGAATTACTGCTGTAGACATCCAGCAGACCTCCTTAGTGATCATCCTTTACCTTGTTCACTCTTTAGGGTTGTGTAGATCTTATTACAGCTCTTACTTGGGAAAGAGGACCAACCAGGGCTCAGGTTGGATTGGCTAGCAGGCTGAATGGAGCCAGCACAGTGTTATTTGATTTTATCTTAAAGAAAAAATAACTTTTCAGCACAGTGATTTTGAGTCAATTGAATGTGAGTGCCTGTGAAGTCACAGTCTCTCCAGCTGTGTCACTCGATTCTTCTCCAACCGGAAGAGAAACACAAGGAGGGTGAGAAGCTCCCTGTAAGGGGCTCCCTGTCCAGATGGGAGGTGGACATGCACACACAACATTGTCGACGGGCTTTCTGTGGCTGGAGGAGGTGTTTACGACAAGTCAGGGTACAATTTACTTTGCCTGGGGAGTTAAGAAAGGTTTCACAGAGATGGAATCAGAAGATACATAAAATAAGTACCTACAGGTAAACTGGATTGAAATGGACATTTCTTGCCCAAAAGCCCTGTCTTTAGCTCTCCTGTCTTAGGGTTTGCTTCACTTGTCCTGTTTAGTGACTGCTTTGACTCAGTAATTTTCATAAGTGAACTGATTTTAACATTCTTGGGGGCATAAATTAAATACAAAATATCTAATTTGGACCCGTGTATTTCATTTGTAGACCCTGGGTGGGTCTAAATCTACTTTGCAGGCTTTCATTGTTAATCTTGAATTGTTTTAAACAAGTAAAATATTTAAGACATTTGTGTGGGACAACACTGTAGCAAATTGTGTTTGTTTGATCTCCTATTAGGACTCAGTCATGCTAGCTCTTTCTCTCTGTTTTGTTTGCTGAAAACAAATCAATTTCGTTTAGAGTAAGTACATGGCATTTCCACTAGAGGGAGAAGTGCTAATTTTAAACATGGAGGGAGGAGCTGTTCTTTTTGCCGAGATAATCACTCCCTTCATTACACACGAACTGTGCTTGGAAAAACAACGGTGGTTCCTTTCTTTCTTTCTTTCTTTTTTTTTCTCCTTTCCTTTTTCTTTAAATGTATGCTCTAATGGGAGAACAAAGGACAAACCGTGGAGCATTTCCAGGTCAAAGTAGCAAGTATTGAAAAGTGGCTAATTTCTTGCTTCAAGAATTCTAAACACAGCCCTGGGGTCAGAAACATTTTCAAAAGAAGACCTTAGTGATCAGAGAACTCCATCTCTTTCTTCAATAGTTCTGGAAAATGAGGCCCAGAGAGAGACCTGCCCTGCCCAGGCTGGAGAGTTTGCTAGTAGCAGATGCAAAAATAGAAATGTTGCCCAGTTCTTTTTGCAGTGCTCTTTATAATGCAATAGATTTGGTCAGCATATCTGATGCCATAAATATTATAGACACATACCTACATGTATGTTTTTGTACATGTATATGTATGCATATATTTTCCTCCCTCTGATGTTCATGATTTGAGATCTGGCATTAAGAAATATTCTGGGGCTTTTATGTGTCCTCGTTTACTTGCTCTTAAAACCTCCTCATCCCAACTCCCCTCCTTGTATTACTCTAGATGCAAAGAGCAGTGCTCATGTAGGGTATGGCTAATGGATTCAGCATGGTCCAAGAGCTGGTAATTACTGACCAATCACCAAAATACCATGGTTTAAAAAACACACTATAAACTTTCCTGTGAAGTCTCCAAAATTTTTATTAACATGCATGACATTAGTGGCTGTACTTATTTTGCCATAATTGAGGGTGTGTCCCATTTCTCTAGAATAATAAGGCATTCGGGGGAGTTCTCATATTTCACTTCTGGCTGAACCCGGTCTGTAAGCTCTTACAAACACAATGCATTTCGTGCTCATCTTTGAGGTAGGAAAGATTATTTTCTGAGTTTTAACTGAAAAAACAACCATACGCACACACCCAAATTTTCTATTCTGAAGTTTAAAAAAAAAAAACAAAACAAAGCGATGCCATTAACCAACGAGTGCTTTTTGAAGCCATAAAAGATTTTTCAACATTTTCTCTAGTCAGAACTTTCAATAAGGAGTTTTCCCCTTACCCCTGAATAGTTTGACTAGCAGTTCTGGTCTATTTCTACCCGAGGAGAGCTTCATTAAAAGTGAGGGTTAGGCTTAGTGTTGGGGAATGTGGAGATGCATGTATAAAAACTGTGGTCATTCTTTTTTTTCCCTTCCATTTTTATTGAGATATAATTGACACACAGCGCTGTGTATGTTTAAAGTATACAGCATAATGATTTGACTTAATACATCATGAAAGGATTATCACAAGAAGTTTAGTGAACATCCATTATCTCTCTTGTTTTTTAAAATTAATTTATTTATTATTTATGTTTTGGCTGCATTGGGTCTTCATTGCTGTGCGTGGGCTTTTCTCTAGTTGTGGCGAGCGGGGGCTACTCTTCTTTGTGGTGCGCGGGCTTCTCATTGCGGTGGCTTCTCTTGTTGCGGAGCACGGGCTCTTGTTGCGGAGCATGGGCTCTAGGTGCACAGGCTTCAGTAGTTGTGGCACGTGGGCTCTAGAGTGCAGGCTCAGTAGTTGTGACGCATGGGCTTAGTTGCTCTGCAGCAAGTGGGATCTTCTCGGACCAGGGCTCGAACCCGTGTCCCCTGCATCGGCAGGCGGATTCTTAACCACTGCGCCACCAGGGAAGTCCCATCCATCATCTCTTATAGATATAAAATTAAATAAATAGAAAAATGTTTTTCCTTGTGATGAGAACTCCTAGGATTTGCTCTCTGGACAACTTTCATTCATAACGTACGGGAGTGTTAATTACATTTATCGTGTTCTACGTCACATCCCTAGTACTTACGTATCTTACAGCTGGGAGTTTGTACCTTTTTACCACTTTTATCCTATTCCCCTCCCCCCTCCTCTGCCTCTGGTAACCACAAATCTGATGGTGGCCACTCTTTTAATGAAAAGATGTATCATCTTCCACTTTTATGTGCATAAATATAAGTGAAGTAATGAGTGAAAGCACTTCTGGCTGTAAGCGGATGTAGGTGTCATTTCCAACTGGGTGGATCTGACTGTGCATAAGTTACTCTCTCTGTTTGCAAACCAAAACCATCAGGCTGGAAGAGGACCAAGGGCCCTCCACTTCCATTGGCCATAGTTTCATAATTGCATAATGAATGGAATTCACCTATGACCCTAAATCCCTTATAATTTTTAACAAGATTGTAACACAGGGTTTGTTGTTTTTATACCATTTTGTTACTGTTTTAATAACTTGCAAAAGCCTGGTGTTGGTATGTAATGTGTTACATTGTGTGTTGGTTCCCACAAAACGTCTAGGTAAATTAGTCTTCTGTAAAGAATTACCTTTAAATTCCTTAGGGGAGTCTAGTGTGACTTACAGTGTGACTAAGGAGGATGCAGCTGTCACTCTCGCTCAGTGGAACCTCTGTTTTCCTCCTAAGAACTGCAGCGGTAACCTCGACCCTGGTGTTTCTGCTGACACTCTGCTGTCCCCTATAGTCTGCTCTTTGTGCAGCACCCAGTGTGATCCTTAAAAGTCACCTTGTTCATCACACTCAGGGGTCTTCCTTTAAGTCTCTTTTTGGTATTTCTCCTAAAAGGCCTTCCACGTTACTTGATCTGAAATAACCTTTCATCATCCTCTTCTGCTTAGCGCTAACTCATGACTACCTGTGTCTCTCCATGTCTGTGTCCATGCCTGTGTGTTTGTCTACACCCATCACATTTATATCCATACCCATAACTATATATCTCTACTCATAACCATATCTCTATCTATGTCCACATCCACACTTATAGCTATATCTCTGTGTATAGTATGTGTGTGTTTATCTGTACTTCTGCACTAGAATATGCCCTCTATGAAGGCAGAGGCTTTCTTTTTCTTAGTGCTTTAATCCCAGTGCCTAGAACAGTTCCTGGCATATAATAGATGCAAAATAAGTATTTGTCAAACCGAGGAACAAATCTACCGCCTGTCAGGATTTGGGTTTTGGATTTTATTAGCTCTGTGGACAACCTACTTAACTTCAGTGTGACTTTATTTTCTCATTTCTCCATCAAGGACGTCATCATTTCCCTCAGAGATCTGATGTGAGAATGAAATGAGATGATACAAGGAAGAGAAGCTGCTGGTCCTGGCCCAGAAAAGGCACCAAGTTAAGGTTAATTCCCTACTTCCTCCTTCTGTCTTGCTGAGCACATTCTGACTTTCACAAATCTGTGGGCTCAGAGGGAAACACACCTATTAGTATTCACTGCTGAGTCATTTCCAGAGCTGGCAAACTGAGCCTTTCCAGCTCTGGAAGATTATAAACATAAACACTCTTTTCCACAGGAAAGACTCTGCCAAAACACAGAGCTGATCTGCCCACGAATTTAAGCATGGCAGTGGTAAATATATATATGTATATAAAGTCAATAACAATGGCAGCTTATTATTTAATTTTATTAGTAGACAAAAATTGAGAGTTAAGAGCTATACTTTTGCTATCTAGGTGACATGAGCTTAAGCATTTACCCCATCACCCAGCATAAGAGATCATGTTTCAAAAATGAAAAACTTTCAGGAAGGCCTCTTTCCATTTGTATTTAAAAACCAAATGTTTCCAACAGAAAATTATCTCCCTTAGAAAGGGAAACCACTTTAGTCAATAAAAATATTAACCCTAAACATCTGCTAAGAGTCTCACATGCATTATTGCACATATTATTCACATTAAATCTATGAATCATAATACTGTTATAAACTTATATCTATTTTGAAGTGATTTAACCAGCCCAAGGTCACAGGGCTAGTTAATGGTGGAGCCAGGAATCATGCTATGTTTGCCTGACCCTGGAACCAGCGAGGGCCCCTAAGCACTGTACTTGAAGGCCTCAGGTGACAGCAAAGCCAGTCCCAGTGACCGTTCAATCTAAATATATAATTAAATCAAAACCAAAGATGAAAACTGAAAAACAAATATACCCAGATTTGTATAGCTTTGTATTTGTATAGCTCTTTGTTAGTTACAAATGGTCCCTTTATAAGTTGTCTCTGTCCGTCCTATGTAGGATTGGGTGAGACTTTTTATCACTTTACAGATGAAGGAGGAGAGGTTATACGACTTCACTGAACGCCCCCAGGTAATAACGAATAGAGCCTGGACTCCACCTTCTGACTGTAGATCCTTGTTCTGTCCCCTGCTCTCCTTGACTCTCTAGGAGAAAACCTCCTCTTCTGTACTTAGAGACGTGTTACCCATTGACATAGTATCTTCTAAGTGTCAGTTACTCTGGTAGCTGTTGTGAGCACACAGGTCTTAGATAAACACAGACACTATCCCTCCTCTCTGGAGGTCAGAGACACAGATAAAAAAACAAATAAATACATACGATGTTAGTGCCCTGGTGGTGTTCGTGCCACAGACAAAATTAAAATATGTGAAGTAGATAGGGAGAACCAGGTTGGGGAGAGGGTTGAAGTTTTAACTCGGGTGGTGTCAGGAGATTGCTCCGCTAAAGAGATATTTGAATACCTGGAAGCAGTGAGAAGGCCAGCCGTGCACTTATCAGGAGTGATGTGGCTCCAGACAGACACGACTGCACGTGCCAAGGCCCTGAGGTGATGGGAGGATTCTTGATGTGTATGAGGAATAAGAAGGAGGCCGTGGGAGCTGCATCAACCAGGCAGCAAATGAGTCTACAACTCCGAGGGTTGTGTCTTCCACCGTGGAGGGCAAGGACCGGTAAGTTCAGCAAATCCGAGGCTTTGGTTCTGACAAACAGGCACGTGGAGGGAACTGCCCTCAGCAGGTAGAGAAGGGGCCCTGGAGTAGCAGGAGCTCAAAAGTGATTCAGGCACAGATTATGTTCAGCCTCTCCTTAAAGGAGAGAATTGTGTATCGTAAATGTGATGAGCATTCACTGAGGACGGTGAAGCCCAACTGGATGAGCGCCAGTTACGAGCATTTGAGGAAAAGCCCTCAGCAGGAAATGGCCGTCTCCCTCCACAGACTGAAACCTTCCTGGCAGAGACCACGCGTTTTTATCATATTTCCCAGAAGAGCTCGGCTTCTCTGGGTCCGCATATATGAATTATCTAGAGTGAAGTCAAATGGGGCAAAGTCACGTGAGTCTTTTTAATTAATAGGATTCATAAGTGCTCACTGGAAGGCAGCCCTATGGATCCCAATTTTTCCCTATTTGGCATTTATGTAGCCCTCTTTACCATGTAAAATATCTTATCCCTTTTTATTGTCACAGCAAAACTGTGAAGTGGGGGGGTACAAGCAATATCGTCTTTCTGTCTTTCTCTCTTTCCCCCCCTCCCTCCCTCCCTCCCTTGAGGAAATGGAAAGTGAAATGGTATTTGATATGATGGGAAGTGCTGGAACTCCAGAGACCTCAGTGGCTTCCTCTGTGTGGCCTGGTCAGACCCTGCCAGAAGGGGACACGGTGGCAGGTCAGGCTGTGACAGTGTGGGGTGGGACAACGGGGGCCCTTCCAGAATCTGCAGGCCCTCTGTGCGGCCCTGTTGGCCCCCAGGCCACGTGGGTGGTGGACGGAGCATCTGGAGACCAGGTTCCGGGACCCAGAGAACACTGAGCATCTGAACAAACTTGGGGAAATCACGCTCCCGCTTCAGCCTGCCCTTCTCTCATCTGTAAAGGGGGGAGTTAAAGTTTCATTTATTTAAGTAATATTTCTATAGCTCTTATTTCCGGCCAGTTGTGGTTATAAGCACTCTACAGACATTAACTTGTTTAATTCTGCAGGTGGCCCCTGAGGTAGGTCATACTATTATCTGCATTTTACTGATGGGGAAGGGAATCAGGGCCGCAAGCTAATGCCTGGTAGGGCCGGAATTCAAATCCGAGCAGGCTGGCTCCATCGGCTGGCTGTAAGCTCTCACTCTGCCGCCTCCCAGTGCGAGATCTGTACGTTCCCTCCTAGCCCTCCCATCTGATGAGGGTAATTTTATGAGCTGAGATTTTAGCCGTTACGGGGAACTCTTGCTCTAATCCATTACATCAAACTGCACGCTCTGATCTGATCACCCGTCCTTCCCTTGAGGCAGTGTTGCCGTTGGAAACGTCTACTGTGTGAGTTGGCCGGGATGCTGACTTACACAGAGGTGAGAACTCAGGGCCTCTGTGTACACTGATATCACCAGTGATTTCTATTTTTAAGCTAGGAGACTGTAGGTGCTGATGTAGGTGAGGTGCCTGGCCCTGGGACCCCCTCTCCTTTCTCATGAGCTCCCCTGCTCCCCTGTTGGTTCCACTCACCTCTGCTGGGATGACCCCAAACTGTGTCGTTAGCGCTCACTCCCTTCAAGGTTAAGTTAGGTTAAGGAGGAACCACAAGCACACCTCCTCTCCTGCTGCCCGCTGGCCCTCTCTCCTCCCCCAGAAGCTGGAACACGCTCACAGCGCCCCACAAAGAACTAGAAACCCCTGCACGTAAGTCTGCAACCCACACTGAGGCCGGACCTGCCGGGGGTTCCTTTCCAGCCCTTACTTCAATTCACCTCTCGAGGGGCCCACAGGAAACTCCACCCCTCCTCTGGGGGACCTCTGGAGACAGTTCTTGGGGTTCTAAGGTTCCTTTTTTTCTTTTTGCAGACAAAAATACATCTTATTCCTGAACTGTAGCTGCAGATTTGAATTTCCTTTGTGCTACCGGCCTCTTTCACCCACAGCTCTGACACAGCTGAACCTCAACCTCACCTCCTGTCAGGTCGACTCAGGTCCATGTGGTCAACGGCCCTTCCATCCTTGGAGTCCGGAATGCTTTGCCCGTGCGGTCCTGGATGTCCGTGATCATGGTCCCTGACATTCCTCCTCTGAAGTGACCTCGTGTTTCTCTCTCACTCTCTGTCCCTTGTCCTCTTTCCCGTGTTTTCCACGGGAAAATGAAGCCACTGTAGCCTCTTCCCAGTTACAGGAGTAATCTCTCTGAAAACAGGTTCACTAGTTAAGAGCTCTCATCAAAGCCCTTTTCTTTTTCCATGCATAAAATATCTACACAGGGGTATGTATTCTGTTCTATGTTCGTTTTGCTAAAACACATGGCAGCTTACGGTGTATAATTTTTTACACCTTGTTTTTCACAAGGTGAAAAATACATCTTATAATTTTTTCACATGAGAACACAGATATCTACCTGGTTCGTTTTCACATCTGTATAGTGTTTTATTGTATACATAAATCATAATTTATTTAATGGATTCTTGATTGATGGACAGTTGCTTCCAGTCATTAGCTATATTAATTGATGCTGCAAATGGACATGAGTGTGTGTGTGTTTGCGTATGTGTATATGTGTGTGTGTGTGTATGCATGTGTATGTGTATGGGTGAATATATGTGTATACCTACCTGTATTTGTGCAACTCTGTGAGTATATCTGTGGAATAAATGCATAACAAAGTAACCACTGAGTCAAAGAATACATTCATTTAATTCACTTTTAATTTGCTCAACATCGATTCATTTGGCATCCAAAAAAGTTGCATCAGTTTAGTCACCCAACAATGTTTAATATTCCCTCATTTTGTTTTTCAAGTTGCATAGGTAAACAATCTTATCACATTGTTTTAATTTGTAATTTTTTAAATATAAGTGAGTCTGAGGGTCAATTTATATTTCTAAGTCTTGTCTTGCTTTTTCTGTCTGTTCGCATACACTGTTGAGTACTATGTTGGGTCTTTGTCTTTTTAGAATATTGATTTGTAAGATTTCTTTATATATTTAGGTGCTAGTCCTAGGTTATATGTATTGTCTTATGCTATTTTTTTTTTCTGAAAATGTGTTAAAATTTTAGTGTATTGAAATCTGTTTCGTAATAGCTTCTGTCTTTGTTTTTTTTTCTTAAACACATTATATTTTCAGAGAAGTTTTTGGTTCATAGCGATATTGAGAGATGGGCACAGAGGCTGCTCACATAATCCTCCTGCCTCCATGCAGGCACAGCCTCCACCGTCATCAGCATCCCCCGCCAGAGTGGTCCATCTGTGACAACCAAGGGGCCTCCGTCGACCATCATGATCACATCAAGTCCACAGTTTACAACAGGCTCCATTCTTGGAGTTATACATTCCATGGCTTTGGACAAATGTATGATAACACATATACACCGTCACAGTATCAATCGGAATAGTTTCACTGCCATAAAAATCCTCCGTGTTCTACCTCTTCATCTCCCCACCCGCCTTCTACCCCGACTCGTGACAACTCCTGATCTTTTTTTCTGTCTCCACAGTTTTGCCTTTTCTAGAATGTCATAGTTGGAATCATACAGTAGGTAGTCTTTTCATATTGGCTTCTTTCACTTGGTAATATGCGTTTAAGTTTCCTTCATGTATTTTCATGGCTTGACAGATTATATTTCTTTAGTGTTGAAGAATATTTCATTGTGTGAATGCACCACAGTTTATTTCTCCACTCACTTACTGCAGGACGTCTTGGTTGCTTCCAAGTTTTTGCAATTATGAGTAAAGCTGCTATAAACATCTGTGTGCTTCTGCCTTTCTTGTTTTGCTTTGAAAGTTTTTCTCATTTCCAAGATAAATTAAAAAAAATTAATATCCTAATTTTCTTCTAATTTGTGATTTTACTATTTGCTTCTATTTTATAATCCATTTGAAATTATTTTAGTGTTAGAATTTATATTAATGTTTCTCTTCAGCTGTCTTTTGAGTTATTTTGATGGCAAGAGTTACATTTTGCACTTCTTTGAAATTTACCTAAGGTGTACCAAAATGCTTGGCATGTACATAGCACTAAATACTTATTAGCTGTAATGATACATACTTGCTTTAATAAATATTAAGCAGTATCACTAACATGTAAAGGCTGCTAATATAGTAGTAATAGCTACCATTTATTGAGCAGTTGTTATGTGCTAGGTAGATTCTATAAACTTTACTCATTTTAAATCCAACAACCTGGAAAAGTATGTATTACTGTCTCTATTTTATACATAAAAGAACGGATGATCTTGAGATCACACATCTTAAAAGTAGCAAAGCTGGGGCTTGAACACAAGTTGACGTATCTTCAAAACACCAAGATTTCCCAACACCTATTGCTGTTGATAACAGTGGAGAGAGGAGGTGAGGGGTGTATGGAAATACAGAGTAACCTCTTTCTGGTCCACTAACTGGAATTTATAGTCCTAAAGATTCAGTCTTAACATCAAATATTTTATTGAATTGGATTTAAACCTCTTTACCATCTACTGAGCCCAATGAGGTAATATTTAGTAAACGCTACATGTTGGCTTCTGGCCCAGTGCAGGGGATACGAGCACTTTGCAGTGATAATTTTCTCTTAATTGGTTGTAACTAATGCACTGCCATTCTGGAATTTGTCACTTACCTAAATGTACCTTAGCAAGTGGACCATGGTCTCCACCTAAATGCACATTTATACACACTAGAAACAGCTTGGTGAGAGGCAAGTGGGATAAAGAAGGATGGGCCTGAGTGGGCAGTAGGTGACCTGGTGGACCCGCCACCTTCTACGAAATCTCTTTTGGATGAGGGAGGATGGCTGGAAGGACAGGAATTGGGACTCGAGAGGCCAATGGAGAGGCAAGGCTGAGCCAAAGTCACTGTGTCTCCTGGGCTAGCCTTCCTTCTTCAGAGGCTTATTTTCTCATAAGTAAAATGGAGAAGCTTGGTTAGATCTGCCACTTCAAGCTGTGCTCTGTGGAGGTTACTTGGGGTCATCGTAAGTAAGAAATGAGAGCCAGAGGGATCCCACTCAGGCCCATAGTTCTCTGCTTTGCCCATCTTACGGTTTCTGTGGCAAACAACACGCAAACCACTGGAAGTGAGCCTGCCCCAGAATGGCTCCAGGGGGGACATTCTGAGAGCTTACCGCTTCTCTCCCATCTCCAAAAGCCCCCAGTGCATGTGCTCTCATGAAGGTAGGCATGGCAAGCACAGAGGATGCTGCTTGTGTGGCTTCCCAGGAACTCCCACCGGCCAGCGCACAACAGAAGGCAGGGAGGGTGGCAAAAAAGAGAAGCCGGTGGAAGTAACCTGGGTTAGTCTCGGCCCCCATGGGAGGAGGTAGACAAATGCTCACCAATAGCCATCCGGTCCCCTGTGAAAGGAGCTAATGTACTAGAGAGTGGTCAGGGCATCTGTGTCCCCATGAGGAGCTCCCAGGGCTGGCAGGGGCTGAGGACATGTGGAGTGCCCACCCACCTGCCCAGCTGACCCACTTCAGGCAGTGCCAACTGCAGCCAGGGGCAGCTGTCCTGGGCCAGGGGGACATCTGATTCCTGGAAGGGCATACCAGGAGCCTCAAAGGGAAAGCATACGAGACAGATCCAGGAATTGAGGTGACATGAAACTTTCAGAGGGAGAGGCACCTTTAGCTTTCTTTTTCTTAAAACATCAATGAACTCATCTCTCTGCGTATCTAAGTCTCCCCGCTTCTTTCTCTGTCTCTGTCTCTGTCTCTCTTTCTCTGTCTCTCATCTATATTCTATTGAGCTGTGATTTTCAGTACTCCAGGGATCTTAAAGTTTCCACACCAACCGTAGTAAAATTGCATAAGACATCTTGATGGTAGTGTGAATTCTCACTGCCTTGGGGCCAGGCTGAAACCCACAAGCTTGAAAGATCTGGACTTTGTAGGAGAAGCAGAATTGGAGGGAGTGAGAGAGAGAGAGAGAGAGAGAGAGAGAGAGAGCGAGAGAGGAAACAAATGAATTCAGGAAGATCCACAAGGAACCTCATTTCTGTCTTTCTCGAGCTGGTGGGAAATTAGCAAATGACTTAACCTGTCTGAGTGTCATGTTCCACATCTGTTAAAAGAGGATTTAGATTAACTTTAGATTGCTAAAGCTAATAGTAATATCTACCTTCCAAATTTATTTTGATAATTATTAGGAAAGAGCTTGAGTAGTCTAATATTTCCAAATTGAACTCCGTAGATGGCAGCTGTAATTGTACACAGGTTAGCACCAGCTCTGATGGCTGTCTTTGCCTGTGTGGCCCTGTGATCATGATTGTATTGTGTTCTATTCCTTCTAGGCAGACGGAACCCACCATGCACATGTGGTATTGTGTCAGCGTGTCACTTTCTTGGGCTTGTTGAAAAGGTCAAAGAATACAAACTTGGAGAAAAAGTTAAAAGATTTAGTTAAGTCTGAAAAAGCAATTGTCTACTTTCCAATTCTTATCTTTCCTCATTGCCTTTTCCACCAAAATTCCGGCCTTTCCAGGAAACCTTTCCAAATCAATCAGAAGTGTGCGCTGGCATCCCCAAAATGTGAGCTCCAGAGCCATCATTCATTTCTTGCCTGGTTTTGGGCACCACTTCTGGTCTGGACTGGCCACTTTCCTGTTCTGGAAATCCAGCCTATTGGACTTCATGGTTCTGACGTCCATTCAACCCGGGTAAGTTCTGCGATTCTCTCCCTCTTCATCCTGAGACCACGGTTTCTACACTCAAATTCAGAGACCTGGTCTGATAACTCCAAAACTTATGATGGAGAAATTAAAAGAATATTTTAATTTAAAAATATTGAATATTTTAATTTTAAAATATTGAATATTTTAATTTTAAAATATTGAATATTTTAATATTTGAAATTGAAATGGTTTGTGGTTGGCTCCTTCTCAAAATCTTTCTGATGAAATTTGATTATGTAGATCCAGCATTTTATCAAAATTGAGGAATATTTTCTATTTTATTTTTTTAGTTGGAAGCCCTTTGGCTCTTAGCATCGGAGGAAATGAAGAAGGGACGTGAAACTGTTACCAGGATGGACTGCATGAAATCTCATTAACTGAGAACACAAGGGACCAGACAAAACAGATTTTGAATTAATTAGTTTGTAGTATGTGAAAGCATTGCTGAGAAATATAGGACATTTTATTGGCTAAGAAATTCCCATTCATTATATTACTCGATGCAATGTTAAGTCAAATGATAAATGGGAATGATGTTTCCTATATTTTTGGGCAAATGATAGGTGGTTTGGGAAATACCTTATTCGGTTCTCAGCTATCTGGATGAAATTTATCAGATTCTTGCTTATTGTCATAATTTTAGTTGTATCCTGACAACTCTCAAGTTCTGTTCTTTAATAAATTTTTTCCTTTCCATGTGAATCCCGAGTGATCTAATGAATAACCAGACATCCCATGTTTTGTTTTATTTATTTTTTAAAATATTTATTTAGTTAGGCTGCGCCAGGTCTTAGTGGCAGTACGCAGGGTCTAGTTTCCTGACCAGGGATCGAACCCGGACCCCCTGCATTGGGGAGTGCAGAGTCTTACCCACTGGACCACTGGGGAAGTTCCCCCATGTTTTGTTTTAAATTTATTGATTCCTAAAGATTCAATACTAGTTTTTCACTTTAAGATCTTTCTTTTTTCTTCAAACGTGGCTCGTGGTCATCAGAGAGAAGCTTGGCTTCTTCACCTTGTGTTTGGAGGCACTTGCGCTTTTCCATTTCCAGCTCCGAGGTTCCCGGACACTGGGCTGCTTCTGGCTGTGCTCTGGCCGCCTCAGCAGCGCGGCTCACAGTGCGTTTTGGTTGCTGTCTCCTGACTCACAGCGTGTGTGGTGAGGTCTATGAGGAATTTTCACATCTGTGCTTATTAACCTTTCCTCCTTGTGTTAGAGTCGGCTTAACCCAGGGCCTTGAGAAGATTAGGCTGTAATGAAATACTCCACGTAACAGGGAGGAAAGAGTAGCCCGGCTGAGCATGGAGCAATGGGGCTGAGAGAACTGGAAGAGTGTGATGGGGATGCTTGGGGCGAGCTGATGTGTGTTCCCTGCAACTTCTGTAAAGTCCTCTCCCTCCCTCTTGGTCGGAGCTTCCTCTCTTCCCTGCTCACCCTCCTTCTCCTGGCTAAGCCTCCACGTGGTCTGGGACTGAGCTGAGGCCTGGCTCAGGCTGCCCGCCTGCTCTGCCCAGCACGGGGCTTGGCTTGCCGGCCGGATGTTTGTCTGTCTCCCAGTTCCACAGTCCCTGGCCCTGGCTCCAGGCTTGGTGGAGCCGAGGCGCTTGTAAAGCACCTGCCAGGAGCTTCCCTGGTGGCGCAGTGGTTGAGAGTCCGCCTGCCGATGCAGGGGACACAGGTTCGTGCCCCAGTCCGGGAAGATCCCACGTGCCGCAGAGCGGCTGGGCCCGTGAGCCATAGCTGCTGAGCCTGCGCGTTCGGAGCCTGTGCTCCGCAACGGGAGAGGCCCCCCCACAACAGTGAGAGGCCCGCGTACCGCAAAAAAAAAAAAAAAAAAAAAAAAAAAAGCCCCTGCCGAATCTCACCTATGACCAGATGGGTAGAGAGGGACATGGTGCTATCTCAGCAAGAAGGCGTGTAGACAGACTCCCTTCTCTCCTTGACGGGACCTGACTGCGTCCGCCCCTCTCTTCACATGTTTCTTCCAGTCACGTACCCCACACCTGGCTGTCTCTCCAAATGTGGACGAAGCCCCGAGAGGAGCAGCTGGGCCTCAGCCACCAGGACAAGCTGTCTGCAGAGCACGTGAAGCTGGCTCTGGGGACCCGCCTGCTCCCAGGGCCTGGCCTCCGGGCCCGGCGGGCTCTCTGGGCTGCCCCTGATCTTCCCTCCTCTGCCCATCTTTCTAGAATGAGAAGGAAGGAAGGAGAATGGAAGGTGGTTGAGCTCCTTTTTTTTTTTTTTTTAGATGTTGGAGGTAGGAGTTAATTAATTCATTTATTTATTTTTGCTGTGTTGGGTCTTCGTTTCTGCGTGAGGGCTTCCTCCAGTTGTGGCGAGCGGGGACCACTCTTCATCGCGGTGCGCGGGCCTCTCACTGTTGTGGCCTCTCCCGTCACGGAGCACAGGCTCCGGACGCGCAGGCTCAGCGACCATGGCTCACGGGCCCAGTTGTTCTGCGGCATGTGGGATCTTCCCAGACCGGGGCGCGAACCCGTGTCCCCTGCATCGGCAGGCGGATTCTCAACCACTGCGCCACCAGGGAAGCCCTGAGCTCCTTTTTTAAAAAAAAAAAATTAACCCATGGATTGGAGAAATCTGAATAAGTTCGTAGGGTCAGGGCAAAGGAACCAAGGGAAGGAACAAGGTGGGAGGCGTAGGGAAGAGCAGAGCTGAAGCAGAGTCCTGAAAGTGGTGGAGACAGGGTGGGATTGTTATGATGATTGGGGGAGGGACTCGGCTGGACAAGGAAAACAGCTACTGTGTTCCGTTGTGTCAGGAGAGATGGGACAAAAAAAAATCATTATTCAGAGAAAATTTGTGTCAGGGCTTATGTTTCTTTATCTTATTTTAAAATCTAGGCTAGTTTATCATTTTATCAATTTCTCACTCACTCTCTTTTGAACACTTAAAGTTATTTAAATTTTTGATTATTTCCTTGCTTTGGGTTAATGGCTCTCAACAACAGGTCACATGACCTGCCCTAGGACACCCTCTCACTGCTTTACCCTGGACTGGAGAGGGAGGGCTTTTTCCCTCTAAATCTTCAGTGGGTGCTGCGTGACCCAGTGGATTCGGAAACGGGAAAACTGATCGGCATCTTAGCCTGAATGAGCAGGATGTTTGATGTTGTTGCTAAAGAATACTGTACATTTAAATGCAAATTACCTATGATTTTCCACAGCCTAGAAATAATGTCTTCTGAAAGCAGAGAAAGAAAATCTATTAAGCTTTCTGAAAGATATTGATTAAATGGGCACATGCTCCAGCCCTCCCGGGGGGCAGGGGCAGGGAGGGCACTGATGCCTTCTGGAAACTGCAGAGCAGGGGTTTAGTTTGGACTATGTCATCACTATATGTTGTGCCTCACTTTCCCTCCTTTGTCAAGGGAGAGATGTACGTTCCTGATGGGCTTGAATGGACAATGCTGTTTGCATGTCATTAACTGGATCATCTTAAGCTTCCTTACTGGCTCGAATTTAGTCTGTGTAGGACAAATAATCCTGAAATTTTCCAGAGCCCGTGGCCGCTGGATGGACAGGGACCCTCCCTCTGTGACACTGAGACATCCTGTGCTCTTCGTCACCAATCCTCCGCCTCATCCGTGTGATTCTTGTCCCTGGCATCTTCAGCTCCATCAGCCTGTGACTGCAGCCACAACTCCCTGGAGTGGCCCCAATTGCTGAGAAAACCACTCCAGCTACTAGAAAACCGTGTCCCTCTCACCTACTTGGCTCACACTGTCAATACCTGTTGCCATGGAGCTGTCTGAAGGAGCCTTATTGCTGTCTTAGTATCAAGTCCTTGTGGAAAGAAGTCCAGCGTTTGTTCAGATGTGCCAGTAGCCAGATGTGCACAAGCCACCAGAAGGAGAGTGTACCAGGGAGGTGCTGGAACTGGCCCAAAGCAAAAGAATGACCACCGTCCCAACCCAGCACCAATCTTGGTTAACTGGGACTCTAATTAGTTTTTGCTTGTGTCTAGACTCACAAAGTTTCTAGCAAAGACCTCTGTCTTTCCCTGGCTCTACCTCTGGCCACACTGGGGATCAGATATGCTCTGCCATATCTCTCAGCTACATTGTCTTCACTCCCAGCTCTCAGTTCAACCAAGACTCCTCTCTCTCTTTCCCATTACTACACAAATTCTCCCCTCTGCATCAGTGCCTGCCAGCAGTCCCCAGTGGTGTTGCACTGTCTATACTAGCAGCATCCTGGAGGCTTTGAAGGCCTCTGCTGTACAAAGTCCTCTGGGCTCCTTGAATATGAACAAGTTGTTTTCTGAGCAAACAATCAGGAAACTGGGGCAAACAAGTTTACTGGTGGGACAAAGGGACAGACCATTTGTAATTAGGAGTCTCCAGAGGAATCCTGAAATCTGGGCTGATGCAGCTGAAAACTCTGCCCTCGGGAGGGAAATGGGTTAAAGCACGTTCGGAAAACAGGCTAAGCTTGGTCACAGGAAGCCCTCAGACTATGCCAATGACATGGACAAAATGCAAGCATCCCACTATGTGCCAGATGCTGTAGGAGGGGCTCGTGTATGTTACCTGATCTTCATAAAACCACAACACAGGCAGGATCATCTTCACATGGAGATGATAACATTGCATCTCCCCGAGGTGACTTGCCCAAACACACACAGCCAGCAAAGGGTGCCGACATAGCACTAACCCAGTTGAGACAGGTTACAAAGCCAGATCTTGTCACACTGCCATGTGCCAGGGACACATCCAGTCATCCTGATCCCTTTTCTGGTCCAGGTCATCCCTTCCAAGGACCACATGGTCTGTATCCCATAAGAATCAGATTCTGATATATCAGCCCTCTTCATAGCGAGACTGCTGATTACTCTTGCCTTTGTAACTTGGGATCTCATCTTGAGTTTCATTTCCAGATTTCCCTGACTTTGGGTTTGTGCTTTACCCTCTTCCTCAACCCTCTTACTCTTATACGAGAGGACACATTTGTTTTCTTTGATCTGATGTTCCCTGATCCACCTCCATGAAGGTCTGAGCTCACCCTGGAGGCCTCTGGCTCCGACTGACCCAGCTCAGTCCTGGGACCTAACTTATCAAGGGACATCTTGACCCCCTGCCCCGTCTGCATTCTCTGCCATCCTGCAACATCAAGTGGCAGTCAAGTGCGAGGTAGGATTCCTCCAAGAGGCACTTAGAAGAGGGAGAAAGTGGGCACAGAGCAGCTAGAGCTGTGCTCGGAGACCCCGAGGTGATGCGCTTGGCCACGGAGTGAGAGGAGAGGAGGTCTGTCACACAGTGCATCCCTGGCAGCCATCAAAGGGGAGCTCTACCCTTACTGGGACAGAGCCTGAGGCATCTGGGCTGCAGATATGCCTTTATTGACTGCTTGACCCACGGTTCCACATGGCCACCCACTCTCCTAGTCAGAGGCTTGTGGTATCTTGACCAGCCCTCGTGGGCTGACTGTCCTGGCATAGCCTGTGACATTATGAATGGCTCATGTTCAATCTGACCTCTTAAATGCTTCCAGCTTTTGTGATTTGCCTAGTGAAAACAGAGAAGACCAGCTATTTCAGAATATGCCAATAAAATTGCTCACGGATTGAAAGAACCACTGGACATTTTGATTTATATCAACACAAAATGCTGTTTGTCAAATGTGCTTGGAGGTTCTCCTCTTGAAATTTCAGGCTGTAAATAAGACAAGCATATTTGCCTGGGGAGTACCTGCTTCCATACACCCATTTTGATAATTAGTATAATAAAATCAATATGGTGGAAACTGATAGCCTGACAAGAAGGAGGAATGTTGTGGCTGGTGCTTTGAATTAAACCTGGCATATGCTGGATCGGGAGCTCTTAGATAGTGCAGCAGAGGTATTTTGATAGCTATTTGTAAAGAGCTGATAGATTATTATTTTAAGAAAAATTCAGGGAATACCCATGCTCTTTGTGGCTCCAAAGGGAAGAACTAAATCTTATTATTGGGCAATGGAGGGCACAAATTTCAGCTCACTATAAGCTTCATTCAACGATGGAGAGTTCCATTTTGAAATGAGTTAACCATCACTGGACTGTCGCATCCTAAGTATATCGTGGGTTGTTGTGTTTGGATAAGATGACCTCAAATGTCACTTTGAACTCTGAGATCTTGTGATATTTTCTAGACACATTCAACAGAAGAGAGGAAGACAAAAAGGCAAGGTGTGAGGAGGTATATTTCATTTTGTTTTCCCACAATTTTTATCAAGGAAAGTAGAACCACTCTGAGTAAGGAGAAAACAAAAATTTTTAAATGTATATAGTTAATAATTCACCCCATAAATAAAAATTTCAACATCTCCCATTATCTCACCATCCGCACATAACAACTATTTTCACTGCTTTGAAGTCACAGAAAACATACAATTTTCAGGGTTTGGGATTTTCGTGCAGTTGTAATCAGGGCACAAAGAAGGTTGGGTAAAGATCAAGTTTTTTGAGCTTCCCTTCAGATAATTAGAAATAGAATAATTCCTTAGTCTCATTTTATGTGGGAACTAATAATATTACAAGTCATAATGTTTATTAATAAATGTATATCAATAATGGAATTGTGTACACAGTTATGAATTAATAATATTCCTCTTTAGGTATGTCTATTTCCTGCTAGCAATTGTTTTTGGTCTTATGCTATCTACAGCATATTTTTATAGACTAGGGGTCCCTGGCTGGGATTCAGAGGGACTGCAAACCCCTTGAAGTTATATATAAGATTTGGCAAGACTGTCTGTATGCTATTTTTTCCCCTAGAGGAGAGTTCGGCATGTTTTTCTCAGTCTTCCCAAGGTGTGTGTGGCCCCTTAAGCACCACTGTGTCCAGAATGAAGTCCAAACTTCTTAGTGCCTTTTAGGAAGGACACACCCCCAAGCACTCCACACACTGAGACCCTTCCTCTCATCCGCTTTGCATTCCTCATCTGCCCTCCCCTACTCTGGCACCTTGGTCTACAACCTTGTCAAACTTCTCTGTTCCCCTGAAAGGTTAATATTTTTACAGAAGGTATGCTTTATGCCCTTGAAAAAGCCGTTGCCTTTGCCTTGGACAAATGCTTCCTCTGCTGAGATGCCTTTTCAGCATCCTTAGGCAGAGGGTGTGTCTGCCCCGGTGCCTCTGAGAGGACCTATCTGTGATGCTTGGGTGGACTCTGATCTACCACAGGGCTACCCCCTTACCTATCATGGTGCTTTACGGGCTCCAGCTGCATAATCAACACTATGGAAGAGAGAGGGAGCCCAGGATGCAGTCACAGCTGCCATCCTCTAAGTGCTCACAGTGAAATATGTATCTCTTTACCTTGCCTATTACTAAACTACATAAATAAGACTGACCTGTATTTTTGGAGAGT
The DNA here is from genome assembly GCF_000442215.2 of Lipotes vexillifer. Classification (NCBI taxonomy): domain Eukaryota; kingdom Metazoa; phylum Chordata; class Mammalia; order Artiodactyla; family Lipotidae; genus Lipotes; species Lipotes vexillifer. The sequence continues at coordinate 480,522 of NW_006797342.1, forward strand.
GAGGGAGGCCAAGAGGAAAGCCTTCTCCCTTCTGTGAGTCTAAACCAGCAGTCCCCAGCCTTTTTGGCCCCAGGGACTGGTTTCGTGGAAGACAGTGTTTCCATGGCCGGGGGTCGGGGTGATGGCTCAGGCAGCAATGCGAGCGATGCGAAAGGCAGATGAAGCTCCGCTCGCCCGCCCGCCTGCCGTTCGCCTCCTGCTGTGAGACCTGGTTCCTAACAGGATGTGGACCGCCACCGGTCCGCGGCCTGGAGGTCGGGGACCCCAGGTCTAAACGACATTCTATCTCCCAATCTCTCTGTTTTCTATTTCGAAGTTTCATGAAGATGCTTTGATCAATCATTTTATAAGTTGATGTGTGCTATTTTCCATGATTTTGTACACCCTCAATCTGCTTTCTATTTATCATTTGTTCAGATATATTCTATTGATTAGTAGGATTCAGAGCTCATCATCATGCCTCTTGAGAATAAGATATTACTTAACCGTCGCACGATGGCACCCATCTTGATGGAATCCGTTTGTTTGGGGACTGTGGTGTTTTTCTCTGGCATCCACAGGACATCCCAGTTTCTTAATCTGGCAGAAACAGTTGACACGTCTTCTGCGTGTACTCTTCTTTTTCTTTTTTTTTAAATTAAATTAATTTTTTTTTTATACAGCAGGTTCTTATTAGTTGTCTATTTTATACATATTATGCATGTACTCTTGGTCTGGACTTGACAAGTATGCTCTGGGGATTGGATTTTTGGAAAAGATAAAATAAGTTTGACAGTGGGGAACTGGGCTTGCATATGGCTGGTGTACAAAGTACAGCCTTAGAGAAACAGATGAGGTCAAGTTTGCAAGATGAACCTACATGTAAAACAAGGGCACTGTGATGAATGACCGTGTGTGTGTGTGTGCATGCATGTGCACTTGTGCACACTGGTGGTAGAGTTGTGTGGAAGGGGATGAAAACTCAGCAAGATTGGGAGGATGCAATAGCTGTGTTTCAACTTTGGGTTTACCAGGACAGCAGCAATTTGCCTGACACATATTCCTGTGTATAAAGTTTGCTGAATTGATTTCATAGGTATAAACAAAATTCATAGGAGAGAAATTAAAATCTAAAAATCTGATTGAAGAATTAAGGGAGATCACAGGTAAAGCACTTCCTGGAGTGTTGACCACATGTCAGAGCTCACGTCCCCAAGCTCCCCACTCTTTTTGGTGGTGCTGACAGTTCAAAAAGGCCCTATCCTAGGTAGGGTGTTTGTGGCTCTTTCTTGGTGTCTAGTGCCTTTATAAGGGCATTTCCTGTCCGCAAAACCCCATTTAAGGAGCACATGGAACCCAGCGGGGCGCTCACTGATGTGGCACAATTCTGTTTTTTTTTTTTTTTTTTTTT
>NW_006797342.1:481942-488296 GCF_000442215.2 Lipotes vexillifer
TTGCAGTACGCGGGCCTCTCACTGTTGTGGCCTCTCCCATCGCGGAGCACAGGCTCCGGATGCGCAGGCTCAGCGGCCATGGCTCACGGGCCCAGCTGCTCTGCGGCACGTGGGATCTTCCCGGACCAGGGCACGAACCCGTGTCCCCTGCATCGGCAGGCGGACTCCCAACCACTGCACCACCAGGGAAGCCCACAATTCTGGGTTTTGAAGTGAAAAGACCTGGGTGTCAATTCTAGCTCTACCATCTGCAAGGGGTACCTCAGTGCCTTCTCCCCGTCTGTGCACAGGGATAATAGTCACTCCTTTGTGAGGCCATCCTGAGGATTGTATGAGATGCTGTGATCTGCGTGCTAAAGTGGAAGTGAGGAAGTTTTCTTGCTCAAATGCCTCAGGAAATTCCTTATGGTGAGAGTTTGGGCAAATGCATCATTCCAAGCCAGAGTTTGCTCATCTGTAAAATGGGGATGATTTTATTCCCCCCTTGTCTACTAAGATGGTGACGATTAAACGGAATAACTCATGTAAAGTGCATTAGGCAGAGGAGGCACTTAATAAGCAGCTGCTATTAGACTTGATGAGAGACAAGGACCAGTTTAGTCACGTGACCTGGTATAGGCTCTTGATTCCAGGATCAGAAAAACACCAAGAAACGGGAGCTGACTTCTCTACTGCTTGTGTCCCTAGAGCCCTCCCTGTGCACTTACTAAATCAACCAAAATATACGTAGAACCAAAGAGGCAGAGGGAGAACGAGTGCCAGACATACAGCCATCTTGAACCTGTGGTGGACCGGGCCCAGGCTTCTTCCAGGGCACAGAAACATGAACCAGACATGGGTGGTGATTGCCTGCAACAGCTCAAGGACAGCTTTCTGTTTATGCCCGACAGAAATACACCCAATTACACATAGACATATATCCACTCTTTTTAGATTCTTTTCCCACATAGGTCATTACAGAGTATTGAGTAGAGTTCCCTGTGCTACACAGTAGGTACTTATTAGTTATCTATTTTATACACAGTAGTGTGCATATGTCAATCCCAGTCTTCCAATTTATCCACCTCCCCTTCCCACCCCCTGCTCACCATAAGTTGGTTTTCTACACCTGTGACTCTATTTCTGTTTTTTAAATAAGTTCATTTGTACTATTTTTTTTTTTTAGATTCCACATATACGTGATATCCTATGATTAAATCAACTCTACTCCAATAAAAAAAAAAAAAGAAATACACCAAAGATGCATGTGGCTGGCAGAAGGGCCTTTTGGGTGAGTCATGTGTTCTTTTTTCATCAGACACAGAATGCAGAGATGTTCCTTCTCCACTATGAAGTTTCATGGTATTCAGTGAGCATGGTTGGTCTACTACCTCATACTTTGTAGCATCAGAAATACTCAGGAGATCAGCCAAAGGAGAACATGAACAAAGTGGTGTGTACCTCCTGTGTGATCTCATGAGAGTTGCATGGTAGGGCTCTTGGGGAAAGGTGGATGGCTGTGTGGTGTTGGGGAACATGCCTTTGGGGGTTGCTGTGCCTCCATTGGATGTTAAATGATGACAGGCAGATGATCCCTGTGTGTTCTGATTTTCCCCATCCATTGATACCTGTGGGTCTGCTTTTGCTCTTCCCACTTCCCTCTTGGATGTAGGAGGAAAGCCGAGTGGCACTAGTATTGGGCGCTCACGGAGACTCTGACCTGTCTGTCCAACTGCCACGACTGCTCCTTCGAGGCTGGTGTCATTGTCGGCACTTTAGCAACGAGGAAATTGAGACTCGAAAACCTTGATTTGTCCAGAGCCACAGATCAGGAGGCAGGAAAGACAACATTTAAATGCTGGGCTTTATTCATCGCAAATCAAAGCCCTTTCACCATCTATGAAACTCTCCTGCTTGGCTCACAAGCAATTGAGTTTTAATAATAGATAATGTTTATTGAGTCTTCACCCTGTACACTCATTATGTATGCTGTAGTCCTTCAATAATCTCACAAGGGAAGATTTATAAACCACTAATGTGATGTCTGTTTTACAGATAATGGAATGGTGCCCCGTAGCTGAGTTAAGTAACTTGCTTAAGAAGACAGCTCATCAGTGATGGAGTTAGCATTTGAACTAAGGGATGGGGCCATCTTTTTAACTACAAAGGTATGTAATCTCCCATTTTTCTTTGATCTTTGTCTGAAATCTTCTTGGTCTGTTCACAAGTTGCATCTCTATTGAAAAACTGAAGCAATTACTCAGAGTTTCTGACCTGCATCCTTAATAATTCATGCACAGCCTCAGTCTGTTATGGAGGATAACACATTTGCCATGTTGAAAGTGAAATAGGAGCCCATTCATTAAAAATATGAGCTCCTGAGAGCCAATCTCCAGAAATCTCTGCAGGACTTGACACCAGAGGGGACCCTGTTTATAAACTTTGCTCATAGCTGTGTACCGCTCATACCTTTGGGATCCCTGGTTGAATGCAATTCCCAGATGGACTTGACTTCTTTCTCTTCACCGTTCCTCAAGGCAGACAGTGACAGCAACAATTGGAAAGATCCTCATTTCATGTAATTTAGAAACAGAGACAGTCTGAAGGGCTTGCTGATCTAATTACACCCTGTAAAGTAGGCGATGCATGGCACACGACTGACAGCTGATGGGAACCTCGAGTGGATATCCTTGTTTTCACCTCCTGAAATCATGCTGACAAACCTAAGGGGGGGGATTCTGATAGGACAATCGTAAACAGACACTCTTCTTTAACTGCCAGGGTAAACTACCAGGTAATTTTGGTGGAATCTTTTGTCAATATAACATGATCTCTCTTCTGTCTTTCTTTCCTTCTTTTTTCCCCTTCTATCCTTTCAAGGTTGTCTGTCTGCCAGTAGGACAGTGAGAGGAACAGATGAGTTCTCTTTGATCAGGTATTTTTTGAGGATGCAGTTTCTCATTTATAGTCCAAAGTATTCTGAGCAGGGTGGTGATGAATGCATGCCCCTCAAACCTGAAGACTTGCCCTGTGTGGGGAGCAATTGTCAAGCCAGAAAGGGAAACGTGTCCCAGGCTTGCAGAGAGGTCGCCAGTCATGTTTTTAGTTTGGTGGCTGGTCATCCAGAAGATCTGAGTCATGTTGGAAACCTATGGTAACTGTATTCTCTGCCTTTTATTTTGGCCTTTCAGATCATTGAAAAACAAAAGCACAAGACTTCATTCCACCCCATAGCAACCCCTCCTCCCATGCACACGTCTCCCAGCTCCCCTGACCTCACGCAGCACACCTGGACCGCACATTCTGGCCCCACCAGGGGCTGCCGGCCGGTCCCTCCCCACCACACTGGGCTTGCTCTTGACCTTGGTTGGAGGGTTCCCTCAGCAGCTACGTGACTTAGTTCTTCAGCTGGAGCTTTTGATCTAGCCAGGAGGACACAGGTCTATGGATAACCCATAGGTCAATGGCTTCATGGGCAAGGGTAGTCATTGATGAAAGTGTCACTCAGGTCACCAGAGGAGAAGCACTGGAGTGACAGCAGAAGAGGAACTGTGACATCGTTGGGATAGTTGCCCTCATCTCCTTGTGCATTTTCTTTACAGAACCTCAAGTACAGCTGACAGACTCCCTTTGCTTCCTTCAGCTGCCTTCTTCTGATCAGCTTAAACCTGAGCACGTAGCCCTTCTCTCCTCCCACACACGGGTCCACTGAGGCTGCCTCCCCCGGGTCGGTGGAGTCAAGTCCTCTGTAATCCGGCCGCATCTCGTTGCTCCTGTCAAGCTGCTCTGATGACATCACTGGTCATCTCACCCCGTTGACCAGCTGGGCCCTGCACTCCCTTCTTCCCTCAGACGATGGTATCACAGCAGATGCATCCAAGCATCCTTCATGACGGTTTGCTCTCCTGGAGGATGAACCCCATTACCTTTCTCATTCTTCGAGATGAGGTTGGAATCTTCCATCCTCCAGAAGCTCGCCTTGACCTCTCAACCCACAGTGCTATCAACAGCAATGGCCAACATTACCATTTTCTGTCCTCAGAGTAATGCTGTGACTTAGGTATTATTATTATTCCTACTCTGTGGATAAGATGATTGAGGCTCAAAATGGTTATGAGTTGCCTACATTTCAACTCAGTAATAATAAAAATAACAAGCATTCATCAGGTGTCTACTATGCACTCTACATTGACCTAATTCCTATGCATTTTATCTCATTTAAGTCTTGAGAAAACCCATGCAATAGGCACTGCTATAGCCCCATTTTACAGATGAGAAAGTGAGGCCAAGACAGAAGACCAGATGCCGCTGTGGTGGAGCCAGGATTTGAACATTCATGATGATAGTCCAGCTGCTCACCTAGCTCCATAGTCTATTTTCCTAGACTGTATACTAAAATATTTCAGTAACTGGCAGCTGTTGTCTTTTAGTAAAAATTTGTTACGGGTATTGGGAGAAAAGCCACTTTTTTCCCAATCTGGCCCCAAGACTTGTATCTTTCTTGTAAGGAAATCTACACAGACATGCATCAGAGGAGGCAGAGTCACATTTACAACACTTCTCTGTGATGGGGCCATTGTAATGCATAACTTGTACAGGTACATTCAGATCCAGAATTGACTAGACAATAGTTAAAATGAAAATAAATAAAATAATTTGTCTCACTTTATGTTTGCTTAATTGCCCCAGTCCACGTGCGAATGTGTAGCTAAAAATATGGCTTCTATCGCCTTGTGTTTTGCATCTTGCTTCCCTGGTTCAGCTTTTTCTGCCCCTAAGTAACTTTTACATACTTCAGTGCTTTAGAAATAGCTTTATCCGAGCCAATGACATGAAAATTGGAGTAATGTCTACTCAATTGTACATAATAGGGTTGTAATTCCATGGAGAGATGCCTGAGTGCTTTGCTAATGTCGTGAGAAATTCAACACGGAATTCCAGGCTCCAGTTAACAGGCGTGATGGTTTGATGGGTTTGTCTGTGAGGCGATGTGAGCTGACTTCCCTTCAGGAGGCTGCTTTCAGTGGGGTCCCTCTAAAGAACAAAGCGAGTGGAGAAAGAGAGGCGATGGTGGGGTCTACCAGCTCCTCGCACGGCTTTAGGACACTCTGCTCCTGACATTGCCGTGTCTCCTGCTGGACTCCCATCCTGCCTGTGAAGAATACCACTCCAGAGTCCTTCCTGGGGTAAAGTGTGTTCAGTGGAGGTAGACATTCTCCAATCATCATAACATGGTGTTATTTTCAATATGGGTCATTTGCCAAGATTTTTATTAGTGATAAGAAATCATGGGCTAGGCATCACAGCTCAGCAGAACATCCCTATCTAACTATTAAGAGCCCTCTTTTTCTGCCACAGTTGTACTCTACAAATACTAAATGGCTGCAAGACTGCACACTCAGCTGCAGTGGACATCTTGGTGTCACCGCAGGCTAAGGGTTCCTCAAAGGAGCCCACTGTGAGTGCTGGTAGATCTGAGAGGTTTCTTGATTGGAGGTGGCAGGGTCAGTGTTGCTGGATAAGAGGACCAAAATCACTGTCAGGAGGACCCAAGGTACTAGCCAGAAGCTTACGTGGAGTCTGGTGGGGAGTCTGGAGTGGAGCTGCAAGAACACAGAGCAAGGGTGGGGGAGGAGAGGGCTGGAAGCAGGATGAGCTGTGATGTCTTGACTGGCAAGTCAAGGGAGAGTGGTTCAAGGCCAAAGGTGAGGGTGGTCAGATTCTTGAAGTAGGTATAAATGCCCGTCCCCCCCAAAAAACGCCCCAAATAATACTTGATCTGGAGGAAGAGACTGACGCGTGATTAGTTAAGCTGCCCTCACCCCAGAAGGCAGCAGGAGACACAGGGGTTGCAGCGCAGTGGAGGCAGGATGGGGAGAGAGGGCTGCAGGCAGTCTGCACCAGGAGATGGGAAAAGGGGCCTCTGGGCTTTCTCACAGGGAAGAGTGGGGACCAGCACCTCTGGGGGCTTGCCGCGTGCCAAGCACGGGTCTTATTCACTCCTCAACACCCGAGGGGCATGTTCCATCTGTCCCCTCATCTTTCAGAGGAAGAGCTGGCCTCACGGAGCTCAGGGAGCAGACGAGAGCTCCCAGGCTGTGTTGGAGTCAAAGCCCGCATCCTCCGGTTCTCAGGGGAAAGGCTGTAACTTTGAGGCATTGGCAATGTTTGAATGGGGCCTCGCAGCTTCCTTAGGATTGGGGCGAGTATGGAGGTAGAGTGGAGAGAGGGTCAGGGCAACACGGTGGAGGCGCTGCTGGGAGAGGTCACGGAAGAGCCCAGAGGCGGGAGGGGAGCCCGCAGAAACCTAGGGGTCATTTGGTGGGATGGGGCCAGAGAGAGGTGGCAGTGGGCGGGGCTGCCCCTCTCTTTCCC
>NW_006797342.1:488306-500881 GCF_000442215.2 Lipotes vexillifer
TCTTTCCCTTCTGTTTTCTGCTTTGCTTCACCCTCAGCATCTCCTGAAAACACAGCTCTTCCTATTAGGTCTTCAGGCTTTTGGTCGCGAAGGAGGTGAGGGGTGTGTGTGAGGTGGGGACGGAGGAAGTGAGGGGACATCCCGGTGACAGGACCCCTCCGTGTGTGGTCCCTTGTGTTCGCAGGACTGGTCCCACTGTGGAAGAAAGATCCCTCTGGGGTGGGACTGTCTAGGCAGTGCTGGCTGAGGGCCCCTGTGCAGAGCCCAAGGAAGAGCAGACACCCTTGCTCTGCACCTGAAGCCTTGGGTCTCCCTGGCCAGACTCGGCCACCCTTTTCATCTGCACTGTGCTCCCCTCACCTGCCCCGAATTACACTTCTTGATGCTCAGGGCTCAGCCAGCTTGAACCTTCGAAAGCACCAGGAGTCTGTCCGCATTTGTCAAGTTCAAGGATTATGGCTCAAGTTTTCTAATTACCTTCATCATTTTTTACCTCGATGCCTCAAAGGGTGGCTTCCCAAGCTTTTCTGTTAAAGGAGGTTTCTTCAGAGGAAACATTCTTAACCTCATTGGCTTAATTTTCTTCTCAAAAGGTGTACTGTCCTTCTGAGGTTTAGGCCACCATTTCAGCGAGTCCCTGCTGAGATTTTAGAGCTCCTTCTGTGAGCTTTCGTGCGGAGGAGATTCCTGTCCCCTCTTTTGAACTCCCCCTGGGCCTATTGTGCCACAGCCTGGGAGGAAAGACCCTCCTCCTACGGCCCTCCGCATTGGTCAGTGTGTCAGGAGTCTCCCTGGGCAGAGGATGGCGAGTGCAGGAGAGCCCAGCATCGGGGGACTTTGTGAAGTGGTGGGAAGAGCCTTGTGATGGGGGCTCTGTTTGCCTCTCTGCCTGTGCAACTTCCATGCATGAGTTGATTTCACCTTCCTCCTGTGTAAAATTAAAATAACACAATCTTACTGCCCTGAGCTTCAGCCAGGATTGAAAGAGATGCTGTTACATCAAACCCCAAGCCAAGAGCTGTAGGCACGTCCTGCATATTCAGGCATCACCACGTCAGTGAGCCTTCCTGTCCTTCTGTCTTTTCAGTGGAGCTCAGCAGCACTTTCACTTTCTCACTCTCTTTTCTCTCTGCAGCTTGTCTTCGTTTTTTCTGCATATCTGAGAAACAATGATAGCAGGGTCTACCATTTCATCCAAATCTAAAGACAGAAAATCAGTTTTAACAGCAGATATACTGATTTCTTCTGTTTGTTAAACATCGTACAATTTGGAAATGACCTTCTTGTTGGTTACTATTACTTCATCATTCATTCAACAGATATTTCATGTCTGGATCTCCCATATCATCTGATTTTATCCAACAATATCTTCTGAAGTATCAACATGAGGACTTTTCCTTCACAGGGTTGGATGCTGGGACCCAGGGTCTTACTTAAGGTCACAGCTGGTGTCTCTGGTTCTCTGTCCAGTGCTTCTTGGCGCCCAGCACACTGAATGAAGCTGGTTAGTGACAGAGATCAGGAAATGAGGGGAAGCTAAGTGCGCTATAAAAAGCCTGGTGCCTCCTAAGGAGGGTTCTTCTCATTAGGATGATTTACAATGTGATTTTCATTCTAAAGAGCTGCCAGCTCCTGCATGATATTTGTGAAATACTTAACCCTATGGGGGTTCCTTTGGATATGCAGAAAAAAGTACCATAAATCATTTTGGCTTATTTTTCAAATGCAAAGACATGAATTATGTCCTCATGAGGTGTGCCAAATTATGTGCACAGGCAGCTGCACTTTTATTAAAAATTTTAACTAAAGAATGCATTGGACTAATGAGGTTACTGATCTTGTCTGCCCAGTTTCCTGGAGAGGGGCTGGGGAAGACCAGGCTGGGCCATTGGCCAAGGAGACCAATTTCAGGTGGTTTCTGAGCGGGGTGTACAAGTGCCCATTGGCTGGTGGGGTGTGTGCCCAGGGGTGTAGATGCTCTGGGATACACCAGCACACACTTGTCATCAGATCAGTGTATCCACATGTGCTATCCCCCAAGGAACAAGCAGAGAGAAGAAAGCATATGGAAAGTTAAGAGCCTGTTGCCTGCAACAACTGTGCAAGAGGCAGGAACAAGGAAGAAGCAAAGCTGACCAGCCTTGGGCTCTTTCCCCGTGGAATGGCCTTCACTGCACATGGTTTGTCCAGTGGTCATGGTGGAACGTGATGGTATCTCATGAGCTTAGGATCTGGGACAACTGGAACTTTGGTGAGATGGGGCTTGGGCTGTTCCACAACCTGTCATCCTTCCTTCCCCGTCCCCATCCTGTGGGACATTGAGCTCAGGGCAGCTGCTTCCACCAATGCACCTGGTCAGGTCAGCCCACTGCCAGGCAACTTGGGTCCATAGGGCTGCCCATCAGGCCATCCGGCCAGTCCCTCTGTGGGCTTTAAGGACACCAAAGCTTCCATAGGCTCTCTCCTGATGTCACCTGGCTGGGAGATAATGGAGGGAGAATCCATTTCATCATACCCCGTTGCCTAAAATAATGGGTTGGTTTGGGCAAGTGACTTAACTTCTCTGGGTCTCTGTTTTCTTTTTTTTAATATCCCTTCTCTAATAGCCTATGATTCTCAGTTCCAAAAAGGGGCTTTTCCTGTGTGAGCTGCATCATAGCAGAGTAATTCAGCTGGAGTCTTCTTATGTCTGTGCTATAGAGGGGAGAAAGCACAGGCACACATGCTTGCACACACACCACACACATACCACATACACACACCATACACATATACACTACACACACTGTACACACACACCATACACATAGAATACACACACACACACACTCATACCCACAAACCACACACCATACACACACACACACACACACACACACACACACACACACCATGAACAGACAAACATGAAAGGAGCTGGTATGGATTAAGTGCCTTTATGGCCACACTCTTTTCATATCTTATTTCAATTAATCCTCAGAATGACGTTGATAGGCATTGATTCTATTTTCTGTAAGAGGAGCTGAAACTAAGTCAAAGTGACTTCCTCAAATGCAGACAGCCAGTGCCTGCCACCACGTGGGAAGATGATGCCAAACTGAGCAGCAGCCAAAGACAGACATCTGCTTCAGCAGGGGGAAGTTCTGGGAGGGGTGAGAGTCCTTGTCAGGGCCAAGTCTTGGAAGCAGCTGGTTCCAGGTGTTGTTGCCTCTCTTGGAGCATCCTCTGGGAGCTGCTTCTGGTGGAGACCACCCCTGATAGTGGCCACCAGGCAGCGGCAGCGGGAAGAGCTGGTACCAGGAGCTGTTGTCTGTGAAATTCTAAGTACCTCCACCAGGACCTGCCCCTTTTGTGAACTTTGGGGGAAGTATGTTCCTCAGAGCCACCACTGGTCACAGTAGGGAGGAGGTCAGGGTGGGTAGACCAGATGGCTCAAACATCTTTATCTCCTCACCTTGTTCAACTTTGCTGCTGGGTCTTTCTCTCCCTGGAGGAGCTGACAGCTCACTTGTCCTTCAATATACTTTTCTCTGAGGAACCAGGGCCCCAGATTCCTATTAGGACATCTGGTGGACCAGAATTAGGATGGGACACTCCAAGGGGAACTGTGCCAGCCAAGCACAATGGAAAGATTGAGGGCATTGGTGTCTGACAGCTGCAAAAGATGCATGACCTTCAGTCAATCTTTGATAACTCAGGGCTCCTTCCCCTGTGTCTAAAATAGGGATTCAAATGTCTGGCTCATAGGACTGTTGTGAGGATTAACTGAAATTATGCATACAAAGTGCCCCAGAGAACATCAATAGAGTTTCTGTTTCCTTGGTCTGGCACCCTCTTCCTACCCATCCTTCTGCTTTTCACTTGGGTGCCACTTTCTCTCATAAGCTCTTCTAGCTCCTTTCATCCCGTTTAGATGCCTGAATATGTTAGGGGTGTTTTTGGTTGCAAACTGATGGAAGAGGCAGAAAAGAAAGAAGTTAAGTTACACAATCAGTTCTGCTACAACAGGATGCATATCTCCCTAAAAGTCACCAAACTATGTCAAATTGGGTAATCAATTAGTCAGTTATGGGGAAAATGGATCTAGGGGCACAATGCTTAAAAAAAATCTTTGTCAGTGACATAAAAAAAGGATAAGAACCTAATAAAAAGAGTCTTACAGTTTTACACTTTGTTAAATGATGAGGACTGACATCAGTACTGCAGTAAACACAGCACTTAAACTTGAGAAAGGCCAGAGGTTTGCTTGAGGACGTGGGTGCTGAGGGATCCTCTTGTGAGCTGTGGTGCTTTTGGAGGAAGGATGGAGATGTGGAAGGGGCCCAGTTCTAATGGAACGGTGGGTGTGGTTCGAGAGACATCTGGTGGTGGGTGGTACCTGGGAGATGATGGAGGGGTGTGTGAGTGTGTGCATGTGCATGCACATGTGTGCATGTTCCTAGGCTCGGATCGGCTGGGTGCAGTTTATCGCACTCACCTAGTGTTTCTTGCAGGAGAAATCATGCATCTGAAGACACAACATCTGCATCATTCTCAAATCGTTCCTTAATATATAATCTCGTTGAAATAAGCATGCGTGTCAGAACAAGCATTAGAGTGGAGCTGACTGTGCCCTCATCCATGGCTGTCAGGGTGTGGGAGACCCTGGGGCTCTCTCTCTGTTGGGCGATGGACAGTCGTGCAGGAGGAGTGGGCGGTCTCCAGGGCAGAGGGTCTATGGCGGCACCACATGCACTCCCACTTTTAGGGTTTTGAGCAACTGCAGTTTACTTATCTCTGGTCAAGTGCATTTATTATAGATTATTTTGTCTAGTGTTAACTTTGCTAGCCCTTCAAAGTGAATAAATACATTAGAAGTATTCCTACAAAACCACGGATTGAAAATACTAATATTGCAAGTACAGATGAACAAAATTGGAAATAACAGAGCTGCTATATGTCCCATTCATGATTCAAGAGCTTCCTCTGTCATAACCAGTTTAAAAGGGCAATAAGGTAATAAAATCCGAAACTAGCAAACACAAGTTTCAACACTATAAAAATGATTTGAAATGTAGGTTTAAGTCCACCGTGATAACCACGATCCTCACTTTTGGTGGGCAGAGAGCTGGTGCCTTGGCGTATTAACTCACAAAAGCGCAGTTCCATCAGAATTAGGAAGACATTGTACTCTAAGAATTCAAATATGAAGACAAGAATATATAACTCTTTTGCCAATGCTACAAGTTTTACATTATTTAGTCCTGTACTTTGCAAAATTCCATGAACTCAATGATAATTCTTTAAAAGTCTCTTCTGAAATTTTTTTTCTTGGTGGGAAACGATGAAAAGCCGTATCCATTAAGAAGATAGCTGGGCTTCCCTGGTGGCGCAGTGGTTGAGAGTCCGCCTGCCGTTGCAGAGGACACGGGTTCGTGCCCCGGTCCGGGAAGATCCCACATGCCGCGGAGCGGCTGGGCCCGTGAGCCACGGCCACTGAGCTTGCGCGTCCGGAGCCTGTGCTCCGCAACGGGAGAGGCCACGGCAGTGAGAGGCCCGCGTACCGCCAAAAAAAAAAAAAAAAAAGAAGATAGCGCTTCTCCTCCTTTGGTGAAAATGGCTGGAACAGCAGACAAAGCAATATGTCATATACAAAACTGTACCCTTATTTATTTACTTATTTATGTCTGCGTTGGTCTTTGCTGCTGAGTGCAGGCTTTCTCTAGTTGCGGTGAGCGGTGGCTACTCTTCGTTGCGGTGCGCAGGGTTCTCATTGTGGTGGCTTCTCTTGTTGCAGAGCACGGGCTCTAGGCACGTGGGCTTCAGTAGTTGTGGCACATGGGCTCAGTAGTTGTGGCTCGCGGGCTCTAGAGCGCAGGCTCAGTAGTTGTGATGCACGGGCTTAGTTGCTCCATGTCACGTGGGATCTTCCTGGACCAGGGATGGAACCCGTGTCCCCTGCATTGGCAGGCGGATTCTTAACCACTGCACCACTAGGGAAGTCCCTGTACCCTTGTCTTCAAGTGCTTTTGGAAGACGCATAAAAATATTATGCAAGATTGGAAGAAACCAATTTGTGATTAAATTAGTCTGGGAGGTTTGCTCTACAATTCGGTAAAATACAGATGTTTATAGTATATCCAACCTTCTGGTACTTCCTAAATTCAGTTTCAATAATGAAATACACTACGAAAAACTTCTTTGTGATCTGAACAGCACACAATTCTGTTAACAAAATGATAGTTCACGGAAAAAAATGATATAAAGGTAACCAGGGTTGCTCTGCCTAACTGCCAATGACAAAGGATGCTAGCACAATCCATTCACTCCCCACATTATTCCTAGTAAGGGATCGTTTAAAATGTTGCAACACTTTTTAAAAACATGGGAAATAAATACAAAAATCTTTAGTACACACGTTTACTGTTTATTGCAAAGTTCTTAAGAGTTCTCAAATGTGAAATGGAGTTATAAAAATTATTTGTTCAAGTTATGCTTTGGAGGAGTGGTGGTAAGAATTAGCTGTCATCCAATGCTGCCAACCAAGTTTTTTTTTTGTTTTTTTTTTTTTTGCGGTACGCGGGCCTCTCACTGTTGTGGCCTCTCCCGTTGCGGAGCACAGGCTCCAGACGCGCGGGCTCAGCGGCCATGGCTCACGGGCCCAGCCGCTCCGTGGCATGTGGGATCTTCCCGGACCGGGGCACAAACCCATGTCCTCTGCATCGGCAGGCGGACTCTCAACCACGGCACCACCAGGGAAGCCCAACCAGGTATTTTTTAATGAAGAAATTGAAAATGAATAACTAAATGAGTAATCTTAAGTGTATACTGCAACCCATAGGTGTTTTTTAAACAATGAATGAGAAGATAACTCCTTTTGGAGGGAAATTTATACTACAGAGAGCGTGGAACTTGGAATTAGATACCTGGAAGTGATGCTACTGTGATGTGAGTTTTATTATCAAAATATTATACGTCAACAATGACAACAAAACTCTTAAATCTGTGCATTGTAAAAACAACAAAAATATATATTTTAAAATTTTTTCTAAAATGAGGTATAGAGCTTTGAACCACTTGGATGAAATTATAAAAATGACAAAATGTAAGCTTGAAAGAACGATTCAGGAAAAAGGAAATTTAGTACCTGGATTCTAACAACCACCTTCACCCCCGCAAGTCTCCATGTAATTGTTGAACGGGATTGAATTGTGGCACCCAAATTTAGAAAGCACGGCTCACGATTAATTTCTATCTGGATTTATGTACTTCCATGAAATATACTTTTCAACTGTGACAATAATTTGATATAAAAAATAAACTGAACGTAGAGCTTTATTGTATCACAAAGTGTCAAACCAACATAAAAAAATAGCAAATCATATTTAATCATATTTCTTTAACTAAAATATAATCTTATTGTTAATAAAGTGTTTCTTCTTGATGGTACAAAAGTTTTTGTTTATTTTTAAATGAAAGTTTAAAATTCATCCAAAACATTGTTTTCTCTTATCTCACCTGTACTGTACACATCTTCTTCAGAAGGTACGTGTATGTAATGAGTAAGTACATAAATATGCAGGATGCTTTTTAGTTTCTCAGATTGGTTTCCTAAATATATGCATGATCAGAGGAAACAAAAGTGGACAAATGCTATTCTAGATAAGAAATGAGAGCTATCGTAATATACCTGAACCATAACAGAAGACGATTGGGAGGAAAAAGAGCCAGTATAGAGGGAAGAACACTGAAGGCCATCAGACATTCTTACCACTAATGAACCCGATTTTGTCAATCTACAAACTCCTATGAAACGACTATGAAGTGTTAGCTGTCTGCAGATGTGCTTTCTAGAAACCATCTCAGTATGTATTTAGAGATGGTATTTACACTGCCTCACATTCTGACTTCCAGCATTTGTTAAAACTTTCCTTCACACTTTTACCTTTTTATTTTTAATACATTGTAAAGTTGAAATGCTTTCACATGTGCCTGGCAAATACTAAGGCAATGTTGTTCAATCCTCATAGACCCTGATAATCCAAGAAAGTAAAGACTAGGCATGGCTGTTGCCTCGATCACCTTGGTACTAAAATGCCTGACAGAGAGAAGCTCACTTAGTATGATCCAATTCTCCAGGAAAAGCCATTTTAGCTATATCTTATAAAATTTCTCATATTTGATAATTTTAGCCCATACAAGTTGCAACTTTACATGATTTAATCTAGTAATTCCCAGCACTCACTAAATAGCCTTTTCTGAAACAACTCACCATGGGAGATTATTAAAGCCTTCAGTAAGTAATGAGTTGAAAACTTCCAAAAAAATAATTCTATTATTTTCTCCAGCGCAACCTTTTGCTTTATGGAAAAAACATTCTCAGAAATTGTGACTGCTCAGTGACACAGAGAGATAAATCCAGTGATGGAGTTAGATTCTGGACCCAAAGATTTTGTCATTGTGCTTTCTGCCTCGAAATTCAGGCATTTCTAATTTGAGAACCAACCTATTCACCAATAAGGATTTTTAAGCATCCACTGTGTAGCTGACGAACTGAGGGATAGAAAACGAGAGCGTCTGAGGACATGGATGGTCAGAAAGGAACTGAGGAGTCATGGACACTCCTGGACATCCTGGGAAGAGGTTTCCCGGGAGGAGGGCAGGATGGAGGTGAGACTTTCAGGTGAAGAGGAGAAAGCATGAGGTTGAAGGAGAGGCAGAGCAGGAGGAAGGACATCATGAATATGGGCAGGGATTTGAAAGGAAGCTTAACCCCCATTCGTATTGACTGCATCATTCAGAATCACTGTCTCGAATAATATCATTTCACAGATGGTCCATTTCACAGATGAGAAAACCAAAACACCAACAGCAAAGTGACTAATCTAAAGTCATCAACCATGTACTGTCCACATCAGGGCAGGAGTTTTATCTGCATCTGCCTGACTCCCAGTTCTCTGATACTTCTGTCCTCTTTTCCTGCTTTGGGGTGAAAGAGGTCCTCCCCACACCCCTCCCAGCTAAGTTTCTGTTGTTCAGATCTTTGAATTGGATCGTGGTAGATATCCACAAATTAATTAAGCAACTAAGTAAATGTATTTAATTTTATTTTCTTGTGGAATATGTAATCGCCAGTATAGCTGTTTGTGGGGGGAGGAAAGCGCAAAACAAAGCAACAACAACAACAACAACAACAAAAAAACATTCCTCAGTTCTGTGCGCTGCTTTTTATGGGCATTCTCAGATTTTCCCATCAAGGTAGCTTTGAATCAGTCCCAGGCTTTCTTTCATGTGGATAAATATTTAAAGATGTGATGTTCAGGCCAACAGTTCATAGCAACTCATTTTCTGTCATCTCCCCGTTGGCGGCGACGGGGAGGAAGGGAGGGATCGGCGAGGGGCGACCGCTTGGGGGCACCGTTGCTCCACGGAGGGCCGCCCCTGGCTCCCCGAGGACCGGCCAGGCTCAGCACAAAAGGTGGCCTTTCCAAGGTGTGCGCAGTGAGTGTCTTCATAAATTTCCCTCTTTCGTGGAATCCTCCTTTCCAGGCATCTCCCCGCGTTGGAGGTCAGTCTCTGACCCTGGACGCTTTTCAGCACATGGGTCCAGTGTGGGTCCAACCAGCCTAAGCAGCTCTTCCGCCTGGAAGGACCGACTTCATATGTCACCTGGGTGGCAGCCCTTACAACATCACTTAGAAGATTAAAAATAAATTGAAGCACATGCCACTTCAAAGGGAGCACAAAAAGGACGTCGACATGATTTGATGCATTAATGAGAAAGAGGTGCTGGCTCTTGATTTGAACTGTATGGAGAGAGAGAGGATTTTGAAGCTTGTGATTTGCTGGTATTTCCAAAGGAATGGTTAGATGTATTTTATTATTTAACTAAGGAAGCACCTCCTTCCCCCATCTCTATACTTTAATCCTCCCTGGCTTTGACTTGGGGGACATGAATATGGTAGCATGGGGAGCCTGCCTTTCCACCCCATGCTGGAGGGCCCCCCAAGAAGTGCAAGGAAGGTAGGACCAAGGACCCTAACTTCCCAGGCCAAGATCGGTGGGGTCCGCAGGCTGCAGGACTAACAGCTCTCTCTGGGCCAGGCTGGCTTTATCATCCAGGACCATCTGTGTGTCCAGGCCACCTACCGGAGGAGTGGCCTCACTCTGTAGACTCACCTAAGAATCATCCATCTCCCGCTGGTCTTTTGTTTCGAAGACCCCTCTCCAGTAGCCTGGCCCCTCCAGAGACTGAAATCCCAGGCTCCTAGCAGCCACTTCCTGGCTAATGGGGGCCGAGCCCAGTCATTCTCGTTTTTCATGCCTTGTCAGGAGGCCTGAATGCAGAGGGGGGCTGGGATGAGGGCAGTTCCAGAGGAGCGAGGGTGGGCAGATGTCCTCATGAAAAATTTACAAGGAATAATCAGAGGCTCCTGCTTTTCCCCTCTGGGAAAAGTCCCCCTCGGCTTGTTGCCCAGGCCCCTGCAAGAATATTGGAAAATGCCCCATCGTTCCGAAGGAAAATCTGGCTCTGGGAGGCTAATGCCTGGCATTTGATGCACTTGGCCGTCCTCCTGAGAGCGGGTTGCAAATGTAGTTCAGGCGAAATTGATGGAGTATCAGTTAATCTGAGGCTGACAGCTTAGAGAGGTCAGGGCTGCGAGGGGCTGCCAGGGTCTCACAGAGAGCGGATGGAGAAGAGAGACAGGCCCGGAGGGAAGGGAGCTCATTTTCTCCACGTGGGCGCCTCCCAAACCTTTGCGTGTTGCCAGGTTTCCGATCCTCCGCCACAATGAGCAGTTCAAACCCGGACAATCACACCCCATCCCCCTCGCAAAAATCCAAACCCACATGCCTGAGGTTCCTCTCTCCTTAGGAAGGAAGGAGGAGAAAGCTGCTGTTCTCAATTGAAACAGGCAGTTAGTGCTCCTAATGCAAATTTCCTTTTTTAATTGGAGCTCTGAGTCATGTCTGCCCGGCCCTGCATTTCCTGCTGCAGGAAGGTTTGTCTAGGTAAATGGCATATCGCAGATGGTGGGCCAGGCAGTGCTCAGAAGGAATTTTCTGGGAGTGGTAGCAACTCTGTGGAAGGAGATAAGAACAGATACAAATCCACATTTATCCTGAGTTGTTTCATATGTGAAATCTAGGACTCCAGGACTCAGAGATGTTGCAGGATGGCTTTGTCATCTGGGTGCCTTTTAAAGGACGGTGTGGCTTTTTAAGATTAGATTCACCAATAATTGACTTTGATGGGATATGAAGCAGCAAGGATTTTGGAGTCAAACAGCCTTGGGTTTGGATCTTGGCTCCCCTGTGCTTAGAGAAAGATTTCATCATTATCGCCATTTGCTTACAGGGAAATAGGGCAGGAGGTGATCATTGACTTTCTATGATTAAATGGCTAAGTAGGTCTCATAGCTGGGATTCTAACCCAGTTTTCCACCCTTCTCCGTATAATCTTTCTTCTAATAGCAAGAGTAAAAGTAGTAATAGTAACAATGATAATACTGGAGTAGCCAAAGTCTCAGTATTTACAGCAAGCAGGCTCTGCTCAGCATCACGTGTGTAAGAACTCATTTATCACTCCCTGCAAACTTGGGAGAAAGATCACATCATGATCATGTTAGTATTATTATTACCATACTATCTCTTTTTAAAAGAAAGGGAAATTGAGGTTTGGCAAGTAGGTAGCACAATCCACTCCCTCTGTTTCTGTTTGGCTGGGAAACTCTTCCTTTCCCTGGGGTGGGGTGGGGTGAGGGTCTGGTTGTCCAATGCTAAGGCTGCTGATTTACACATCAGAAAATATATAAATACCAGTGATTACAGCCAGATTGAAATTACCACTATTTTCAATCAGTAAGAAAAACTCTATGTATTAACAAGATTGCAGGTACTTTTCCCCAAAATTACATGGGGAAATTGTACGCCAAGAGAATAGCCTTTCTAGAAAGGAGATATTTTCTCTGAAACAGGAAATCATTGTATCTTCGACGCACTATAAGCAGATTTCAAACGTGTCCACCCCACTTGGAGGCCAGGGGCCAGGGCTCGTGCCTCCTGTCCCCAGGACAGCATCTCTCAGGTTGAGGGCGGAGCATCGCACGTGCGTGAGCTGGGCTGTGCAGGATGTGGAGTTGCTGGGTCCATCATGATAACACAAGATGTGCTGCGTCCTGCCTCCTAACTTGGGGAGGTGCCTTCCTGGACACACTTGGGGCAGCTGTGGAGGGGTT
The DNA here is from genome assembly GCF_000442215.2 of Lipotes vexillifer. Taxonomy (NCBI): domain Eukaryota; kingdom Metazoa; phylum Chordata; class Mammalia; order Artiodactyla; family Lipotidae; genus Lipotes; species Lipotes vexillifer. Next base: position 500,525 of record NW_006797342.1, read on the forward strand.
GGCAGACCTCCATTATCCTCTCTCCAGAGCCCTGCACGCGCTGCCTGAGGACCAGCATCTGAAATTGCTGTTGCCGACAACTTGCCTGGAGTTTTGATGGTTTCAGACAGAAAGGTAAATCCAGTCACTCTGACTCGATCTTGGCCAGAAACAGAAGTCTCAATGCATTTTGATTTAACCAAAGAGAATCTAGTGGAACTCTTTATCATTTACACACACACACACATGGAACGATACATCCAGACACACACCCAAATATACTTCCCACACATACCCTTTTAAAAATAGTTCCTGGGGGGCTTCCCTGGTGGCGCAGCAGTTGAGAGTCCGCCTGCCGATGCAGGGGACACGGGTTCG
>NW_006797342.1:501168-520063 GCF_000442215.2 Lipotes vexillifer
GGGAGAGGCCACAGCAGTGAGAGGCCTGCGTACCGCAAAAAAAAAAAAAAAAAGAAAAATTAAAAATAGTTCCTGGGACTTCCCTGATGGTGCAGTGGTTAAGAATCTGCCTGCCAATGCAGGGGACTTGGGATCGAGCCCTGGTCCGGGAAGATCCCACATGCCGTGGAGCGGCTAGGCCCATGTGCCACAGCTGCTGAGCCTGTGTGCCCAGAGCCCGTGTGCCACAACTACTGAAGCCTGCACACCTAGAGCCCTTGCTCCGCAACAAGAGAAGCCACTGCAATGAGAAGCCCACGCACCTCAACAAACAGCAGCCTCCGCTCACTGCAACTAGAGAAAACCTGCACACACCAATGAAGACCCAATGCAGCCATAAATAAATAAATAAATTTATTTAAAAAAATAGTTATTTTTCATATGTAAAATACTTGACATATATTAGCAGCTTATTAGTTGCCACAGGATAACTTAAATGGGTCTCATCCTGGGAGGTTTTGGCCCTTGGAGAGTGTTTGGAAAGGTCAGGAGACATTTTTGGTTATCACAGCTGTCAGGCCTGGTGCTACTGGCATCTATCAGGAAAATGCCAAGATGCTCTAGACATCCTACAGTGCATAATGCTCCTTCCCCAACCAAAGACATTGTTGTCCCAAAGGTCCACAGTGCCCAGTTTCAGAAATCCTTATATAGTTTCATAGTAAGGAGTAAAAAGGAACATAGTACCTAATAACTCAGATGAAATAGAACAACACCATATATCTATGTATATTCCTTCCTAGGACATCAGCCTGAAGTGTGGTGACACGGAATTCAGTCTGGTCCTCGAGCTGATTTTCTTTCCTGCCATTCAGAAAACCCTCTAACTTATTTGGCCTCAGTTTCCTTGTCTGTAAAAGAAATATTTGGACTCTGTAGATGTGTCAGTATCAAGGGGCAGAGATGCTCTCTGCCAGCCCACAAAAAAGGGAGAAAAGGGGAGAAAGTGATGTTCAGGGAGAGCCTCTGTGTGTGGGGATCCCAAGGGATGTGGGCCTCTGGGGTTCAGTTGTCAAGCCCTCCCCTAAGGAGACAGGCCAGTCAGCCCCCTTCTCTCTGAGTCTCTGAATCAGATCCCAGGGCTGAGAGCCCCCTTCTCTCTAGCGGAGAAGCTGGGAGGCTGGCGGCACCTATGGTTAGATGAGATGTTTCATGGGGACTCGATTTTTGTCAAAGCCCAGACCCCTCTCCTGCAAACTGCACTGCTTTGCAACTTCCTATCATCCTCTAAACTTTAACACTTAACTTGCAGGAAAGAAAGAAAGAACCTGAGAATGACATCTCAAAGCATGTTTCTAAATGTGTAAGCTAAAATACGTAACTGTTAGTATGTTACATACTTAGTTCTGATCCTGCAACAACATATAGTGCAGCTATCAGGAGAGTGACCTTCTTCCTGGACAGGGAACTGAGCCTCACCTGGGTGTGAGAAGCAGCCTCCTGTTCCGGCCGAGGAGAACTGCACACACAGGGTCGCTGGGAGCATCACATGTGATTCCAGCTGAAAGTGGAAAACATGATGGGCTTTCAAGGGACCTCATGTGCTTCCCTTGGTTTCTAAGGATGGAGAGGGAGACATCCCTGCACGTTTTTGTTACCTGGTAGGTGGTCTTTGGAAAACTCCCTAGTCTCACGGTTGCTCCCAGAAGCTGCACTATGGAAGGAGGACTAAGAATATGTTCCCAGAGCTGCGGCCTCTCTCTGTCTGCATGTGATTTGGGGTATAAGGCGATACTATCATGACTGCACATGCTGCCTGCCTGCCACGGTATTCCTAAAAACAATATCTGTTCATGCTAGAAGATGCTTCTGATAAGTAAAAATACGTTCCTAACTTTAGGAACCTTACTTAGGCTTTAGAGAACTCTCTTCAAAAAGGGAGAAAATCAGAAAACCCCTGAAGTGACTCCTAATGATGTCAAGTTAGTGTTGGAGTTAGACAGACACACAACACTAGTGATTCTCATAGTGTAGGCCCTGGACCAGCAACACCACCTGGAACTTGTCAGAAGTGCAGATTCTTGGTCACGTTCAGACCTACTTTTAAATATTACAACTTCTCCCACAGTTTCAACCTCTAGCACACCTAGTTTTTTTGTTTGGTTTTGCTTTGCTTAATTTTTACAAGAATACAGTCAGAAGTTCAATGAGACACAAAGAGAAAAGCAGGAACTCTAATTCTATCTCAGAGTACTTAAGACCCTACAACTTTGCATCCATCACTGTCAATACCTAAGTGCCATTCTGGTTTTCCCTAAATGAAAGTGATAATTAATTAGCATTATACAAGATATGAACATTTAACAAATATTTTAAATCCCCTAGTCTTACAGATATAAGATATAAATATAAATATTTACAAATAAATACATATAAATATAAATTGAGGCCAAGAAAGGTCCTGGGGGTTCTCCTGGGATCCCCAAGGAAAGCCAAGGAGATAAGCACCCAGGTCTGTTGATTCCCCTTCCAGAGCTGTTTTCCCATCACAGCATGTTGCCCTTCTTCCTACCGCAACGTTTAAAATTATCAAAATAGTGGGAATTAGATATGAGGAATAGCATCATAAAATATTTCCAAAGAAATTTCATAGACATTGAAGATCAGCATTTGCTTTATTTCACCTTAGAGAGACCTGACCATTTTCTGCAACTAATACATTTGTATACTTCCCTCATTGAGGACATATCGATCTGAAAATTTTTAAAAATGATTTCATAAGGCTGGGTTTTTTCTCAACCTACCCAGTTTTAACAGATGTTTGAAAACCGACTCTGATGAAAATAGGCTTCGCAACTTTGTCACAGGAAGTCTGTCACATGCTGCTGCTCGTTGCTGCCTTTCAATGAGGCGCTGAAACAGGAAAGTCAGGCGACCTCCACGGACAAGGGCAATTTGCCTGAAGGCATTTAACAGAGTGCTTAGGGGCTGCTCTCCCTGCCCAAAGGCCTGGCACTGGAATGGAGTTTGGTCCAAGCCTCCTTGGGACACACCTTTCTGAAGTGACAGGACTGGTGATGGGCACAGCCTTACTGCCATCATGGAACCAGATTTTTCATCATAATTGGTCTAATGTATAAACTCTAAAACAAGTATCAGTCATCTGAGCAGGACATAAACAGTGATATTTGGGTGTCTGGTAATGAAAAGGCTGCAGGGGAACCTTGTCAGCAGGTGTGCACGTTGGCTTGATCGACTCTGCTCGATGATACACAGCTGGACATTTTAATGCAGAAATCAGAGGCTCCCAATCCCAAAGATGTCTTTAAGGCAGTGATTTCTTTTAAAAGAAAGATAAATAGTTTCAAAATATACTTTGCATGTGAATAAACTTGTAAAGTACATTAGCCTATATTACTAAGTTGGATTAGAGCATAGCCATTTCAGGGAGTAAATTTTTAACATGTGTTCAGGGGTGATAAGACTTGTGCCTACTCGCTGATTTCTCTGTGTACATAAATTACAGAATAGTCAGGTATTGACATGTAGATCAGGGACAGAGCAAGCATAGTTCCATCACTGACTCATTTACATGGCAATGCCAGATGAGGGCTCTTGTATGAGCTCCCAGAACAAAAAAAAAACAGATAGACATATTTGTGGCTCTAGAATATCTTTTGTTCAGTTGTGTGTGTATGTATGTATCTGTGGGTATGTATATGTATATATATATATTTTTAACGCATAATAATATGAGAATATGAGATTCTGGAGTTCTTTCCTTATTTTATCATGCATTTTATGTAGCAATAACCATAACAATGGTTTCCCATTTGGATAGCAACGTGAACTAATTAAAAAATTGTCCATGAGGTCTCTTGTAGAATGTCTTAAGTTTTATTCATCAGTTCTGAAGGAAAATATCAAAACAATTTCAGCAGGCTGGATTCTTTTTAAGCCAAATCTTACGTCCCTACTGCCACCACCTAACAAAATTAACTCAAGAACACCCTCTATTGGATGCTGCTGTCTTTGCATATTAACGCCCCAGAGGAAGAGAATCTATTTTTCAGCTGGAATAGTTGTCACTATTAAAATTTACTTGGTAGCAAGTGAGAAGACTGAATTGTCCTTTAATTGGACACGTATTTGTTGACAGGATAATGCATTTGCTGGCTGCCTGCAGTGGACAGCTGGTGCTTTCCTCCGCTCCCATCCCTCCTGGCCTTTTGCTGGAAAGAGGACCTCCTTCCTCTGGGGAGTGTAGCCCCTCCTCTCCATGGGAGTCCAGGATGGGTCACTCCTTATTCTCTGTTCTGCCCCAAGTGGTCAAGAAAGGGGTGACATAGGTCCCAGGGAGACGATCCTGTGAATTTCCTATGTGGACTCCAGGAGGAAGATTCTCTCCTTGTTCTAGATGCCTGAGGCCGAGATATAGGATACCTGCATCTTTCTGGTGTCATACCTCACTGTCCCCTGCCACAGAGAGACGGAGGATGACAATGTCCATTACCAGGGAATTATGTCGACCGATGGAAGGAGTAATGCTGAGAGACATAGGGAGAGAATTCTGACTGTGTGAGTGAACAATTTCCAGTGTTTGCTTCAGCATCTTTGAATCGTGTCAGGCGCTTGTTACTGAAAGAGCACGGAACAATGGACTACCTTACAGTATCATTTATCTTTGTGTATACAGTATTTGTAATACTAATTATGTCAAATCACTAGTTCTAGAACATTTCCTTCCTCCCTGGACCCTAATTTTTTTTTTTTTTACAGTGTTTAGACTGTCCAGAGAGTCCATTCCCTTTCTTGGAAGCTCTTCTCCACCTCCTTTGTTATTTCATCCTCCTTCTCTTATACCTAAACGATGAAGTCACTCATTATCATAAAGAAAACAAATAAGTGTTGGCAGGGCTCTGGAGAAAAGGTAAACCTTGTGAACTGTTGGTGGGAATGTAAACTGGTGCAGCCACTATGGACAACAGTATGGAGGAGCCTGAAAAAACTAAATAGAACTACTGTATGATCTAGCAATTCCACTTATGGGTATCTATAAGCAGAAAACAAAAACAGTAATTTAAATAAGCACAAAATTTAAAAATTCAAAAAGAAATAAGCCCCCCTATGTTCACAGCAGCATTATTCACAATAGCCAAGATATAGAAACAACCAAAGTGTCCAGAGATGGATAAATGGATAAAGAAGATGTGATATAGACACACACACACACATACAATGAAAATATACTCAGTCATAAAAGGAATGCAACCTTGCCACTTGTAACAATATGGATGGACCTTGAGAGTATTATGCTAAGCAAAATAGGTTAGACACAGAAAAATACCACATGATCTCACTTATGTATGGAATCTAACAAACAAACAAACAAATAAAACAAATCCAAACTCATATATACAGAGAACAAATTGGTATTTTCCAGAAGTGAGGAGTAGTAGGGGTGAGTGAAGGGGGTCAAGAGGTAGAAACTTCCACTCATAAAATAAATAAGTCATGGAGATGTAACATACAGCATGGTGACTATAGTCAATAATATTGCATTGCATACTTTGTAAGTTTGTATGGCGATAAAGGATAACTTAAACTTCATGGTGGTGCTCATTTTTCTCAGTGTATATAAATACCAAATCTTTATGTTGTACACCTGAACCTAATATAATGTTTTGTCAATTATATCTCAGTGATAAAAAGCAACCTTCTTAAAGTAGAAATAAAAAAGGATGGAGTTGCTCAGTTTGGCCCTGCAGCTTTCTCTCTATGCTTTCTTTTTGGTGATTACATGCAAGACTGCAACCTTAAATGGGTTGAAAGGATGGCTCACACACTTTCATCTCCAGATCTCACTTTGAACTCCAGGCTCCCATCTCCAGCTGCCTTCTTCACACCTCCACCTCCCCTTGGGTTGCCAAGGTCATGATGCAGCTGATTTCCCAGGCCCCAAGCTAGATGCCTACCTTGTCATCATCACCTCTATCCCAGAGCCATGACCTGCTACTTCTACCATCAAAAGGAATATATCCCACATTAAAAATGTATCTCCATCTCTTCTACCGGCATCCTAGTCAAAGCTACTATCCTTTCCTGCCTGGTGGCTGTAGTAGCAAAGTAATTGGTGTCATTCTTTTCACTTTGTTTCTACTCTTTTTTTTTTTCTTTTTTAATTTGATTTTTTTTTAAATTTGATTTAATTAATTTTTTTATACAGCCGTTTATTATGAGTTATCCATTTTATACATATCAGTGTATATATGTCAATCCCAATCTCCCAATTCATCACACCACCACCACCACCCTCTGCCACTTTTGCCCCTTGGTGTCCATACGTTTGTTCTCTACATCTGTGTCTCAATTTCTGCCCTACAAACCTGTCCATCTGTACCATTTTTCTAGGTTCCACAAATGTGTGTGAATATATGATATTTGTTTTTCTCTTTCTGACGTACTTCACTCTGTATGACAGTCTCTAGATTCATCCACGTCTCTACAAATGACCCAATTTCGTCACTTTTAATGGCTGAGTAATATTCCATTGAATATATGTACCACATCTTCTTTATCCATTCATCTGTTGATGGGCATTTAGGTTGCTTCCATGACCCGGCTATTGTAAATAGTGTTGCAATGAACATCAGGGTGCGTGTGTCTTTTTGAATTATGGTGTTCTCTGGGTATATGCCCAGTAATGGGATTGCTGGGTCATATGGCAATTCTATTTTTAGTCTTTTAAGTTCTCCATAGTGGCTGTATCAATTTACATTCCCACCAACAGTGCCAGAGGGTTCCCTTTTCTCCACATCCTCTCCAGCATTTGTTGTTTGTAGATTTTCTGATGATGCCCGTTCTAACTGGTATGACGTGATACCACATTGTTTTGATTTGCATTTCTCTAATAATTAGTGATGGTGAGCAGCTTTTCATGTGCTTCTTGGCCATCTGTATGTCCTCTTTGGAGAAATGTCTAGTTAGGTCTTCTTCCCATTTTTGCATTGGGCTGTTTGCTTATTTAATATCAAGCTGCATGAGCTGTTTATATATTTAGAGATTAATCCTTTGTCCATTGATTCATTTGCAAATATTTTTTTCCCATTCTGAGGGTTGTCTTTTTGTCTTGTTTGTAGTTCCCTTTGCTTTGCAAAAGCTTTTAAGTTTCATTAGGTCCCATTTGTTTATTTTTGTTTTTATTTCCATTACTCTAGGAGGTGGATCAAAAAGATCTTGCTGTGATTTATGTCAAAGAGTGTTCTTCCTATGTTTTCCTCTATGAGTTTTATAGTGTCCGGTCTTATATTTAGGTCTTGAATCCATTTTGAGTTTCTTTTTGTGTATGGTGTTAGGGAGTGTTCTAATTTCATTCTTTTACATGTAGCTGTCCAGTTTGCCCAGCACCACCTATTGAAGAGACTGTCTTTTCTCCATTGTATATCCTTGCCTCCTTTGTCATAGATTAGTTGACCATAGGTGTCTGGGTTTATCTCTGGGCTTTCTATCCTGTTCCATTGATCTACATTTCTGTCTTTGTGCCAGTATCATACTGTCTTCATTAGTGTAGCTTTGTAGTATAGTCTGAAGTCAGGGAGCCTGATTCCTCCAGCTCAGTTTTTTTCCCTCAAGATTGCTTTGGCTATTCAGGGTCTTTTGTGTCTCCATACAAATTTTAAGACTTTTTGTTCTAGTTCTGTAAAAAATGCCATTGGTAATGTGATAGGGATTGCATTGAATCTGTAGATTGCTTTGGGTAGTATAGTCATTTTCACAATATTGATTCTTCCACTCCAAGAACATGGTATATCTCTCCATCTGTTTGTATCTTCTTTAATTTCTTTCAACAGTGTCCTATAGTTTTCTGCATACAGGTCTTTTGTCTCCCTAGGTAGGTTTATTCCTAGGTATTTTATTCTTTTTGTTGCAATGGTAAATGGGAGTGTTTCCTTAATTTCTCTTTCAGACTTTTCATCATTAGTGTATAAGAATGCAAGAGATTTCTGTGCCTTAATTTTGTATCCTGCAACTTTACCAAATTCATTGATTAGCTCTAGTAGTTTTCTGGTGGCACCTTTATGATTCTCTATGTATAGTATCATGTCATCTGCAAACAGTGACAGTTTTAATTCTTCTTTTCCAATTTGTATTCCTTTTATTTCTTTTTCTTCTCTTGTTGCCATGGCTAGGACTTCCAAAACTATGTTGAATATAGTGGTGAGAGTGGACATCCTTGTCTTGTTCCTGATCTTAGAGGAAATCCTTTCAGTTTTTCAACATTGAGAATGATGTTTGCTGGGGGTTTGTCATGGCATTTATTATGTTGAGGTAGGTTCCCTCTATGCCCACTTTCTGGAGGTTTTATCATAAGTGGGTATTGAATTTTGTCAAAAGATTTTTCTGCATCTATTGAGATGATCATATGGTTTTTATTCTTCAATTTGTTAATATGGTGTATCACGTTGATTGATTTGTGTATATTGAAGAATCCTTGCATCCCTGGGATAAATCCCACTTTATCATGGTGTATGATCCTTTTAATGTGTTCTTGCATTCTGTTTGCTAGTAGTTTGTTGAGGATTTTTGCATCTATGCTCATCAGTGATATTGGTCTGTAATTTTCTTTTTATGTAGTATCTTTGTCTGGTTTTAGTATCAGTGTGATGGTGGCCTCATAGAATGCATTTGGGTGTGATCCTCCCTCTGCTATATTTTGGAAGAGCTTGAGAAGGATAGGTGTTAGCTCTTCTCTAAATATTTGATAGAATTCACCCATGAAGCCATCTGGTCCTGGACTTTTGTTTGTTGGAAGATTTTTAATCATAGTTTCAATTTCATTACTTGTGATTGGTCTGTTCATATTTTCTATTTCTTCCTGGTTCAGTCTTGGAATGTTATACCTTTCTAAGAATTTGTCCATTTCTTCCAGGTTGTCCATTTTATAGGCATAGAGTTGCTTGTAGTAGTCTCTTAGGATGCTTTGTATTTCTGTGGTGTCTGTTGTAACTTCTCCTTTTTCATTTCTAATTTTATTGATTTGAGTCCTCTCCCTCTTTTTCTTGATGAGTCTGGCTACTGGTTTATCAATTTTGTTTATCTTCTCAAAGAACCAGCTTTTAGTTTTATTGTTCTTTGCTATTGTTTTGTTTCTATTTCATTTATTTCTGCTCTGATCTTTATGTTTTCTTTCCTTCTACTAACTTTGGGTTTTGTCTGTTCTTCTTTCTCTAGTTCTTTTAGGTGTAAGGTTAGATTGCTATTTGAAATTTTTCTTCTTTCTTGAGGTAGGCTTGTATTGCTATAAACTTCCCTCTTAGAACTGCTTTTGCTGCATCCCGTAAGTTTTGGATCATCGGGCTTTCATTGTCATTTGTCTCTAGGTATTTTTTCATTTCCTCTTTGAATCTTCAGTGATCTCTTGGTTATTTTGTAACGTATTGTTTAGCCTCCATGTGTTTTTGTTTTTTTACTTTTTTCCACCTGTAATTGATTTATAATCTGACAGCATTGTGGTCAGAAAAGATGCTGGATATGATTTCAGTTTTCTTAATTTTACTAGGGCTTGATTTGTGACCCAAAATGTGATCTATCCTGGAGAATGTTCAGTGTGCACTTGAGAAGAAAATGTAATCTGATCTTTTTGGATGGAAGGTCCTATAAATATCAATTAAATCTCTCTGGTCTATCATGTCATTTAAAGCTTCTGTTTCCTTATTAATTTTCTGTTTGTATGATCTATCCATTGGTGTAAGTGAGATGTTAAAGTCCCCCACTATTATTGTGTTACTGTCGATTTCCTCTTTTAGAGCTGTTAGCAGTTGCCTTATGTATTGAGGTGCTCCTCTCTTGGGTGCATATATATTTATAATTGTTACATCTTCTTTTTGGATTGATCCCTTGACCATTATGTAGGGTCCTTCCTTGTCTCTTGTAACATTTTTTATTTTAAAGTCTATTTTTTCTGATATTGCTACTCCAGCTTTCTTTTGATTTCCATTTGCGTGGAATATCTTTCTTCCATCCCCTCACTTTCAGTCTGTATGTGTCCCTAGGTCTGAAGTGGGTCTCTTGTAGACAGCATATAGATAGGTCTTGTTTTTGTATCCATTCAGCCAGCTTGTGTCTTTTGGTTGGAGCATTTAATCCATTCACGTTTAAGGTAATTATCGGTATGTATGTTCCTGTTACCATTTTCTTAATTGTTTTGGGTTTGCTTTTTAGGACCTTTTCTTCTCTTGTGTTTCCCACTGAGAGAAGTTCCTTTAGCATTTGTTGTAGAGCTGGTTTGGTGGTGCTGAATTCTCTTAGCTTTTGCTTGTCTGTAAAGCTTTTGATTCCTTCATCAAATCTGAATGAGATCCTTGTCGGGTAGAGTAATCTTGGTTGTAGGTTCTTCCCTTTCATCACTTTAAATATATTGTGCCACTCTCTTCTGGTTTGTAGAATTTCTGCTGAGAAATCAGCTGTTAACCTTATGGGAGTTCCCTTGTATGTTATTTGTTGTTTTTCCCTCACTGCTTTCAATAATTTTTCTTTGTCTTTAATTTTTGCCAGTTTGATTACTATGTGTCTCGGCATGTTTCTCCTTGGGTTTATCCTGTAGGGGACTCTTTGCACTTCCTGGACTAGGGTGGCTATTTCTTTTCCCATATCAGGGAAGTTTTCGACTATCATCCCTTCAAATATTTTCTCGGGTCCTTTCTCTCTCTCCTCCTCCTGGGACCCCTATAATGTGAATGTTCTTACATTTAATGTTGTCCCAGAGGTCTCTTAGGCTGTCTTCATTTCTTTTCATTCTTTATTCTGTTCCATAGCAGTGAATTCCACCATTCTGTCTTCCAGGTCACTTATCCGTTCTTCTGCCTCAGTTATTCTGCTATTGATTCATTCTAGTGTATTTTTCATTTCAGTTATTGTATTGTTCATCTCTGTTTATTTTTTCTTTAATTCTTCCAGGTCTTTTTTAAACATTTCTTGCATCTTCTCGATCTTTGCCTCCATTCTTTTTCCGAGGTCCTGGATCATCTTCACTATCATTATTCTGAATTCTTTTTCTGGAAGGTTGCTTATCTCCACTTCATTTAGTTGTTTTTCTATGGTTTTATCTTTTTCCTTCATCTGGTACATAGCCCTCTGCCTTTTCATCTTGTCTATCTTTCTGTGAATGTGGTTTTTGTTCCACAGGCTGCAGGATTGTAGTTCTTCTTGTTTCTGCTGTCTGCCCTCTGGTGGATGAGGTTATCTTCTACTCTTTCTTACTCCCAACACACTGGACCTCACTTTCCTGGATATATTAGATGAAATAATCTCTTTTCAAATACAAAGAATCATATCACATCACTTCCATCCAAGCCCTGTGGTGGCTTCTATTGCAATTGGACCAAAAGCTAAATGCCTTGCTGTGGTCCATGGACATGCTGTCTTCTGCCTTCTTGGCCACCCTCTGCCTCTGTCCTGGTGTTCTGCACATCCTCTGGGACCCCTTTATAGCCCAAGCTTGTTAACATCTCAGGCCTTTAGAGGAGATGTTCTCCTGGCCCCCAAAACTCTTCACCTCCTTTTTAATTTTTTTCAGTTCTCAGGTTAAAAGATCCATTGTCCAGAAGGCCCCCTTGACCTATATGCCCCACCCCCATTTCTAATTTGATCTAATGCTATCTCTTCCATTCCCCACCTGTTATGCTCTCACTTCTTTACTTCATTTGTCAACATAGGGAACAATCTTCTTGATTTATTTATGTATTAGTTCATTACCTGTTCTCCCACAGAAATATAAGATCTGTCAACACAGAATCCATGTCTGTTTTATTCACTGTTGTATCTTGGAACCCTGCCTGACACAAACCTGGCTTTCAAATGCATGGGGGAATGAATGAATGAATGAACGAGGGAAAAGAATAAAATTGTGGAGTTGGATGATCTCTAAAAGTCTACACAACACATATAGTGCATGCATGTGTGTGTACACATACACACACACACTCACAGCTGTCATGTCTTCATTAAAATGAGATGCTGTGTCTTTAGTACAGCTTTTCTTTCACACTGCTTGTGTGACACATCTACATAGAAGTGCTTCAGTACCACAAAATCTGTTGACAGATTGGAGGGGGCTTAAAGAAGAACATAGGATGAAGGAACCAAAGAGATTAATTTATGAGCCAGATTACACATGCTGAATGCATCCTACTTGCCTACAGCACTGTGAAGCAGGGGCAGGAGATACTGTGTAAAGTTTGGAAAATTCACAGTTAGAACAGAGATGAATTATTTGTCTTCATGCTTGGATTTGACATTAGACAACAGAGGCTGAACAAAACCTTGACTGTAGACTGGGGAAATGTCCTCGTGGGACTGCCATGGTGGTCCTTGTATCACTGGACAGGAAATGCTACCAAAGAAAACATGAGAATTAAGGTTTGCTCCTTCCAGCACTTCCTAATGAGGTCAATACTCTGAAAGTCTTTGAAGGAGAGGAAGAACATTCTGGAAAGCTGTCATCACTTTTTATGTTCATTCTAATTCCTTAGCAACTGTCTGTCTCAAACTCTAATTTGTATGAAGCTCAAAGTCAGCATAAATGATCCCAAGTTCAGATTAAGTAAAGTTTTTCAGGGGATGCAGTGTGAGTGGGTAGTTTCTCTACTTGTTTTATATGTATATAATATATATATATACATTGTTTTATATATATTGTTATATATATATAGTTTTTATATATGTACACTATATGTATATACACATTGTTGCTACTGTAACAAATTACCACAAAAATTTAGCAGATTAACAACACAAATTTAAAGTCTGTAGGGTAAAAATATGGCACAAGTCTCTCTGGGCTGAAGTCAGTGTGTGTGGGCAGGGCTCTGCTCCTTTCTGGAGCTCTGGGGGAACCCTTTTTCTTGGCTTTTCCAGCTGCTTGTGGCTTCCTGCATCCCTTGTCTCATGGGACATCTTCAAAGTCAACAAGGTTGATCTTTCTTGCTTTTCTTCAGTGGTCTCTTTTCCCCCTAATTCCTCTCTTCTGCCTCCCTCTTCCACTTTTAAGGACCTTTGTGGTGACAATGGACTCGTTTGGGTAATCCAGGAAAAACCTCCTTATTTTCAGGTCAGCCGTTGAGCACCACTGGTTCCAACTATAACCATCCTTTTGCTTTGCCACGTCACACAGCATGTTCACAGGTTCTGGGAATTAGGACGTGGGTGTCTTTGGGTGGGTTTCTGCTGACCAGACACTTTGTGAAGTCTGTGGAGATGGGGTGGGTGGGCAGGGGAAGCAGATGCTGAAGGGCGTCCTTCACAAGCTCCACAGTCTGGCTTTTCCAGAGACTGATTTCACTTTAAACCATATGGAGCACATATTAGTGCTATATGCCAGCCACAATGCTCAAGAATTTGCATACATTCTATTACTTTATTTCAGACACATACTCACACACACAGAACAAAACAAAAACAAACTATGGGGCAGTTGTTACCTGTCAGGGTCCCAGAGGAAACAAGGGCATGCTTAAATTAGGAGTTTAACAGGCAGACCTCATTTTGTGCTTTACTTCATTGCATTTTGAAAATTGTGTTTTTTACAAATTGAAGGTATGAGGCAACCCTGTGTTGAGCAAGTCTATTGGTGTCATTTTTCCAACAGCATTTGCTCACTCACTTTGTGTCTTTGTGTCACCTTTTGATAATTCTCACAATATTTCAAACTTTTTCATTATTATTATATTTGTTAGGGTGATCCGTGATCAATGATCTTTGATGCTATTATTTCAAAAAGATTATAACTCACTGAAGGTTCAGATGATGGTTGGCATTTGTTAGCAATAAAGTATTTGTAAATGAAGGTATTCACATTGTTTTTTTATAAACAATGCTATTGCACACTTAATAGACTACTTATGTTTATAGTGTAGACATAACTTTTATATGCACTGGGAAACCAAAATATTTGTGTGAATATCTTTATTGTGATGTTCACTTTATTGCAGTGGTCTGGAACTGAATCTGAGATATCTCCGAGGTGTGCCTGTATTTACAAAGGGAGTTGGGTGGAAGTTTGTAGGTCTAAAAGCAGCTGTGTTGCTTCTACCTGAAAGGGTGACATATACACACTATTATATATAAAATAGATAAACTAATAAGGACCTACCTTATAGCACAGGGAACTCTTCTCAATACTCTGTAATGACCTATATGGGAAAAGAGTCTAAAAATGAGTGGATATATGTATATGTATAACTGATTCACTTTACTGTACAGCAGAAACTAACACAACATTGTAAATCAACTATCCTCCAATAAAAATTTAAAAAAATGGTGAGGCTGGCACAGCCTACTTGGCGTCGTAAGGACAGAAAGTCTTACAACACTGGGGGTCTTGAGTCTAACAAGGACTTTCTGTGGAGAGATGATTTAGCCCAAAGAAACCTCAGAGTTCCTTCTGGAAGGAGCCAGAAAAACAAATACCCAGACACCCCTCTTTCTCACTCTCTCTCTGATCTGCCAAGTCCTACCAGGAGCCAGGGGCATGGACAGCCTGCGAGGGACCTCCAAGGGACACAGGACGGGAGGGGACCTGAGGGGCGTCCTGCACACCAACTTTATGTGTGAGATGAGGAACCTGAGCGGGGGAGATTCGAGTCAGTTGTCCATGTTCACTAACCAGTGAGCTTTGGAGCTGGGGTCACGAACCCAGGCACTTGAATTCCAGAGATTTATTTGCTGTTATATCTTTTTTTTTTTTTTTTTGCGGTACGCGGACCTCTCACTGTTGTGGCCTCTCCCGTTGCGGAGCACAGGCTCCGGACACGCAGGCTCAGCGGCCATGGCTCACGGGCCCAGCCACTCCATGGCATGTGGGATCCTCCCGGACTGGGGCACGAACCCGTGTCCCCTGCATTGGCAGGCCGACTCTCAACCACTGTGACACCAGAGAAGCCCATTTGCTGTTATATCTTATGAGCCATAATATGTGCGTCCTCTTGGCCAACCATGATCACACAGAGAGGGAGACTGCGAGGGGGCTGGAAGCCTAGCCCCCTGAGGCAGATGGATAGATGCTGAGTGAAAGCCAGGACCAGGGATGTGACATGAAGAGACAGGTGAGGAAGATCATGTCTCCTGGAACTGCAATATTTGGAAAGTGATAAAAAGGAGCATGTAATGCTCATGTTCCCAGTGCAGTGGCAGCGAATGGTGAGAGAGGAAATCAGTTCTATGGTTTTGTGGGACAGCCACCAGCCCAGGCATTACAGGATGCAGTTTGTTTCTCTGAGACATAGTGTTCATGGCACAGGATACAGGATGGCTGGTGGGGGTGACTGGGGCTGAGGCACCATGAAGAAGGGACTCCCTTCCCTAAAACAGACCCTAGCAGTGCCCTTGACTTAGATCCCATGTAACAGCTGTGTGAGGGCACAGAACATATATGAATTCCACTGGTAGCAAAGTAGGAATCGCTTATGATGATTTGAGATTCTAATATATTTACATTTTCTTTAAATGGGTTAAAGCTCCCAGAAAACCTCCTCCAACCATGCACCATGTTAATAAAATTATATCTTGATTACCAATTAAAGATGTATTCGGATTGAAAAGCTCTGAATAATTCTCCATCATGGCCTGATTCATTGTGAAATTACCAGCTGTGATTTGTCTGGGTAAATATCACCTCTAGCTCCTGCATCTTCACTTCCATCTTGATAAAATCAGAACTTAATTATTTCAAATCTTGTACTTCTGTCATGGATGTCAAATTAAAAATTTCAACATTGTAAATCTGCAAGGCAACATTTAAAACTGTGGAGCGCTTTCTTCTTCCAGCTCATTGCATGAATGTACATTCCATAATGAACAGAAAATATCATGTTCCTATAACAACAATAATCTTTCTGCATATTTTATTTTGTTCTTGAGCCTGTTTGTTTTGATGGAAGGTGTTTCTAATAAGTTGTGTTTGAAACAAATTTTGGAAGGAATCAATCCAACTTATCTTCTGCATTAAAGTTCTATGTACATGCTCTCCCTTCTAGTGTAGAAAGCAACGTAGGTATTTTCCCAGAGTAATCAATAAAATGAAATCTTAAAAAAAAAGAGAAAAAAATTACGAAGATCTTTTTGTTCAGCTGCTGTAGGCAGGTGACTTTTCTTATATAAAGAGAACATTCCTGGAAACAGATTTCATTCATTTCAAACAGCAAATGCAGCATTTTTTAAAAGAAAAAAAAAAGATAATGTTACCCACCCAAACCAACAACACTACAGCACTAGGTTATTCATAAGATAGTAAATCTAGTTATTCCAATGAGCATCACAAAATCTAATATAAGGTGTTATTGCTACTTAAGTTATAAAAGGGTGCATGCGCCATCAGGCATGGGGATTGTCTGAGACTACAAGATGCACGACCTCTGTTTCCTTTAAAAAAAATCACTTTCAATATATCTTAAGATTTCAAAAGAATAAAATGCAAAAATGGCTCACATTTCAAGGTGAAAGGCCTCTGTTGACTAAAGATGCTTCCATTTTTATTGCAGTTGAGGTTCTTGCATTTTTTTTTTTTTTTTGGTAAGCTTTTTTCCATCACAAGCTGATGTACGGATATATTTATAGTACAGTTTCATTTCACTATGTTCATTTGTACTGTTCTGTGACAGATTTATATGATCATAGATCCCTGGTGTCACTGTTGTATTATTTATATTTCTATAAATTAAGGCCATTATTATCCAAGATGGCTCCTGACAATAGGATGCGGTAGTTGGAAATAGCATTTAATATTTCCTCAGTCCTGATGAATTCTCTATGGATTGCATCCTGACACAGACTAAGAAATCATTGTCTTTGCTGGAAAAAGGGAGGTCTTGTGTAATAATAATAATAAGTCACTAATGAAAGACAAAAATTTCAGGACTATTTGTAGACTCTAGTGTTTAATCTTCCTAATGATAGCCCTGATGATAAATAGATGAGAGAGATAATACAGGGCTGATAAGCTGACAACACCAGCAGACCAGGCTTCTCTTCCTCCTGCTGCATGTGATTAGCCTCTAGGACAGAGTCACATCATGCATTTTATTTATTTATTTTTAATCTTTATTGGAGTATAATTGCTTTACAATGGTGTGCCAGTTTCTGCTTTACAACAAAGTGAATCAGTTATACATATACATATGTTCCATATCTCTTCCCTCTTGTGTCTTCCTCCCCCCACCCCCATCCCACCCCTCTAGGTGGTCACAAAGCACGGAGCTGATCTCCCTGTGCTATGCGGCTGCTTCCCACTAGCTATTAATTCCACACTTGATAGTGTATATATGTCCATGCCACCCTCCCGCCCTGTCACAGCTTTTTAATCTTCCTTTCATCTCTGTATTGGAGGATGACGTCTCCACCAAGCGATTTTTAAGCAAGGGTTTTATGACAGATGGGGATAGATGAAGACCTTTCTCTCCCCAGCACCAATAAAACAAACTTAATTGGTGACTTCAACATAAAACAGTTTATTTCTGGCTCTAGGATACAGCAAGTTAATAATCAGATATAGAGGATGGGCACAGAAAAGATGATGGGAAAACTCTTGCCTCAGATTGCTTTGAAAGATCTCTTTATAGAACCAATCTGGTTGTACAAGCTCCTTTTCTATGTGTGAAACTGAGGTGCTTATGTCACAGAACGTGAGGCTTAAATGCTATAAATTAAATGGATATAGGTTAAATTAAGATTGCTAAAATATATAAATTTGCCAGTCATCTGTCCAGCACATAGTAACATAATGAGCATTTATTATGTGAAAGTTAGGGTACGGAACTTGGAGTGTGTTTGCTCCTGGTCACTAACATGACCATATCTTAGGAAAGGAATCTCTGTATATTATCTGTGTGTGTGCTTTCAAAATTTGCGTTTCCCTAATGACTATTGAGGTTGAGCATCTTTTCATGTGCTTGTTGACCATTTGTAGATCTTCTTTGGAGAAATATTTATCCAAGTTCTTTGCCCATTTTCAAATCGGGTTGTTTCTTTTTTGTGGTTGTTGAGTTGCAGGGGTTCTAAAAAATGTATTCTGGCTATTAATCCCTTATCAGATATATGATTTGCAAATAGTTTTCTCCATTTTCTAGGTTGCCTTTGACTCTTAAGTTGAAGTTGTATTACTTTCTGGTGTACAGCAAAGTGATTCAGTTACGTATATATGTATATGTATATATATATATATATATATGTATATATACATATATATACTTTTCTTAGTCTTTTCCATTATAATTTATCACAGGATATTGAATATAGTTCCCTGCACTGTACAGTAGGACCTTGTTGTTTAACTATTATCTGTTTTGTTTTTTTTCCTATTCAGGTTAAGCTACTTGAGCAACAGTTCGTCAACAGTTGGCAACACTCTCTGGTTTAAATGTTGAAAACATCACAACTCCATAAATAAGGAAAAAAACCCTACTTTTATGCCTTTTGTGTTTATTAAAGTACCACAAACCATTAAATGAATTTCAAACACAAGATGTGTGCACCAAATGGGTCAAACTGCTCTGAGTTGATAAAGCAAAGATTGATGGCCATGCAGGTGCTTGTGGCCGAGAGGTCAGGGAGGAGACAGGAAACATCGGGAGGTGTTGGGGTCACAGATATGACTGCATCTCACCCCAGTTCTGCCTTCTTGAGACCTATGACCCTGGGGATGTTATTTAGCTTTTTCAAGCCTTGGTCTCCTTATTAATGAAATGGGAGCAGTTATAGTTGCTGGAGAGTGTTGAGTGGGAGCACAGGTTTGAGACCCCTTGTGCAGGGCCAGCCCTACAGGGCGTCCGCTCTCCAGGGATTCCCCTCCCCACCCCATGACTTGAGAGGTTTCCTGGAGTCATAGAAAATCGAGAAGGAACAATTAACTCACTGCAAAGGGAAA
>NW_006797342.1:520073-526375 GCF_000442215.2 Lipotes vexillifer
TCAAGAGGTGAGGGAGACTCCAGCATGCCTAGAGCATTGCCCTTGTCTCACCCTCACTTGGTCCCAGGTGTTGTGCCAGACTTAGGGTGTCATCTCAGGGGTACCCCAAGCTCAGAATGGAAAGACTGATATAAGGGAAGAGGCAGCCCAATTGACGTCTGTCTCTAAGGGGTTTTGATTCTCACTTGAGAATTAAAAGAGGAAGTGGAATTTATGTTGAAACATTCTTATCATCGAAATCTGGACCCATCCATTGTGACTGCTTGGAACAGCAGCAGAGGACGTGGAGGGTCTCTCTGGTGGCAGCCCCTCTTCTCAGAAACTTCTGTTCTCTCTACTGCAGGAAATTGCCTGCACTCAACTACAAAAATGGCAATTTCATTCAGATAAACCATGTTTGAAGTATTAAAATGTCTTGGAAAATAGTCCCTATAATTATTTTTCATCTTTAATTATAAAGTTTATTTTTCCCTTATATTCTTCAAAATCTAAGACTTATCTCCCTATTTGGTTATTGGTCACAATCTGCTAAGGTTTAACCCTCCGGGGGGACACATGAGAACTTAGAGGCAGAGGTTACTAGGAAAAGTGTAAAGATGTTGGAAACTTGCACTTAAGAATTAGCTTTAGAAAAGTGGATACATCCAAAATTAAAAAGTAAATCATATATATTATTTCAATAATCCCATTCTGCTGTAGAGGCTGATCACTGTATAGTGTTTCTGCCTAAGAATTTATCTGTAGAAGCTGATGTGGAATTTGCATTATAATTATACTCAGAGCCTCATGGATCCTTGTGGGTTAAATGGAAATGCAAAGAGCATCTAGTTAGTGAGGGGTTGGGGGCAAACCATCTGGCTTGTACCTACCTTGGTTAAAAATATGATCTTGCAAAAAATGTACAAGATATTCTGTATCAGGCCACTGGGGAAGAAAATCTGAGATCCAGCATATGGTGCTGCACGATCTGGTGAAACCAATATGATGCTGGTCCACACTCCCTCCCTGCAGTACAACCTCGACTCTATTTTTGACGGCTTCCAATCTCGTCCTCCTGCATCCTGTGCACTCTTCAGAAGCAGGCTTTGGAACTCCTCCTGGGGTGTCCATGGAGTGCACGTGGCCTCTCACTCTTGTCTTGTCTTGTCCTGCTCTCCCTCCCCTGACATCGTTTTTTTTGTTTTTTGTTTTTGTTTTTTTTTTTTTTTTGCATTACGCGGGCCTCTCACTGTTGTGGCCTCTCCCGTTGTGGAGCACAGGCTCCGGACGCACAGGCTCAGCGGCCATGGCTCACGGGCCCAGCCGCTCCGCAGCATGTGGGATCTTCCCAGACTGGGGCACGAACCCGTGTCCCCTGCGTCGGCAGGCGGACTCTCAACCACTGCGCCACCAGGGAAGCCCCTGACATCGTTTTTTGATTCAGGACCCTGGTCACTGCAGCTCCTGCTCTGACCATTGTAACTGTCAACACCTCATATTTCCAGGGTTTGAAATTTAGTTTGAATAACCAGGCTTTGGCTTGCTTCACCCTGGATGAATTACCATCCTTTGCAGCCTTAGGAGTCCTCATCTCCCGATCCCCGACAGGGACCTTGCCAGCCCCCAAGGGGAGCAGCAGGTGGAAAGTATACTGGGCAAGTGAAATATGAACTAAGGTAACCTCTCCCTTTACTGCAGCATCCTTTAATCAGAATGGTCGCCATCACTTTCTGAAGATGTTGGCTCTTTGGAGAACACTTTTCACAAGCTAAACTCACAGAAACTTTCCAGCTATACTCCTCCTTGTGATTTTCTTTCCTGGATTGCGGCCCACTTCCCTAAAGGAAGTTATTCAGGAAGATGTAAAACAAAATCAACTTTTATAATAATGCAGAGCGAGCCTTAATTTCTCATCTCTGTTTTTATAAATTCTTTCACAAGATTTATTCTACTATTTTTTTGGCAGGGGTGGGCTAGGTTGGGAATTACAGTTTGAGGGAAAGAAAACCTGAAAATAATTTGACTTTAAATCAATGATTCATGTAGAAAAACATCAATTGCACATTTTTGCATGTTTTAACTACTTCATTTTTGCTTTACTTCTTTTTATTTAATCATCACCTTTCTTAACATCGAAGAGTTAAATAAGATATAAGAACTTGTCCCTTAGGAGAAAACTACCGCATAGGATACTGGGATGTTAAATGGCCCAGTTAAATGAGAATGGCCTTAGAGCTAAGCCCGTGCTGGGGGCCCAGCTCCAGGACAGACACCCCATCAGGGGTGCATGGGAGCAGTGATGCTCTGATGTCACATGTTGTGTGAGTGAGGACCTCCTCCCCAACCTGCCCACACCAGGCGTCAAGTCTACAGCTTTCACTGGTATTTCAGAGCAACCTATGACCCGCAAAGTTTAAAAACCACTGATCTAAAACTTTGGACTTGCAGATGAGGGCTCTGGGACACAGAAGCATTAAGTGGAGGTAGGACTGGGGTCTGTCTCTGGGCTTGTCAATATGCCATCAACCCAAGGACGTGTGCTCAAGTAGCAAACCTACAACATATAGGGAGGTAGAAGGATCTGTGCTCTGTCTCTCCATTTTAGCTGCTTAATGTTGGGCAAATTCACTTAAAAGCCTTAGCCCAAGTCGTCTCTTTACTGTATAAGTGAAGATAATAATGATAACACCCCCTTTAATGAGCTGTTCTGAGGATCAAGAAGATACTGTGTGTGAAAACGAACTAGGAGCTTCTAACCCTCCAGGAAAGAATCATCTTATGAATCACCTTGGTTTTCAAACCCCATTTAGATATGAGAAAACTGAGGTCAGAAGCTACATAACCAGGCCCTCTGCCTTCTAAGTCCTGAACACCGGGCCCTGGCAGGCAGCTCCCAGCCTTCCCTGCTTATTTCATTCGCTTCTGTTTCCTGAGGAACTTCTTTTGTTCACGTCATTAGAGAATGGAGGAAGGATGCTGGCTCATGGATACTCTTTAACATGTGTTTTTTGTCCTATCTTATTGACTCAACCTGCAGATATCTCTGCCAGAAACATCCAATTGCTTCTTTGTCTAAAGAAGATTTCATATTGATCTTAATTTAATTAGCTGGTATGAACTACGGTTTGTGTCAAGATTCCTGTCTTGATCTAATGAGGTACTGTAGTTGAAGCCGTGTGGATCTGAAATCATAATTGCTGGTGTGCAGAAGCCTTTTCTGTCGGGGTCGGGGTGCTGGATGGAGACATTTCTTAACATTGCACACCACTGATGGTGTAAATATGTCTGCCACTTTGGCTCTAAAATCTTCTAGAAATGTCACTGGACTTGAAGCCAGAAATGCCCTTGACCTCAAACCTTGGCTCTTCACTTTCAAGCTGTGTGTCCTTAGGCCAGTGAGTTAATCTATTTAAACCTCATTTCCCTTACCTGCAAAATAGGCATGGTTCTGAGGATTAAGTGATGGGAGAGCATGCTAGGCAGCTACTACAGATAGAGCCCTGGTTTAGTACCTGGCACATGGTAGCTTGAACCTTCTCTTTCCTTTTCTCACTTGCCTATTCTTTTCAAGTTAGGCTGAGAAAACAGATTTCACCCCTCCCTCCCTCCCTTCCTTCCTTCTTTCAGTTTTCAATCTCACACATGATTCCCTGAAGTATATTCACCAAACATGGTCAGCAAATGCCAAACAGGGCTGGACACACAGTCACATTTATGAGGAGGGTCAAAGTGGGTGATGTTCCAGTCTGAGAAGAGCGAAAGCAAGGCCAGAGGATTGTCTAAAGCCTGGACTTGAAGAAACAGTAGAGAACATAGGGCCAAATATAGGTGAGCTGGCGAATCTCGGTCAGTGAGGCAAGTGTGAGCAGGACTGCCCCGAGGCAGGTGCGGATTCTGGACATCCCGCCTCCTCCACACCTTTCCCATGGGCATAATTCTACCTGGGAAGAATTGTAGTGACTTATAATTTTGCTGGTCAGACAACTCTTCCTTATTCGTTATTCTACACACTGAGCATTTTGCCTGAATTCATTTTCTTCTCTCCTGCTCTGCTGTTCTGCCCTGGGCTCTAGAGCCTTATAGTTAATTAATGGTTAGTGTTGCCCTTTGAATTCAGCTTAGCTTTCCAGCAGATTGCCTCTGTAGAGATAGAGAACACTTTCTCTTTTTTTCTTTCTTCTTCCTTGATTATTTTTCTATATTGCTTTATCATCAGGTCTTGAAAATAGTAGGTTGGCATTTATTTTCTAGCTTCAAAGATTGGTTTTGAACTTCGGTTTACTTTTCCACGGAACCCTGAAGGTTTTGCAGATATGAGGAGCAATGCCATGATGTTGTAGAACCCCAGTTTTGAATTCTGGCAAGTTTGTGAACAAAGCCCATAGCTATTAACTTGTCATGAAAGCTCCTGTCTTGAGAAAGTCCCCTCATCTCCTTCTGCATGTGTAGGATGCTATTAATTATATTGATTTTTAGGAAATATAAGTGTTATTTCTTAAGATCATAATTAGGGTAAACGTTAATGTCGGTCATTAACCACTCCCATCTTTATCCTAAGATAAATGAAATGTTTGGTGTAGTTGAATTTACGGGATGTAATCAGTTGATGACAACATAATCAAGACATATAAGTTGACATTTTAAAAAATGTTAAACATTTTGACAATTGACTTCCAAAATCTAGAAAAGTTGTAGAATTAAAATTAAAAACAAGTAGGTATTCCAACATACAGGTTTGTCTTCCTTTCAGTAATCTGTGTTATTTCTATTATAACCACATAGTGCCTATATGGCTCATGTGATATCTTCTAAAAAGCCTAAAGTTAGCAGGGAGTGAAATTTTGGGAAGGAGGCACAGCTCACTTGCCTCAAAGTAGTTCCATGCATTAGAAATCACCACCATTAACAGTCTTCTTTATATTAATGCATTGTCTCCAGGAGGTCACAGATATACCAACACATTAGAACCAAGGTCCATCAAATTCCCTAGGAGACTGGACCAAGGTGGGAGAGAATACCATGGCCAAACCTCTCCCACGCCAAACCTTTTGAAACGACAAAAAGGTAGTATTTTTAAAAGAACAGATTACTGCATTTACATAGAAACAAGAGGCAGAAAACCACAGTCCAAAACACCCCACAGGTGACATGTAGCATGCCTTATTCCAATGCCGTGGATAGAAACACTTCTGGCACTTCGGTGTAAGTTCCTGGTGTAGGCTGTGTAATTATCTGCTTCCATGTTTCCCCTCCATCTCCAAATCCCCCATCTGGTGCCTTAAGTAAGCAGAGCTCCAAACAGTTCTTCATATTTTGTCCAAAGCTGCCCTGATGACTAGCCTTGGTCCTTTATCCCTGGAAACTAACTTTACAATGAGTTTTCTCCTCGGCCCATCCCTGGTCTACAGGGATCTCCTCCTGCGTCTGTACTTCCTAAGTATTCACTAACTTACCTTGTCCCTGGATTGGCTACGGGGACTTTGGGTGTGAGATGTTCTTGGGAATCCCAAAGCTAATAAAGAAGCACAATACAGAGAACCTGCCAGAGTCGGGTTAATCTCACTCTGAAACAGGTATCAGTAAACTCACCAGTTCTGCAAAGGAGCTGATACAGCCCTCCGAGTTGGGGAGCCTCGGTTAGTTTTGCAAAATGTGTCTCTGGTTGTTCATTATCTGTGGTTGTCCAGCACGTGCCATGAGGCTGGTAATGTGCTGGCCGGAAAGAAATCAACTGCTGCCGAGCGAAGGCTGATCTGCTCTGTAACTGCAGAGGCTACAAGTTCCTAGACGGGTCAGCATCACTGCAACTCCATGGGCTCTCCATCATCTTGCCCCCTTGCTCACTCACGCATGCACAGCCTGACCTTCTGGCCCATCAGCATCGCGCTGTTCTTGGCACTGCACCCAGCCCGCCCTCTGGCCATCATCCTAGATTCTCTTCTCTGCCTTTGTCCTCTCTTCAGCCAGTCTTCAAACTACTGCTCAGGCCTTTGCTAAACCCCTTCCTCTTTTCCCACCTACTACGCCCGTGAATCAGTGGACATCTCTTCTCACATGGTTCCAAAGCCAGTTAACTGGCTCCATGCATTTCTTCTTTCCCCTTAAATTAATTCCCCAAAATGCATTCAGGATAATCTTCCTAAAAGGCAAATTGACTTAAAATCTTGCAGTGTCCGTCTATGGCCCTCAAAGCTGAGTGTTTGGTTTCGTCCCATCTCCTGCAGTAGTCCAGATCAAGTTTCACACTGGAGTAGTACTAAGGGTGGCTTCCTGTACACACACACACACACACACACTCTCTTTCATGCCCCTGTATCTCGCGC
>NW_006797342.1:526385-536663 GCF_000442215.2 Lipotes vexillifer
TATCTGGCTCACGTTGTTCTCTTTATTTAGACCCCCTTCCCTGCCCCCCACTACATTCCCCTGACCAAAAAAAAAAAAAAAACAACACACATTTATAATCTATTTCCTCCTTTGAGACTCCAATAAGTTGTTCTGTCCTCCAGAAAGTCTTCCCTGAACCCCATCGGATGAGATCCCCTTGTCTGAGTTTTCATAGCACCGTGTTTATTTATGAATGTAACACATGCTAATTTATAAGTGAATTATTTGTTGACACTTTTGTGTACTGTGAGCTTCTCTGGGTCAAGTTGTATTTCAGATACTTGGGAATTTCCAGAACCGATCATAGTGGCTGGATGGAAGATACTCTGAATATTTTGCTGAAGTGAAGCAAAAGAAATTTTTTTTTTAACCAGTCTCCTGCATGATCACATCTTGTTTTATGATGTTGGAGATTACAAAGTGAGTAAAATCTCTTACAGGGATTATTTCACTTTACCATCATACAATCCTGTGAAGTAGAATGATCTGAGAATCCAGGAGCAAACATGGAGATTTTAGCACCAACCTGTGCCAGACACCAGGCTGTGTACTTGACATCTGCCATCTCTAATCTTCAGGATAATCCAGTGAGGTCATTTCGCATTGTACAGGGAGGAAACTGAGGTGCAACCTTACCCAAAGCCACCCAACTCGTGAACGCCAAAGCCAGCTGTAACTCACAGCTCTTCTGACTTCTGCCCCATGCCCTTTGTCTCACCAATATTGTGCATTTCACTCCATTTCTCTCTCATTCAGTGTGCTTAGGGAAAATCCTTAACCAGTTCATCCACATGATGAAAGCCAGTAAGTCTGATTGAGTTTGTGTTACTTTGTGGCTAATAAGCCAAATAAAAGATGGGTTACAATGGTTAAGAAGCCAGCCAGCAAGGAGAAAATATATGTTTTGATTTCTCCCACAAAGAGTCATTTCCCAGGGTATGTGACAGCTAGCTCATGGACAGGATGCCAGCCCTTCCCATTGATGGATTCCTCCCATAGGCAATAAATAATCTTTCCAGCACATCCCAATAATATCTGAAGCATGTGACATGTCATTATGTATATTGCCACTGGTCTCCAAATGCTGGGGTGGAAAGTGATGTTTAATTCCATTAATCAGGGGTTTACTGGTATCTGTTAGCAGGGTTAGAACTGAGAAAAAGAAATTTTTTCCCAAAATCAAAAAGCACTGAATTGAAGACCAAGCTGTGCATAGAACTATATCAGGAACAGAGTGGAAGAGTTGAGTGAAAGCAGGTCTACGATCACTAGCTTAGCAATTGTTCAGGATATATGTTATTAATCCAGGTGACTGTATAGAGAATTTATCAATAAATCAGTAAAAAAAACACACATTCTGAATACTGAATGCATTAGATAGCAATCCTGGATTTACTGTATAATTGTAAGAAGCCCACATTTGAGATTGGGGAATGTCCTGTAAATGTTTAATGGAGATGCAAAGTGTAACCATAGAGCTGTACACATAGCAGTTTCCTCTGCTGGCCCGGCATGTCTTACTTGTACAGGGTACCACTACATGTATTGCCTTGCTGGATTCTCATAAGAGTCTTGAGATACAGGGAGGACATAAACTATCACCCCCTCTTTCCAGATGATAAAAATAGAGTCCTAGCAGTGGTTGAATTATTTGCCAAACCTACAGACAGGTGAGTGATGGAGTTGTGTTGAGAGCTATGGCTTGTGTCTCCTCTCAGCGTACCTTTTCAGCTTCCACAGGTTGCCTCGCACAAGGAATGAGCTGCTCTCAGGCAGTTAGGGCAGCACGACATTATGGGACACAGAAGTTTTTGGGTTGTGGAAGATGCCTGGTGCATTTGTGAGGAGTGGGAGTCTTCAGAGAGGGTCTTCTCCCTGCTTCCATGTGGAACCAACACACCTCTGGCACCTCAAACAATGGCCATGCTGGAGCATGAGGAGATGTCACCCTTGTCAGGGATGTGGGAGATGGGCACCTTTGGAGTCACCTGTGGAGGGAGTGTCTCCTTCTGGGAGCCCAAGAAGCCCCAGACACCAATTTCAGGGAATTAGAGGTCAAAGAAGCAACATGGCAGCCAGATGCGGGCAGTGATGCAGAGAAAGACCACAGTCCCTAGACTTAGATTACAACTATGGCTATTTTCTCAAAAGTTTGATGCAGGAAAAATGTGTGAAAAGTGCCACCAGCCAGAGCTTGGTGATCCTAAGGCTCCTTTCTAAATCCATTGATCCTCTTTTATACACGAGGATTGCACCAGAGCTCCCCACCCACCTCTTCCAGGAATCGCTTTATGATTCAGATGGAAAAAACTGAACAAGCTTCAAGTAGGCAATTTGAAGGGAAAAACGGATGATACAAATATAAAAATAGATTAAAATACATTTGAAAACAAGGAAACTCACAATATTCAGAAAACCTAAGGGAAATATGGCCTTTAAGGGTCATTTTTGTTCAAGAACTAAGCTATTAATATATTTTTCTTTTTTTTTGGTAAGCTTCATTTTTACCCTTTAAAATATGTGGCATGATAAAAAGAAACAAAGTTGAGTTATTTGTAAGGAGGTGGACGGACATACAGTCTGTCATACAGAGTGAAGTAAGTCAGAAACAGACAAACAAATACCAGTATGCTAACACATATATATGGAATCTAAAAAAAAAAAAAAAAAGGTTCTGAAGAACCCAGGAACAGGACAGGAATAAAGATGCAGATGTAGAGAAAGGACTTGAGGACATGGGTCGGGGGGAAGGGGAAGCTGAGACGAAGTGAGAGAAGCATCAACATATATACACTACCAAACGTAAAATAGATAGCTAGTGGGAAGCAGCCGCATAGCACAGGGAGCTCAGCTTGGTGCTTTGTGACCACCTAGAGGGGTGGGATAGGGAGGGTGGGAGGGAGATGCAAGAGGGAGGGGATATGGGGATATCTGTATACATATAGCTGGTTCACTTTGTGATACAACAGAAACTAACACAACATTGTAAAGCAATTATACTCCAATAAAGATGTAAAAATAAGTAAATATATAACAAGAAAAAAATAAAATATGTGGCATGAAAGTCTATTGATTCTGAAATTTTGATTTTCCATTAGTAACTATTGGCAACAGATATTTTTGGATTTTTGCTGTTTTGTTTTGTTTTGTTTTATACACCTCTATGTGACTCCAGAAAACCTGAGAGTCCTTAGAGAAAACTGCACAAACAGATACCCTATGAGTGCCTGCAGGGCAGCAACATAAACTCTGGTTAATCATTGCTACTATGATTTTATTTGTGCTGATATTATAGTAAGGTTTTGGATAAAAACCATATGACCCAGCAATCCCACTACTGAGCATATACCCTGAGAAAACCATAATTCAAAGAGTCATTTACCAAAATGTTCATTGCAGCTCTATTTACAATAGCCAGGAGATGGAAACAACCTAAGTGCCCATCATCGCATGAATGGATAAAGAAGATGTGGCACATGTATACAATGGAATATTACTCAGCCATAAAAAGAAATGAAATTGAGCTATTTGTAATGAGGTAGATGGACCTAGAGTCTGTCATACAGAGTGAAGTAAGTCAGAAAGAGAAAGACAAATACCATATGCTAACACATATATGTGGAATCTAAGAAAAAAGAAATGTCATGGAGAACCTAAGGGTAAGACAGGAATAAAGAGACAGACCTACTAGAGAATGGATTTGAGGATATGGGGAGGGGGAAGGGTAAGCTGTGACAAAGTGAGATAGTGGCATGGACATATATACACTACTAAACGTAAAATAGATAGCTAGTGGGAAGCAGCCGAATAGCACAGGGAGATCAGCTCAGTGCTTTGTGACCACCTAGAGGGGTGGGATAGGGAGGGTGGGAGGGAGATACAAGAGGGAGGGGATATGGGGATATCTGTATACATATAGCTGGTTCACTTTGTTATAAAGCAGAAACTAACGCACCATTGTAAAGCAATTATACTCCAATAAAGATGTAAAAAAGATATATATATATGTGTATGTATGTAAATAAATATATACATATGCGTGTGTATATATACATGCATATAATATATAGTTTTATGTATAGTTGTATATACGCACATACACACATACATGTATAAACACACATATATATACCTATATATGATGTGTGTGTATAAATATAAGTATGTGCTTATTTTAGAAATATTTGTGTTACGTTTTCTTTAAACTAATATTTTCAATAAATACTTTCCCAACATCATCAAAAAATTCCAAAACATTTGAATATATGCCATAACCAATTTACATGTTTTTAATCCTGTCACCTTATTTCATGGTGATTTTTATGCATTCTTACTATATCTTCTTTTTTATATTTTGCTTTATAAACTATGTATTGATTGTTTTATTTTACCTTATAATTGGGAAGACTCAAGTATCATCTGAATTACTACTAGGAGTTATATTTAAATTTTCCTGAAATTTCTGAAGGTATATTTTTGTTATAAGTAAATTTCAAAGTGAAATTTTGTTTCAAATTCCCTAATGAATTTGGGAATTAGATAATGAATTAGATAATGAATTGGGTATTCTTAGTGTCCTTCGTCCACTTATATGTTCTACTAATAGGGTTTGGTATTTTGAACTCATGTTAATATTATTAATTATTATTTCCATATATTTTATAAGAATCAATTCTGGGCAACTACAGTTATGTTTATAACCAGATCCAAAACTCTTAGATTTATATTTAACTATTTTCAATGCTTATAGAAATCCTTATCATTTTACTTTTCCATTCTTAAGTCCTTAATTTGTATATTTATTTTGTGATTAAAATGTCTTTAAGTAATTTTAAAGAACAGTATAGTGTTATTTGTTTGAGCTCTGGAATAGCGTAACAAGTTTTCCTATTGCTTGGGTGTGTGATTTTCATTGTTTATAATTAACCTGGATCTTGAAAGATGAGAAGTTTGAACACATAGACCATGGAGGCAGAGGGAAGAATGTCTACAAAGGAAAGAGCTGGGAAGGAAGCATGGTCTTGTGGACAATGAAAAGTGGCTGGTGTCAGCAAATCATTTCAGGGCACTCAGAAAGGAAGGCTGTCATCTGAGGACAGAGGTGTTTGTGGTGTTTTTTACACAGGGTGAACGGATTTGGACTTCAGCTTTTACATTTATTTTCCTTTAATTTCTCTGCTTTTTTTTTTTTTGTAGTTTTATAGTATATATGTATATAGTAGTAAGTGTCTAATTTTTTAAAAAAATATTTATTTATTTATTTTTGGCTGCATTGGGTCTTCGTTGCTGCTTACGGTCTTTCTCTAGTTGTGGCAAGCGGGTGCTACTCTTCGTTGTGGTACGCAGGCTTCTCACTGCGGTGGCTTCCCTTGCTGCGATGCACGGGCTCTAGTTGCGTGGGCTCTAGCGGTTGTGGCCCTTGGGCTTAGTTGCTCTGCGGCATGTGGGATCTTCCTGGACCAGGGATTGAACCTGTATCCCCTGCATTGGCAGGCAGATTCTTAACCACTGCACCACCAGGGAAGCCCTAAATGTCTAATTTATAAAAAGATGTAAATGCACATATTATGCATGCTCAAAAAATATGTTTAACAACAGTGACACCAAATTTTAAAAACACTGTTTTAAAAGATGAAACTCAGGATCAGGAATGACATGACAGCCCTGTGGGAGGAGCACACCCTCCAGCAGCTCTTTGGAGGATGAAATAGTCAGGGAGGAAGAGACCAGAGGCCGGGAGATGCACTGGGAGGTCTTTGGGGAGAGTTATGGCTTCACATGATTTCCCTATAGCAGGAGTTGACTTGTAGCTGGGTCAGCCCTGTTGCAGCATTTCAAAGAGATAGTTAAGTCTGTAACAATTAAAAATAAAACCTGGGGTAGCCTTAAGGGGCTACATGACACCTTCAGAAGCCTGTTCCTCCCAGTGGCTGTCACACAAGCCAGAGTGCATCTTCCTTCCACTTTGCAGGGTGACCTTGTGGAGGGCACCCTCAAAGGAGTTTCTGGAAGCCTGGTCCTGAGCATGGTAATGAAAGTGAGCTGCAGCCATGAATTATGTGAAGTTTGAGGGAAGCCATATAAAAGGCTATATCAGGCCACAAATCAGCTTGGATGGCTAAGGGTGATTTGCTCTGCTCCTGCTGCCCCTGCCGCTTTCTGGCAAGGCCCTCTGTGGGGCACACCACCAGCCATTCTGCCCAGGCCATTCTTTCCATGGCCCCTGAAGCTGTACATCTGCAAAGACTTCTGCCTAGCACCTGCAGAAGTCTCCTTGCAAGGCGTTTATACAGCTGGTGCTGGAATGTGGCTGCATCATACCCTGCCTACCATCCTGGTGACAGTTCCTGCCTTGGGGTGATTATAGCACAGGTCCTCTTCCTTAGAACTGAGTGCCATATGCCTGTGCTGCTGGTGGAGGCATAGAGTGGTCTAAATAAAGATTTTGAAAAGATAGAAGCACCTGATTGCTTTTCTATGGCTGCTGTAACAAAGAAGACTGGGTGGCTTAAACAATAAAAATGTATTTCTTCACACTTTTGGAGTCCAGAAGTCCAAAATCAGGGTGTTGATGGGAGCAGTTTCTCCTGAGGTCTCTCTCCTTGGCTTGCAGATGGCTGCCTTCTTGCTGTGATCTCACAGGGTCTTCCTTCTGTGTGTGTCTGTTTGTCCTGATCTCTTCTTCTTATCAGGGCACAGGTCAGATAAGATTAGAACCCACCCTAATGACCTCATTTTAATTAATTACCTTTTTAAAGACCAATAAGGTTACACTGGGGGTTAGGACTTTCAGACCATATGAGGACACCATCCAGCCCCTAAAAGTAGCTATTTAAAGTTTGAAGATAGTCATACCTCCTGCCACTCAGGCCCTGACTCTTCGTGTTCACATAGTCCCAAACCACTATCATCCACAAGCAAGTGAGGCTGCTCCTGGCTTCCCTGGCTCTGCCTATGCTCTTTCTAGTCCATGAGGTAACAGCACCCTTTCAAACCCAGATCAGATAGAATACCCTCCTGGAAACTTTCGTAGCCTACCAGAGAGAATGACTGTTCTTTTTTTGTAGCATGTAGCACATAGTATGGCAATTTCTTGGTTGGTGTATCTGTCTGCCTTGTGACATAATATTCCTAAAGAGTGGGGCAGGGAATCTTGACCTTGCAAGGAGGCTGGCATATATGAGCTTTGCAGGAGAGTTTAATGAATACATTAATACAACCAAAGAATATTTGATCCTGGGCCTGCCATTTATTGGCACTGTGAGTTTGGAAATCTTCACAACATTCCTGAAATCTACTCTTGTCCTTCATAAAACAGAGATAACAGCAATACCTTCATGTACGGTTACTTTGAATATTAAGTTAATTGTTTTCTTTAAAGAATACTTTCTAAATTATGTTTATAATCATGCAGTAATATTTTCCATTTTTTTTTTTTTTGCAGTACGCGGGCCTCTCACAGCTGTGGCCTCTCCCGTTGCAGAGCACAGGCTCTGGACACGCAGGCTCAGCGGCCATGGCTCATGGGCCCAGCCGCTCCGTTGCATGTGGGATCCTCCTGGTCTGGGGCAGGAACCCGTGTCCCCTGCATCGGCAGGTGGACTCTCAACAACTGTGCCACCAGGGAAGCCCTTTTCCATGTTTTTTTCTCAGTTGGGGTTGATAATTATAAAGAGGCTGACAGAACCTAATAATTTTCATTTTAAATGAATTTCTAGGCAGTGTACATAAGAACATGTAGATACGGCCGAAGGTCATATTATACCCTTGGACATATTAATAATATATTCCTCAAGAAGAAGCATTTTCTTACATAAAGTGGTAAGTGGTGCTTGAAAGCAGAAAGATCAAGAAAATTTTGGAACCAGGCAGCAATCATGGCATCTCTGCCCTCATGTCAGTAGATGAATCTCGAAGTCTGCTGATCTTCTAAAAGCCAATAGTTCTGTTCCTGCATCTAAAAATCTGAGCTCTTCGAAAACAATAAATGTAGGAAAACAAGCAAAACTGTCAAAAAGGTTACTAGAGACAGCCAGACTGGCCTGTAAAAGCACATAATTCTTTTGCTACCATACTCTGGGCCAACAGGGTAAGTAGTTTATAACCTCTAACATCTCTGAAAGGTCTCATGACAAAGTGATCTTCCTATTTGTATAGAAGTCACAATTCAAACAGTTTGGGCCATTTGGGTGCCTTACAATAATATAAGTAATCGTGTCACAAAGAGGAATCTGAAATATGTACCTGAGCTAAATTCAGTGAGAGAGTTCTCAAGTGTGAGAGGTACATTTTATTTGCTGAATGTTGAAAATATAGCCTCGAACTAGATAATGAAGGGGTTTTATTTAGAACGGTGAAGAGTTGATATCACACATTTATCAAGGGGAATATGCTTGAAGGTTATCCCTACGTTTACCTCAAACTATAAGATTAAAAAATAGTCATTACTAAAAGCTCTCAGATACATAGAATTTTCCAATATAAAACTGCCCAATATAAAAATGTATCTATTAGATTTGTAATTACCACCTCAGAGCATTATTCAAACAATGTAAAAAAGTCAATCTCTGCCCCACAGAGATTCCAGCAATCGAGTCTTTGGATGTTGGAAGGGGAAGAGAATTCCAGTATGAAAAATGAAGCATGGAAAATATACTGTCCCTTGAGCCTCAGAGCTAGGGTCTATGATCACCTGTGAGTCTCAGATCTAAATTAACATGACAACCTTGTTTCTTATGCGTTACCTTGAAGTAACCAGGATTCAAACTTAATGGGATTTACAGGTTGAAACCATCACCTCATATTAACCCAGAAATAAATTGCTAGGTAGTGTGGAAAGAGCTTGGCTGTTCAATAGTGAATGCTGTGGTGTCTAAGGCCCTCAACACAATCTCGGTGTGCCAGGCATTGCCCTCCAGAAGCCTGTGTTTCAAGCATAAGTGTGTCTCAAAATAAACTCTCAGTGTTTGCCTCTGTGAATTGCTGTCACCTACAGCTGGCATGGGACTTGCATGCCTCTGCATATACCCAAAGTGCTTACCATTTGCTAACCGTGTCCAAGCATTTGACAGGTGTTCTCTCTGCCTCTCACAGAAGCCCTGCAGGAACTTAGCAGCTGAGGAAATTGAGCACCCAAATGTAAGCAACTTACCCAAGGCCACAGGGCTCAAAGCCAGCTTCTCAAAGGACATTGCATTGTCTTGTCTTCATGGTAAGACTTCTACCTCTGGGGATGTACAAAGAGGTCCCAGGTCTGCTGGATCCCCAGGACCTCTGAGATGTATTCATGTTCAGTGAAACACTTGAGTTTGGTAATGGGGCCCCTCCTGCTGATTTTATGAAAACTACCTTTTTTTTTTTTTTTTTTTTTTTGCCTCACTGCGTGACTTATGGGAACTTAGTTCCCAGACCAGGGATCGAACCCAAGCCCACTGCAGTGAAAATGCCGAATCTTAACCACTGGATCACCAGGGAATTCCCCTACTGGGTTTTGAATCTGTAGATTTCATCTTCCACTGGTCACATTTCGTTCTGTGCATGAGCTCCTTGCTTCAATCCTGTTTGCTGACGTCTGATCACCGCCCGCACCTGGGTCACCTGCCACCTTCTCCAGGGCCCTCAGGGATGCCTGGTGGGAAGGAAAGGTGCTCTTTCCTGTGACCTCATTTCAAGTGTGGATGCAGACCTATCTTCTCATTCTGCTCAGCAATGCGGAGGAGCTACAAAGGTTAACGAAGCTGTACTTAGTAGCTGGCTTTAAAAATTAAAAAAACAGGGCTTCCCTGGTGGCGCAGTGGTTGAGAGTCCGCCTGCCAATGCAGGGGTCACGGGTTCATGCCCCGGTCCGGGAAGATCCCACATGCCGCAGAGTGGCTGGGCCCGTGAGCCATGGCTGCTGAGCCTGCACGTCCGGAGCCTGTGCTCTGCAACGAGAGAGGCCACAACAGTGAGAGGCCAGCGTATGGCAAAAAAAAAAGAAAAAAAAATTTAAAAACCAAAAACCAAAAACCTAAATATGTTGACCATGTTCTTTCCGCAGGGGTCCCCAATGGCCGACATTCCTCTTGGCCATCTGCCTCTTGCTTGGATTCCTTGCTCAGAACAGAGCTCCCACTCCTGGCTTTGCTCCTTCCCTAGTTCCAGATCCCTCATACACCTTCTCTTAGATCTACCAGAAGAAGAAAGGAAAATCCTTAAAGACCAAAATAGAATCTCTACAGTGATGTGTCTCCCCGCTCCTATCCCTCAGGAAAGAGT
>NW_006797342.1:536673-549953 GCF_000442215.2 Lipotes vexillifer
TAAAATAATTGCTCAGGGTAGTCTCTCTTTTTTCTTCAATTTCCTTCTACACTTGGCTCAGTTACTTAAGATCTTTACATAACCAAAGGCCCTTAAAGTATTTTCGCAAAAGAAGGATCAGTCCTCCCACTAAAGTAAATTATATTGTCACCCCTTAAATGCAGACAGTGACATTTAAAAAATAGCTGGTCTTAATATAATATTCCTATAGTTCTGTAACATATGTATCTAGCTCTGAAATTTATATTAACATCTTACAGCATAAACTCGAGGAACCCACCATAGGTTTTAGGGAAGATTTTGAAAATGATGCATCTATGTTCACGATATTTAAGAAATGCCATGTAGCACTAGTTTGGCTATTCCTTCTACACCATAAGTGGTCTGTGGAAGCAAGTGTTATAATCCCAATTTATACATGAGACATCTGAGACCCAACAACATCAAATCTATCCCCATGCCTAATAATGTGGTAAATCCAGGTTCTAGAACCAGGTTCTTCTGACTCCTAGTCCACTGGCCTTTCCGCTTTATGAAGTTGTAGCCTGGAACAATCAATTGCCAAGGAAATCTAGACATCAAAGAAGATGGACATACACAGTAACTTTGAGGGCCTTCTATTTAGCCAAGAATTAGTCGGTAGGTGGCTTCCTGTTGAACCAAAGCAGTGACCCTAGGTGTTATAGGTATTTGGAGGTAAATGAATTAGTACCTTAGAGATCTTCAAAGCCCACCTTCAACATTCACTGTGATGTAAGAGCATCTTGGATAAGTGTCTAGTTCCTGGTGGAGGATCAGGTGTCCAGGTCATGTTGAATGCAAGCAGCTCCAAAGGGGAACAGCCTGCAGGAGGAAAGAACAGGTGAGCTGGTTTTCACTCTAGGAAACTTAGTGAATGTGGAACAGCTGGGGGACCATGAGAACTGTGAGGAAAAACAAGGTCATGACCAGAATGCTGCAAGAATGAGACAAACTCAGAATTTCTCAGGTAATGTAGACAAATGTGTTGTACCAATACAGGAAAACAGAGAAGACGTAGCTGGCTACCTATCTGGGACATACCCTTGAGGAAGATTCCAGATCCATGCTGTTCTGTCATCCACAGCCAAAATGGAGATGAAGCTTTCTCAGGGCCCTAATTCTGATGCTTGTGATACTGACCCACTTCATGGGGCTCCTGCTTAAAGCTTCTCCATGGGAATCTTTTAGTTTCTGCCCTGGTTATGAACTGCTCATTTTTTTGGTGTGGTTCTTATTCAAACTCCGTGAGAGTGGGTTCCATTGATGCTTTGAGCAGCTGTCAGCATTACTGGACCATAGGCAGTTGGCTGTTCTAAGGATTGACCATCTCTGGGTCAGGTACCTTGCTTCTTCCCATGGCTGTGGCTCTGCTGGCAGCATCACATGATGGAGAACACTGTGTGTCTGAAGCCCCTTTGAAGGGGGCTGTGCACACAATCGGTTTGGGGAGGTTTCCCAGAAGAATGTAACAAGAAAGTGCCTGCCTTACCTGGTCAGGCTCGTGCAACCAGCAAGGTGAGCTCAAAGGCAAGAAAATGAACACATGGCCATTTTCTGGGCAGGTTCAGATCAGAATAGACAGAAACTCAAGGGATGTGTCAGGAGAGTCATTCAGAGCTAAGTTTCATTACACTGTATAGTGTGGGGATTCACCATCTCAGGATGGCCCAAACATGAAACCACACTGGGCCCTGAACATCGAGGGTTTTTATCACTCAGTGCATCGTATATTATTGGATGAACAAAAGCCAGATATTAACCTGCCTTTGTTATTATTTATGAGCGAAATGAACTTGTGTTCTGGGGGTGCACTTACCCTGCTGGCATCCTTGAGCTCTGCCAGCTGGCTTCACCATGGTGCCCAATCCAGGGTCTAGAATGATACACTAATAGGTGTGAGAGGGAAGGGGGCTGCTACCAATATGTGTACACATGAAACTCATTATCCTGGAGCTGAGGATTTCACTGAGCTGGGTGCTCTGGAAACAATAATCTGCTAAAGGACATGTCACAAAAATCCCTCTTGTGCTTCCCTTGCATTCTGAAACATTTCCAGACAGTGGGGTTGATGATCAAGGACCAGAGGAAGACCTGTTCACCACTTGAATCAAGTGTCTAATACTTTTGAAATGTGACCATTCAAACAAGTGAACTGCATGCCATAGTCCTGCCAATAAACGTGGATTAATGTCCCACCTGTGTTGGCAAGTGTAGGCTATCATACTTACAAGGCTCTTTTGAATAGCTTTTGGTATTTGACCTGTAGGAATTTTTGAAATATCTACCCCTGGTCCTTCACACAAACAGTACCAACACAATTCCTATAAAATATATGCTACATTTTCCATATTTATTCAAATATAATGGAATATTATTCAGCCATGAAAAAGAAAGGAAATCCTGCCATTTGAGACAGCATGGATGAACCTGAAGGATATTGTACTAAGTGAAATAAAGACAAATACTGTATGGGTATCATTTATATGTGGAATTAAAAAAAACGTTGAGCTCATAGAAACAGAGAGTAGAAAGGTGGCTGCCAGCCACCTTTGGGGGTGGGGGAGATGGGGAGAGGTTGGTCAAAGGAAACAAACTTTTTTATAAGATTGATAAGTTCTGAGTATCTGGTGTACAGCATGGTGACTACAGCTAACAACACTTTATTATATATTTGAAATTTGCTAAGAAAGTAAATCTTAAGAGTTCTCACCCTGAAAAGAAGGTAACTGTGTGAGGTAATGAGTGTGTTAATTAACTTGATTGTGGTAATCATTTCACAGTGTAGACAAATCTCAAAGCATCACATTGCATACTTTAAATATATGCAAAGTTATTTGTCAGTTATACCTCAATAAAACTGAGGGGGCCAGAAAAGAGAATAACGTAAGAGTTAAATCCTATTTAGCTTGAATGCATTGAAAAATTCCTCCATATACTACAATGAATTTTTAATTTTCTGTTTTACAATGAAGGAGAGGAGATGATATTTTTGATCTATTGATGTCTTGCTGTGAATCTTGACCTTCACATAAGTCTTCTCTTTTACTCCACTTAAGATCTATTTTACAGATGGGGACAGTGAGAGTGAGATCGCACAATTAGTGAACAGTGAAAAATAAAAAAGACCTATTTTGTTTCAAAGCCTGTAACCGTTCTACTCTAAAGCAACATGTCCTTTCAAAGAGGGTAGAGTGTTACTAAAGCAGCTATTTTGAAGGTGAAAATAGCAAATTGGTTTTTGTGTGACTGAAAAAAGCAGACTTATTTGATATATACCCTAAGAAATTCTGCAAAGTGAGAGGATTGATGGATTGATTCTTTTTTTTTTTTTGGGAGTTGGGGCTCAAGGCATGGTGTTTTTTGTTTTTGTTTTTGTTTTTTTGTCACACACACACACACACACACACACACACTGTATTTTATTTTTACAAGAGATAAATAGACTGACACCAAGCATTGTAAATGGATGACCACAACAAAAGCAACAATGATTGCAATTACCAAACACGAAACACACTCACACTGTGTCATAATATTGACATTCAGTCCAGTGAGAGGATTGATTCTTCTTTGTGTACATATGTATGCAACCCCTGACGTAGCCTGACTTATAGTCTAACTGTGGTGATGCAACTCATGTGACCCTTCATCCTCCAAATGCATGAAAATGGCCACAACTCTGAGTGCTTTCCCTCTTCCCCACCCCCCATGCCTCTACCCAGTAACCCCCAGGATGAGGCCTACAGATGCTCTGATGCAGCAACTCAGATGCCCAGCCCTGTGGAGCAGGACCAAAGGTGATTTTCTTTTTTTAAAAGGATAAAAACCCTTTAAGGGATTCTTCTGGCATTTAAACAGTAGTTTATTCTGGCTTGCCATTTGTCAGCTGGTGCCAAACACGGTAAGAACTACCGATTAGCTGAAACAAAACAGATATCATGACACACTGTGTGATGCTCT
Source organism: Lipotes vexillifer (assembly GCF_000442215.2). Classification (NCBI taxonomy): domain Eukaryota; kingdom Metazoa; phylum Chordata; class Mammalia; order Artiodactyla; family Lipotidae; genus Lipotes; species Lipotes vexillifer. Next base: position 540,655 of record NW_006797342.1, read on the forward strand.
CTGAAGTTTTGGAACAGACCAATTTTCTGTTTTTTTGGGGGGAAAATATTAACGATCATAGAAGCAATTATATTTAAGAAAATTAATTTAAAAATCTGTGCTTATACAATCCCCTTATAACCAGAGTCCTTGACTCAGAAATCATTTTGGGGCCCAAATCCTATTAGATCACTTAGGACAGAGTTGAACAGTTAGTCAAAAATGTAACAAACTAGGGAAATTTACTATTGTAATAATAACAAATTGTCAGGAAAAAAATCCAGTTTCTCTTTAACTCTTCTTCTCTGGTGTTCAGTACAAGAGAGCAGTAAACTTGCTCAGGAAGGAGCAGCAACAGACCTGATCCTTTATGGCCTGATTGGTGATGCCTCCTCTCTTGATATTTGCAACCCTGTTATGCAGGGGTTACCCGGGCAACCCTCTCTAAATGGATGGGAAGGGGAAGCCTGCCACCCTCCCTGGGAGAATTTTCTGCTAGAAAATTTGAAAGTTCCCTCCTTCAGCTCTAAAGGGGGAAATAAACACCTGATACTTTCAGCCACAATCTAGTCAGGAAAATGGAAATGAGGCCAGTTATTTTAGCAGACAGAATTTTAATAAAAGGAATTGGTCATACAGGTCTTGGAAGACTAGAAGGCAAAGGGGAACAGTGAGGCCTCACAGAGATATTGAGGGAGAATTCCAGAAGCCCCTCGGAGGAAGCTTGGATAGAAGAAGGGCATCTGGGACCCGGGCCTTCACGGGGGCAACTGGATGGTGTTGGGAAAAGTGAAAGGTGAAACCAACCATTGCTGCCCCGATGAAGAACCCTTGTCCACTGTCCCTTGTCCGCGTGACGCGGACATAAAAGGAAGCAGAGTAGGGTGGGCGAGTCCCTCCTGTTCTTCTTGCCTTCCTCTTGTACCCCCTATGACCGAACCTCCGGGGAGCAGCTGGTAAAGGGACAGTGACCTTTCATAGGCCAGACCCAGCATCAAGGTGTGGGCTGGGTTTGGACCCCAGAGACAATAGCTCAATAAACAACATGGGCTCTTTTGAGGTTCCGTGGCACTTTCTAGGTAGTTTTCAGTATTTGACTGTGTTTCCTTCTATGTCATATGAATTATGAATGAATAAGGAATTTAAGGGAAAGCTACCAATAAGTAATAACATTGTGGTCTATGGCAGTGGTGCCACCAGCTCTGTATCCCAGGTTTAATCATGTCCCAAAGCATAAACTTATTTTGTACCTACTGTGCAGTAGTCACTTACTAGATATTAGAAAGATGCACACCATATGGGATATGGATCTTTTCATTAAGAAGTTTTTATTCCAGTGAAGAGAGAGAAAGAAGGGAAGAATGATAAATCCAGTATTAGCCGTTATGATTTCATGTAACTACAGAAAAAAGGCAGGGATCGTTTTGCTCTTTCTGCCATTTAGCAGTTGTATGATCAGTAAAAGTTGCTTAACTTTTCTAACTTGGTTTTTCCTGTGTAAAATGCAAATGTTAATATTGCCTCCTTCCATGGGTTATCGTTTGGATGAAATAAGATAATCCATGGAAAGGAGTTGGTATAACGTCTGACCCCAGCGAGCAATCAATAAATGTAAATTGTTTTCATTACCTTCATTCTCCTCTGTTCTTACGTCAGCTAATGCTGTTACTTACACCGAAGCCTATCAGACTTCCTAGTTGGCCCTCTCTCCATTTCCCCACAAGTCCAATTAGTCATCAAGTACGGTACTTTTCAGAAATCTCCGACTCCTTCATTCCATTAGCACGTTGCCGTCACATCTTACCATCTGTGTGGTTAAGGACTGCTCGCCTCTGAACCCTGCTCTTCCCCAATCCATGCTCTTCTCTGCTGCCAGCCTGATCTTTACAACTGGATCTTTACAACTGGATCATTTCCTTCTTGTGCTTTGAAACATTACACAGCTCTCCATCTTGATAGATTAATTTTCACACTTCATCACTTGCTAAACTTGTACTCAATCCAGTCGCTGCCTACTTTTCTGGCTAGAGGCCCTGTCACTTTTGTCCACACATCCAGTGAGTACATGGCATCCCTTGAACTTGATGCACACCAGGTCTCACTTGACAACTCGGCATGCAAAGCCTTCTCTGGACTCTCACAAAGCAGTTAGTGACTTCTTTTTCTATGATTTCATAACTCTTGTATCTTTTCCTGCCTGGGTACAATGTAGAAAAAATATTCTTTGTATCTTTCACCATTCAGATTGTGAATATTTTGAGAGTGGGGAAAAGATTTATTTGTCTGTGATTCTTCAGTGTCTAACTCATGCTTGGTACCCATTAGATGCTCAATGCGTGCTGAATTGAACGGAAAATGAGTAAATGAATTCTACATCAAATGTCATAATTAAAACCCTAGATCATCAGCACTGCAACACACTTAGCTAAATAGTCCAATTTCACACAGAGACACACATTGACCACTGTCCCTGATTCATGATTTTCTTGGTGATAAAACCATCTTCAAGTTGTCTTCCCTTTCATAAAGTATCATAAATATGTAAGCTCTTCAACCTGATACTGAATTTGTTTTCTCCAAAATCTTGGCCATTGGCAATATTTACACATGTGCTTGATAACACAGCTTGTAGGATTTCCAGCCCCCTGTTTTAGGCATCATACTATAAAGCATACATGCTTTTTGACAAACCCTTTTTAAGGACTTCCCTGCCTGAATCAAAATCACTAATTCAGAATCTATTCTATCTTTGACTTCTTTTAAGATTCTGGTCTAACGTCTTTATAGAGCTGAAGAGAAAAACGGGCAGAGTGTTCTAGGAGATGAAAAATAGCCTGAACATTAAAATGTCATTACCAGAAAAAAATATCCAAACTGTTACCCACTCCTTCTGGAGGACAGGGAGGTGGCCAGGCAGTGTGGGAAAGGTATAATTTTGAGAGCCAACAACAAGAACAGCAAAAATTATCAGGTTTTCTAACAATAATTTCACAAATTATCACCTCCTCTCTAAAAATGTTAAAAAGACAAATATTTCTCGGTTAAGCCTCGACAGCCTAAAGTTCATTTTCAATGACTTGGCAGGGAAAATGCAGCCTAATTTCAAGAATGTACCAGGGATTCGTGCCTACAGAGCAACGTGTCTCTGTTCCCACAGCACCTTCCTGCAGGGACCAGGCCTGGGCTGTTCCATTCCTGTGATTGATGTGTCTAGCATGCTTTCAGGAACTCACTGGGTCCTCTGTAATCCTTTTAATTTGATAAGATGTTTTTAATTGAATCCCTTACTAATGTGGCAACAAGCTCCTCAGTTCAATGTTGGTCTTCTTGTCATCTTAGTTATGTCCACAGATGCCCAGACTCTGGTGACTTTTCATTATAACACAAAAATCACCTGTTACAGCCCAGCCATTTTTAGCTTGGATCCAACACTGAGTCAATTCTCCTTCTGAGCAAAGAGCTTTCTATTTTAGTTAAAGGGTCAGGACCACTGAAAGCTCAGGGGTCTTTTTGGAGTCCACTGTTCGTATCAACCATCATTCAAAGAAAGATGATTGTCACTGACAGATGCATCAGAGGAATGAGAATTGTACCCCGTCAGTGTCACTTGTGTAGGCCACTCATCAGATGTAGGTACTTGTTTTGAAGGATAATTACGATAGAGCATTTAGCTTGTATAGACAAGTAAACGGAGCTGCTGCACAATGATCATCCACTTTGGGGTACATTAATAGTAAAAGACAAATACAACAAATCCTCTTTTATCTAGAGGTCACTCACCTGGCCGTCTTAACTGTCTAGAGCACTGGGAAGATCTGTGAAACCATGCAAATTACCTGGTGAGGATATAAGCTACCTGAATCCATGCACTAAATGCTTATGAAACTTACATGTAAAAGGACCCATTAGGCTGATACTCTTTACCTATTTGCTCCTACATTAACACCATATGCTGACTAAGTTGTCCGTTAGCTTTCTCAGTTTAGCCATCATAAGAAGACACGGATGCAGGTAGGAATTCTGTAGAAGCAAATGCACTAAGGAAATGAGAATAGATATTCTATAAGGTGATGTTAACAGAGAAGATACAAACTCTCCAAAACAAATGACAAAAGGATACAAAGATGCATCTCCATTTAAGGGGAAACTAGTTGTACACATCTTAGCTGGCTTTGGAGCAATAGTGTATTTTGTATAGTTCAATGTACATATTTACCTTCATTTATCAAGAAATTAAAATATTAACCATGAGAGTCTAACTTACAGAAGGAACATATATAATACATTTTACAAATATTTCTGCAGAAAATGTTTTAATTTAAAAAATAAGTTTGGGCAGGGCTTCCCTGGTGGCGCAGTGGTTGAGAGTCTGCCTGCCGATGTAGGGGACACGGGTTCGGGCCCTGGTCTGGGAAGATCCCACGTGGCGCGGAGCGGCTGGACCCGTGGGCCATGGCTGCTAAGCCTGCGCGTCCGGAGCCTGTGCTCTGCAACGGGAGAGGCCACAATGATGAAGGGCCCACATACCGCAAAAAACAAAACAAAAAAAACAAAACAACACAACAAAAGTTTGGGCATATAAGAATACATTTTCTGTTATTTATAAAATTATATTATGAGAGTATTTCTGTATTTGACTGAATAAATGAGGCAGTCTACTGAAAAAGTAAATAAATTATCTGGACCTATGCAGCTAAAACATCAGTTTTGCTCCATTGGTGATATAATTAATGGAATTCTGATTTTTTGATCAGAACAGGAATACAGTAACAGAGGTAACTGGATCTGTGTCCAACATTTGAAATACTATTAAGAATTGATACTGCAATATATTTAGAAGTCTTGCATTTATGGAAAAATCACATAGGACATTTTCACATTGTTCTAGAGTTTCAGCATCTCCCATATAATTTCTAATGAAATAGAAAACGAAGATGTCAAGAAGAGGTCCAAGAGGAGAGAGCACAACCACAGTTGAGCACTTCATAGGTTCAAGGAACTGCAGCGGGGGATCAAGAGTGTGGGTCTCAGGCTCAGGCTGTCTCTCTTTGAGCCCAGCTCTCTCACTCACGAGGTATAACCTGGGCAACTTCCTATGTTCCCTACACCTGAGCTTCCACATCTATAAACTGGGGTGGTAATAACAGTCCCTAATCCCTTGGGTTAGTGTGAGGTTAAATGAGTTAGTGCATGTATAACACATAGTATGGGGCCTGAAACATAGTAAGCACTCGATAAGCATTAGTTCTTGAGTTCTTAAAATAACCCTGTCTGGTGGGCATTATTTCTCTACTTGACGAATGAAGAAACTGAGACTCAAAGAGATTTAGGAACTTTCCTGGGGTCATGGTATAAGTAGATGGTCTGATAGAGTATCTGTATTATGCACATCTGGAGAAAAGTTATCCAGTCTCTGCCAACATTTATTTTAAAAAGATTTGTCTTACTCCAAGAGAGGAAGGAGGCCTAAAATCAAAGAACATGTTTGGAAAAAACAATGGTGTGTTTTCACAAATGTTCTTCAGAAGTCCACTTCTTATACTCTGTCTGATAACCAAACTTCATATCTTGGCCATTATGTGTTGAGAGACTCAGAGAAACTACCTGATACTTGTTTTGTAGAACTACATTATATTTGCTTAAATGTTTTAAAAGCTCCACAATAATGAAATCTTTTTCCAATCTAAGCTGTTAGCAGACAGATGTTATGTCAAATCTTTTCTTGGCTCTGATTGCTTTCTGAATCTGGAGTTACAAACTCAGATGATTTCTGGGTCAGAGCCAGCAATCTAAAGGGGTGTGGTAGCAAAAGGCATAATAGAGGCGGGTGGGGCTTGTGACTTACTTCATAATCTGCTGTGTATGATCACACCCATACTCCTCCAGACAGACTCACCTTCAGTGGTCAGACGGCAGCCATTGGTCTAAAGGAATGGCCCACAACTCTCCTTTTCTGACTATTATCAAGCTCCTCACCTGCTCTCAGTCCTGAGAACGAGAAAAGAAAAGTGCACTTTGCTTCTCCCTTATTCTGTTCAGCAAGAGAGTCAGATTCAGCAAGCATTTATTTAGCACTTGTGAGGCGCAAGGCCCTGGATTTGGTCTAAAGAGAATCGCAAAGATGAATCCGACAACACTGACAGAAAACTACAAACAGTTCTTCACTCATACAGTTTATTTCTGCATTCAGGTATATGCTGACAGAAAACTGGATATGGTGCAGTAAGTACTGTCATACCAGTAAATGGTGGTGAGGGAATTTATGCCAAACATAAGTGTACTCTGAACCAAGAGCCCTCAGAATTAATATCTGCACTTAGCCGACTTCAGGCTACGTTAGCTGGAGAGGCTCTTAGAGCTCAGAGAAGAATTACATCGTGGGAGTTGAAACTTCTGTTGCATGACAAATCGCAGCAGGCTTCCCAATCCTCCTCTTCTCCTGGTCACCTGGGTATTATCAGCTCCTTTTCATCCGCAGTGGCCAGCTCAGTCCTCACTCTTGAAGTCCGCTTACCCCAGACAGTAGCTTTTCCAGTTGGGGAGGAAACTGTGATGTTTTAAGCAAATCCTTCCTGTTCCTCGGGAGTGTGGCAAGGCTAGGGAGAGACTGTGACCTCTCAGGACTCATCCAGCTGGAAGTTGGAACTTCCTCTCCTAGCTCAAAGTTCTTTTTCCTTTATTCCAACATTTCACATTCTAAACATTTCATTATCTGTATTACTCACTGTGTCACTATACATGTTGCTTTTTGCTATTTCAAATTTTTAATTGAAAAATGCTTTTTTCCTCATCAAGTAAACTATAAGCCCCTTGAGTACTGAAGCCATATTACACTTTAGGTGTGCTGCTTTGCTTCACCACCTGGCCTCACCACCCTCTTACTAGGTGCTCCTAAGTCAGTTTGGAACTTGAGGGTAACTTTGAATCTTCAACGATGTGAAGCAGTAATTCAAAGAAATGTAACCTCCAAGTCAATATGTGCATATGAAATATTAAAATTATTTGTGTCATTATCTGTAAATCAAACTGAAATAATGACCCAAAGGATAGTAAAAGCATTAAATATGGTGATATATGTAAATGTACTTTATAAATTCTAGCTCAATGGATGATTATAAGTAGGTATGATGAGATTAAGGTATTTTAAAATGAATGGCTATTTGGATTATCTCTTGGGTTCTTGGTTATCTAATGTGAGGAGATGAAGGATAAGACCAGCAGGTAAAATACTATGAAAGATCTTTAAAAACAAAAGGAGGGCCTCTTCTCTGAATTAGTAAATTTTAGTAAGAGAAAACCACAGAGATCAACATCTTACAGTGATTCTGCGATGTCCACTGATCCATGCCACTTAAACTGTACGCTCTTAACCTCACCTGCATTTGTGAAATTTGAGTTGATTCATTGAACATTTTGCTTTAGAGAGCTGATCACATCATTTAACCTTGAATTCAATAAGACTCAAGGCAATTAAATTCTATTACAGTTAATTTTTATTTTTAAATCAGACTCATAATGTTAGGAAAAATTTAGCCGTAAATATGCAATATTTACTTCTTCCTTTCTTGTCCCTTCAAATTAAAAAAAAAAAAACCCAACAAAACTCATTATTGGCCTAAGATTAGAGACCTGATGATATGTGTTAGCTTAATTCTTCCATCTGTAAAAGAAATTGTGAAAACAGTTTTCATCACTTGGTGAAATGAAAGAGACTCTGAATTAGTTGGTACAGTGAAAGGCACTGACCACAGAATGGGTGCTTGGGCTCTTCAGAGGTAATTTGTCATACTTTCATCATTAGCAAAGCTTCAGTCTGATCTCATGGGTACCAGAGGAAATGAAGGAGCTGGACTGTGTACACATAGGGTGTCAGAACCCTAAGGCTGTCCCCAGCCAGTGAATGGGACTAATGTGATGGGGCTAATGTGATGTTGGTCTCCAAGTGTGGGTACTGTAAAGGGGCGGCACTCCTAGTGCCATTGTTACCTTCATGGAAGGAGGTACTCGTAGGCTTGCCAATACTGTGTGGGAGAAAAGCCTTCTCTCTTTCATATAAATAGTATTGTGACAAGGCAGAATTGGGCATTGGTTTCAAAACACCAATGCTCAGTTCACTGCAGCACTGTTTACAATAGCCAGAACATGGAAGCAACCTAAATGTCCATCAACAGAGGAATGGATAAAGATGTGGTACATATATACAATGGAATATTACTCAGCCTTAAAAAAAGAATGAAATAACACCATTTGCAGCAACATGGATGGACCTAGAGATTGTCATACTGAGTGAACTAAGTCAGAAAGGTAAAGACAAATGTCATAGGGTATCACTTATATGTGGAATCTAAAAAAAAAGGGCACAAATGAACTTACTTACAAAACAGAAATAGACTCACAGATGTAGAAAAGAAACTTATAGTTACCAGGGGGTAAGGGGGGGGGATAAATTGGGAGATTGGGATTGACATATACACACTACTCTATATAAAACAGATAACTAATATGGACCTACTGTATAGCACAGGGAACTCTACTCAATACTCTGTAATGACCTATATGTGAAAGGAATCTGAAAAAGAGTGGACATATGTATATGTATAACTGATTCATTTTGCTGTACAGCAGAAAATGACACAGCATTGTAAGTCAGCTATACTCCAATAAAAATTAAACAAACAAACAAAACAAAACAGAACAGAACAACAAGAAAAAAACCAACAATGTCCAGGCTCCACCCCTAGAACCTGGTATCATTTCTCTGGGGTAGGAACCTGGAATTGTCATGTTAAAGATTGTCTCAGTTGCTTCTAACAGGCAGTCAAGGTGAAGAACCTAAGACTTCTTAAAATTTCCTGCTGGTGGGAATAACCTGGCAATTTGTTACTATACAGATTCTTATTCGTCTCACTGGATACATCTGCACTTTAACAAGCTCCCAGCAGATGCCCGAGCTGCTGGTCTGAGGTCCACTCTGGGAGAAGCAAGGATCTATGCTATGCTCTCCAGGATCTGGACTTCTGCTGTTCAGGTTTACCTAGGGTGGTTGATGTCTCACACACCCCATTTTGCCTTAGCACATATACACTTCAGAGTAACATATAACCAGTTTCCTCCTTTATTTATTGATTATGAAAGCATTAATTATCCTTAAAGTAATTATTGTGAACACACTTAAATAGGTGTGCTTCTATGGTTAGGGTACTCTAATTCGGTATTTCCAATGTTTCACTGATCATCAAAGTCATCTGGGAGCCTTACAAATCTAATGGGAATCCTCCCCAACAGTGGAGCGTGGCAGGAGGGAAAGAGAAAATTTTTAA
>NW_006797342.1:549963-556941 GCF_000442215.2 Lipotes vexillifer
AACGAAACCCTGCAGGTGATGGTGATTCGGACATCTTCACTCTGGAAGTTTATAAGCATTTACAAAAGGTAATGAATGAAACAAAATCATCATCTGTTTCACTTTCAATATATGTTAAAATAATACAACTTGCAACTCACATGCTACAACCTGTGGGTATGCTATTTTGTCATACATTATAAAGGAAATACAATTAAAATACACAAACTACGAATATATCTGTGGCAGTGTCAAAATCCCAGAGTTAAAAAGATGCCAAAACCCTCTTGATGTATAGCCTGAAAAGGGGAAATGAGAGTTGGGTGCAGGAAAATCATCCCACCCAATATTCCTCTCTCTGTGGGTGTCCAAATATCTCTGCCCCAGTGAAGGGACCATTCTGGCTTCCAGAGGGCAGATCAATCTTGCTGCCATCTTGCTGAGGGAGGAGCTAATCTCCTCAGCAAATTAATTAATCAACCAATCCACCAAATGGGCATAGTTTGCAAAGAACCTCGTGTAATTCTCAATTAGGAGAACATTCAGAACAATGAAAGCAAATGGCATAGTTATTTCTTATCTGGAAAGCCTACTATTTTAATCCTCCCTCCTCTCTCTCTTTCTCTCTCTCTCCCTGCAGCACAGAATAAGGAGAAGACAGGGCTTTAAGCTCCAGCCTATTACCTATGAAACATGGGCACTAGTCCAGTGAGATGTTTCATTCCTTTATAGTCTCAGCACCGTTGTGGTTGGTTCTGGTGTGAGAATCAAATGAGTTGCTGGGATTTGAAAGCTGAGAATCCAGAGGTTATCATTTCTTCCTTCCTGGGTCTCCTTGCACCTGGCTCTTCCCTCCATGCTTCCATTTTCACACACAGGCCAGTGGCTTCCCCCTTTATACACTTCTCACCACCTTCCATCTGCACGCACAGGAGAATTAAAACTGATTTTTGAGGATAGTTTCCTAAGGCTGACTCTGGCTATTTTCAGATATTCCCTGATCATACCACCCCCATCTCTCCCAGTCCTGCCCCAATGCTCTGCTCCTTTTTCCAGCAAACACTGTCTATATTTTGTCTATTTCATCATGTCTTATTTTTATGTATATTATGCCTCACCCACAAATTTATGAGCAACTTGATTTTGGGAATGAAGTTTTCATTACCTTTCTACCCTCACAGTCCCTGGTACAAGGTAGATGCTCTATGCAGGCACATCTATTTGAATTAAGCTTCAAACTCTATCAAAAGAGCCTGTGAATTTAGGGTGTGGAGAAGCAGAAAGAGGGCTGTTTTATATTAGAGCATGAGTGTTTTAGTTAAATGGTGCAGATCATCCTAAACTCATTTGTAGGAAGATGTATAAAATTCAAAGTGACAAAAAATAAATTAAACTCATAATGCTAACTTTTCAAACCTCAAACCTTGTTTAGTTTAGAATCGTTATTCTCCATTTTAAATTGATCTCAAGTATGAATGTAAACTCTTTAAGAAAACTAATAATTGAATTCAACATTGTTTTGGGGGTGCTTACTGCCATCTTACCTTCACTATCTTTTACTTCAGTCTCTTAAGAATAAAATTTCACGCCCAGGGAGAGATCATCTTAAAGTATTCTTTTGAAGCACAATGCACTATTCTTTGGGCTAATTTTTCAAAGAGTAAACTTTAAGCTTTGAGAATGTGTTAATACAGTGAAAGGATCTCAGAGGGGAATTTTGCAGATCTGTTTATGTTTAAAATGCAGACTTCAGAAAAACACTTTCATTTAGTCTTCTATTTAGCAAGCAGGATTTTCACAGCATTCATTTTTTTTTTTTTTTTGTCTCTCTTTTTTTTTGTTCTGTTAGCGTTCCCTTGAAGCCTTGGTACTGTTTTTGTGGAGTGTTTCTAATGTGAGTATAGTATGAAGTATGCTAAGGAAGAAAGAAGTCTGTGAATTCACATCCTGTAAGGGAGGCAGCTCAGATGGATAAAACTATTTAATTCAGAATCTGAATTAAGGTAATAACACAGGAGCCATACAATCCAGGTGTATGCCTCAAATTGTGGGAATAGTGGAATCTCTAAATCGGACATTTAGGAACACAAACAAAAAATTAGCTAAGAAAGGCTAAACTCACCTTCCAGAATGATAAGCTTCATGTAGCTGCCATATAATCCAGTTCATTGGTTTGGTGTATAAACTCAGGTAACTCTCTTAACCTCCAAATTATGACCAGTCTGTCATCTGCAAATGGAGAGACTATTTTTTTTTTCTTTTGTCCAGAGTTCTCTTCTTCCTGTGAAAAGGACAAGTTCTGATTCAATCCAGCAATTCAGGGGTAGGTACCAACAGCTCAAAGAGAAAAATATAAACCCAAAGGACTGCTGAGGATTCTGAAATCCGATCATCCTGCAGGAGGGTCCAGGCTGTTCTCTATGCTGTGGCTGCTACACTCAGTTGAGCTGAGCACTTGGGTGGTCCTTGCGGAAGGACTGCAGAAGCTCAGGCAGACACCACTTTGAATCAGGTGAGCAGGAAGCCTCAAGATTCTGTGCCCGCGGCAGGATGGGTTACGGTGTCTGATGTGCATCACTCTTGTGGTATTTCCTTGGGGGAGGAGAATGTTCCTTTTACCAAAGTCAGTCTGAGCCACTGTTAGGCTGCTCTTTGAACATACCTGAGATATCCATGCTCCCCAAGCCACGTGTCCTCAGCTTCAGGACCCTGGGTAGTGGTGGGAGGAGGGCTGCCTGTGGTTCTGCCACCGTTCCTGTGCTGCGTCCGGAATGGGCTGCCCCACCCTTGGTGGTGACTCTAGGAAGCCTGCAGAGACTCACCAGCGGCTTAGCCCCTGGTGTCCCTTATGGACTGCTCATCTACTTCAGTCCATCAGAAATATTCTAACAATCTCTAACCTTACAGAAAAGGGTTAGGATCTCAAGCCTCTTTGTTTTAGAAAGTTCTTTGCCTCCTGTGCAATTTTTAAACTCCATCTCCAGAAACTCTCCAGCATTTTATAACAAGAGAGTATTGGTAGATCTGTTGGACTATTGTACTTTCCTGTGGAGTCAGAATGCTAGAATTTAGAGGAAGAGGGAATCGGTCTACTTGCCTTAAGGTTGAGGGAGGGCACACATGGTTGTCCCACTTCAAAAAAGTTCTGCTTCATGATGGATGTCTTTTGTTTCTGCTGGTATAAAGGAAAACCAAAACAAAACAGCAAAATGGTATGAAGCAATTACCTGAAAGTTTATTTTATCTTAAAATTAAAAAAAAAAGAGACAACACAAAAAACTGCCTCAAGTTTGCCCTTACCAGGTGCCTTTAGTTAAAATAATTACGTAGGAATGTGTTTCAACATAACATTGATATCCAACAACCTCCACATTTTATATAAGTGACATTTCTTACAAAATGCCAGCCTGTAGGTATATATTATTCTAAGATAAGCTTCTTTATCTTCCTGCAGCTTCACAACTGCTAAGTCTACTACCACAAGAATTCTTGTTCCTCATCTGTGATTTGGGTTTCTTCTCACCTTTAGGAAGGTTAAATTTCATGCTTTCAGGTTGGGCTTTGAAAAGTTACCTCCTGATTGAGGAATGAACTAAAAATTACATTTCTAGGTTAGCAGGAAAGCTGGTACTTTCTTCTTAATGCAGCTAAAGAGTCTCCTTGAATATGCATTCATGGCATTTCTGTTAACCACTATATACCCAATAAATTGGGGTACATGTTATGCTAAATTGAAGCTGAAGCCACATTTTAATGTGAATGCATAGTGGCCTTTAGCAGAAAATAGGGCAAAAGACAGAAAAATAAGAAATACTACGGTTTTAAAATAAACTACATATACGTTCATATATGTATATCTGTGTGTGTGTGTTTATTTAAAAGTACTTGTGAGAAAGTGACCTCATCTCCCAAGAAAAGCTTGGATACAAATATCTCTCAAATTCCTCACACCATGACAATTCTATGAAAAGAAAATCCCCAAATCTTGCTTTAGTCTCTCAGTAGGATTTCTTTTTAAATTGACCATAAGAGTGCCTCTTTTGATGATCATTCGTTTTCATTTTTCTTGTCTAAATTTAAGCCTTTATTGTTTCCAGCTTCTCCTGGGTATAAACTGACATGACTTTCATTTCACCTCCCGAGATCACTTGGTGAGGAGGGAGAGAGAGCTGCTGACAGAAACGAAGATGGCTTTTAACTTTTCCTCCATCTCCAGGTCAGGCTCCCCTCTCCAACCCACTGCACACAACCTCCAGACTTAAAAGCCAATGGCTTAAAATAACTGGCCAGCTGGACAAACTTCACATCATATAGAAGCAAACAAACCTGCACCAGGAGTTCTGGTTCTAACATATTCTGCCGCCAGTCAATGTACAGACTGGGTCTTGCCCTGTGTCTCGGTTGACTTCTTTCAACATTGGTTTTCTTACCTTCATGTGAGGTAGTAGGATTTTTCCAGTTCTAAAACACTGCAATATTTAACCATCTGAACAATCTGCCTATGTGTCAATAGCTGAGAAATCCTTTCTTTATGCCATACAGATTAAGTCATATTCAGTCAAAAATCCACGAATTTTGCTTGGATAAGTGGTCTCCCTGGCCAAGGGTAGGGCTGTTACCTGAGGGACCAATGTGTGTAACTTTCCTAGGCACTTGCCCTGATTTTGCTAAATGTAGAGAAAACTCCTTAGCAGAGTAACTCCCAGGCACGAAGGTGTGCAAGACAAGGAACCCCGAGCAGGGCCACTGCTTTCCCAGTCCTGTGCATGGAGGCCCTGCCTCCTGGCCTGCTCAGGAAGCAGCTGAAAACACCAGGCTGTGCTCATATGTCTCAGACCAACCGACCCGGGTGATGGGCAGATTGTGGTCTGTACCCAGGAGGACTGTGCTTGCTGGTGGGCTGGTCCAAGGCTCTCTCTTGGCTGATAGACACATGAGACAGAGTTGGGGTTTGGAAGCAGGAAAAAAAGCAAGGGGAAATGCACAGAGGAGGATTAAATAGTCATAATCCTGCAGCTTCCAGTTAGGGGTCCACGTGGCTTGGCGATAGGGTGGAATTAAAGCATGGACTTCATTCTGAGCAGCCTTCCCAGGGTGGGCTCGGATTCCTGTAAACATAGGAGACTATATTCAGTATTGTATAATAACTTATAATGGGAAATAATAGGAAAATGTGTGTGCGTGTATGTATATATATATATATATATATATATATATATATATGAATAAATCACTTTGTTGTACACCAGAAATTAACACTAACTGTAAATCAACTATACTTCAATAGAAAAAATAACCAGATGATGCCCAAGGTCCTTTCCATTAAAAAAAAAAAATCCATAGTAATTCTACTACGGAATTACTAGTTTTTTGTTTTTGGTCTCTCGGTCTCTCACTGATGTGATGTAATAACCCTCTCATTGTAATACTGATGTTAAACATATTCATCCCAGCTGTTAGATTTTTAAAATACTGTGTTCAGTGATATAGCCAAACACATTTTCTTATGTCTAAGAGGTATTTGATATACTCAGGATGTTGGCATTATACGGTAAATATTTAAATGTAATCCATTTTTTAAGTTGCTCTGTCATATGTTAGCCATTATCATAATTCATTGAGCTCCATGGAGGGGCTAGATGTGCCAGTAGCAAGACAATAGTTGGGATTTACAATCTGTTGGAATTGTAGATTAGAGGCAGATCAGGAATGGAAATGAAGATGTGGGTCACACAAATATGGCATCTAGAGGATGACTGAGAACTGAGCAGAGAGGCTTATCAGAGGCTGGCAGCACCGTTGTCCTACAAAGGCTGTAGAGACAATACCAAGATTTTTAAGGAAATGGTTCAGTAATCATGAAGAAGCCAGAAATGGTATTCTAAGCAAAGGTTTGCTATGAGATTGGCAAGTTGAAAAGAGCAAGGGATTTTAAAATGGATAAAATGAATAGCATCCTTAATCACAATAAGATGTATAGCTTGGGGAGGTAATGTAACACACTGAGGCTTGATGCCCTCAAATGCAAATGGGCATGATATATTATCAAGTAATTATGTAGATGAAGGTGATTAATAAGGAATGCCTACCAAAGATAAATTTATTATTATTTTAATACCTCTGGTGAATCTATGTTTCAGAGTTTAGAATAATCTTCATTTCCAATTCTCTATAATCCTCCTAACCTAATTCACACTTGTCAAACAGTAAATCTCAATTTTCTGTTGGAACAATACAGCATACGTAATAGGTTAGTGAGTGTTGGACGTTGAGTGAATAAAATGGATGAAGCACAACTTCAGGATGAAAGCAGTAATAATGGCTTTCAAAAATCAAACAATGTTACATTCAGGATGCAGCTTTTGGAGCACAAGTTTAAAAATATCTAATATGTGTATTTATTATAAGGAAGAAGGTAAAGAGTGACAAACAGGTGTCTCTAACATGATAAATTGTTTCACACACACACACACACACACACACATGCACATACTCTGCATTCATAAAAAAAAAGAAAGAAAGTAGATTAAACAAGAAGTACAGAGTCACAGCGTGCATGTGACAGTGTCTAGAACATCCCAAGGTCCTGTGAATATTTGAGGATTACAGGCTTTCTCTCTGCTCCTAGATCTTCTATAGTTAAAGATAATTTTGGTGTCAACTGAATGATCAATCTGACTGCATGGCTTCTAAGGGACAGTATAAATCATGCTTTCCTGTTCTTTGCATGCCTCATTTTTTTTAATATTAAAAAGTGGACATCTTAGATAGTATGTTTTAACATGAATATTGATTCCCACCACCCCCTCACCCCCTCAGGGCTTGTTGTCATTTGCTTATGTATTTGTCTTGTGACCTGAATAGACTATTTCCGTGAAGTCTATTTCCTGCTCAGTGTGAAGTGTCTGTGCTCACTCACTGTGGGCTCAGCCTTGGACATGTGGACAGGACCCAGAGACGATGGAGGTTTTGGAGGGCTCCCTGTATCTGTCTCTTTCC
>NW_006797342.1:557183-571961 GCF_000442215.2 Lipotes vexillifer
GCCTCTCACTGCTGCGGCCTCTCCCGCCGCGGAGCACAGGCTCCGGACGCGCAGGCTCAGCGGCCATGGCTCACGGGCCCAGCCGCTCCGCGGCGCGTGGGATCTTCCCGGACCGGGGCACGAACCCGCGTCTCCTGCACCGGCAGGAGGACTCTCAACCACTGAGCCACCAGGGAAGCCCTACAGGGCTCTTTTTGAGGCCAGTCCCTGGGGTTTGTTCTGACATATCTTCCCGGCTCTTTCCTTGGCTGGTTCTTTCTGGTAAACTAGCTAGACTACTGTTTAGCTCTTTGCTCTCATGGGGTGACTGGCTTCTTAGTTGCTTACCACCAGAATCTCCTCTGTTTTTGAGAAAGTCTTTAGGCTTGAATCTCACTACATTCTGTCCTGAATAACAGCAATTTCTTTGGGGAGAACTTCTGATCTTCCTGTTATGTTGGCCTGTCTCTCCCTCCCCTTCAGCAAAGTGTCTGATCCACTTCTTCAGAGCTAGGGGCTGGGACAATGGCCTGCTTCTCCTGGGATGACATCCCAGCTCTCTGAGCTGGTCTCTGTGTGGAGGCGATCATCTGTGAACTTCTTGACTCACCTCTCCTGCTGTGGGACCTCCACCCTAAAAGGAACTGGAACAATGGCTATTGGAGCTGCAGCTTTTTGCGCATTGGGTAGAGTCTCTGTCCTGTGGGACAGTGGGTGGAAGAAAAGAGTCCCCGACCTCTTTCCAACCTCCACAGGTTAGCAGGAATCGAACAAGAAATGGTACTATTTTTGTCTTTCAATACTATAAGCCGTTTCCCTTCATCTCTTCTAAAAATTGAAACATTTTCTGCATAAGACAATTAGTTCTTGCTAACTATCTGTCAAGCGGGTTAACAAAAATGTCAGCCATAATTATGTTCACAGCTCCAGCTTTGGCATTTAAGTTAATCTGGAAAACACTCACTTTCCTAGGAGATATTATGTAACCGGGACTAAGATTCAACCATGGCTCACTGTCAGGTTTTGTTCTGCTTAAGTTTTAGCTAAGAGTGTTACTTGACAACTGTGAATGTGTTGCTTTGCCCTGTGACTACGAGAGGGAAGCTTTACAGAGCCTAACATTTGTCGGGTGAAGCTGTTATCAGAGGAATCTATTTTTAGGTCCTGTTCATAACTCCATAGTTAAGTTTTCAGGTGTTATCATTAATATCCTATCTTCTGTTTCCACAGAGAAGAGTTTAAGGATTGTTTCCTTAAATTGAGAAAATCAATGTGTCCCCAAATTCAAGCAATATGGGGAAAATCAGCAATTTGTTCAGTTTATTTACAAATGATATATTGAGTCTTTACTACATGATAGTCCATGTGCTAGGAACTGGGGATTCAGTCGTGAGTAAAATCCAGATCTGTCCAGTATTCTTGATGGAGCTTATAGGCTAGTGGGCAACACAGACATTAGTAAAAAATATAACACAAAAAATAAATCTTTTTCTGGAAATATAGGAACTATGAGAGTTAACTGGTTTACATCTTCACACAAGATTTTTAAGTTCCATCTGTATCTTCCATAATAGTGTAAGATAATTTCAAATTACCCCCTTGGTTGCTAAATTAAATTTCATATGGTAATATATGTGATGTACATACAAAATGCCTGGCATTTAGTAGGTGAGCCACAAATGTCAGTTTTCTTCCAACTCCTGTTTCCTTTGCCACAAAGGAAAGGAAAATTCTGATGTTCTATCTGAGACACTGCTTAGTTCTGGCTATTTCGAAAATTCTTCATGATGTCCAGCTTTTCAACTGAGACTCTTTCAGCTTTGTCATGAAGAGGTTAGTGTATAATTTATATTACCCTCTGTGTTGGAAATGCCTGATTGCTTCATTTTAATGTTACTGAGACAGAGATCTTCTTTTCTCATGCTTAAAATGAGTCCTTGTAGTAGTGTTACTTAAACTGGAATTTACCCTGGAGAGTCAGTAGATATATTTTGTGGCGAGTCAGGAAGTCTTTACAATAGTTAAAATTCTATATGAAATTGTATCTATCTGTATCTATATCTATCTTTCTACCATCATCAACATCATCATAATCTATCATCTATAAATATGTATATGTGTGTGTATCTATATCCATCTTCCTGTATGTCTTTATGTCCTAGATCATTCAGGTAACCTGAATTTGTGTTCATGATCACACTGATGCCAAAGGATCACCTAAATTTCTCAGCTTTAACTTTTAATGTATTTTCTCACCCAGGATCTATGGCTCTGTGGGTCTTTTCTATCTCTTTCTCCTTGCACTTAACTTCCTTTTATCCTGTGTTTTGTTAACTTTTGCTATGTGAGAATATTATTGCTTGGGGGGAAGATTGTGTTTGAGTGTGTGTAGGTACCCTCCTGTGTGCACATTTCACGTGTGGATGTTATATAAGGAACACATATTTGTTTACTGGATGGATGTGGATGTCCTTTACTTTATACTATGCTGGAGAAACATGACCAGTGGACCACACTATGGAATCTGTTAAGACTGAACAGCCTAGTCTTTGGGACATAAACTATTAAGATGGTCTGATTCAGTGTGTAGAGCAAATACCATGCAGGTTCATTTTCTCTTGAACAGAATGGATGATCTTTCCTCTTCTGTCTGATCAAGGGTGGATGTTAATCTTGAAGCTACTCTTGCACAGAGGAGAGGATGAGAACAGGAGAGGGGATGTGGGATGAGTGGAGACTTTTCCTCTGTCTTTTGGGCTGCTGGATAGTTAGGCAGGACTCTAAGCCACAGTGACACATGAGGGCATTCCTAAGAGCAGGGGGTCATTTTTGTCCAGTTGTTGGATAGAACCAAGAAGCAGTGCAAAAGGGACCTCATGGGCTCTAGGAAGAGCCATAACTACCGCCACAATCAGCAATCCCATCACCCAAAAGTTATGTTATTCCCTTTGCTGTCAAACTCCTCCCTACCTTGACTCTGGCAATCACTGATTTGCTTTTTGTCTCTACATTAGTTCTGGTTTTCTTAGAATTTCACATAAGTGAAGTCATACAGAATGAACTACTTTATATCTTTTTTCTCTCACTCAGTATAATATTTTTGATATTTATCCATGTTGTTGTGGGCATAAGTAATTTACTTCTTTCTATGGCTGAGCAGTATTCTATTGTATGATTATACAGCAGTTCAACTGTTGATGAATGTTTGTGTTGTTTCCAATTGTTTGTGATTATGGATAAAGCTGGTATGATTATTCCTATACAAGTCCTATGTGTACATGTTTTTATTCTGGGATATTGTTAAGTCATATGGTAAATATCTATGAAATGTCATATGAAACTGTCAAACTATTTTCCAAAGTCGTTTTACTATTTTGAAATCCCACTAGCAGTGTATGATAATTCAAGTCTATATCTTTGTAAATACTTGGTGTTGTTGGCATTTTACATTTTTTTTCTTTTTAAACTTATTAATTATTAATTTTATTTAGTCATTCCATTGAATATGCAGGGATATTTTGCATTTCCCTGCAAATTTTCACCAGTTGACCAGGCCAGTTGAGACTCAAGTTATAATAATTTCAGGATGAAGAAAGGGCTGCTGTAGTATTTTGTAATCATAGGATGATGAAATGTGTGACATATGGAATACATAGAATAATGATTTTTCTCTTAAAAGTCAATATCTGGAGCAATATGCTGTGGAACAGAGTCTTGACCACCTCTTTTCCTTCTACCACCATACACACAGTTGAGGAGAAACTGGAGCATTTTTGCCAAGAGAGATTAATTGTACATATTGTGAGTCCAACTTCATCCTTCCTGGCCATGGGATTTTGGCACTGAAGCTGGGGACATTACTGTTCCTCTTGGTTGTTGCTGTCACTCTAGAATCATACTGTGAGATTTTCCCTGACTGCGGTTTCCAGGGTGTTGAAACGATAGAGATACAGGGTCTATAATAGCTGCACTCCTTATTAAGCAATAATTTAATAGCAGAGAAAGTTGAATGGATTTTCAGCTCCCTCAAAAGAGTATATAGTTCTTGCCAGTATTTGGGGGACAGATTCTCAGAGCATCATTAAACATCACACACAGTGCTTATATCCATTACTATTGTTATTTTGTAGGATTTTAGTTTAAATGAAAACCAGATTCTGTCACCTCACTAGGGTTTTAGTGGGAGTAAATATGTATCCACTCTGGGCTCATCAAGTTTTCTTCTTTATTGTTTTGTTTCATCCAACACTGGCAGGAACTAACTCCTTAGAAAACAATGTTTGGTATAGTATTACAAGTCTGACTTGGTTTAAGGCACTCTAGGAAAATATTGCTGAACATAAGACTCCTCAGTATGGATTGCACTGTGAGGTTTTACATGCCAGTTTCGACAGAACTCAGATTTTGCTGTACCTTGTTCTTTCAATCTACATTCACGTGATGGGAAGCTTACCCCTCAATAGGTTTCTATAATCACCAACTGAGGGGTATTGAGAGCCCGTTCCATGCGAGCACATTGCTTGCAGTCAGACTCATCCCTATCCTAATGAAATCTCACTGTGGAGAAATGAGCTGCCTATCTCTGAAATGGGATCCCCATTCTCCAGCACCAGGCTCACGTTTCTGCAGTCGGGCTCTGTCAAGGTTGGCAACCTGGGGAACAAGTGTAACAATAGACAGAGATTCGAGTGAGGAGGAGGGAGGGAAAACGCTGAATGAATAGACTAGAGGCATGGGAAAGCATTTGAGTTTTCCCACTATGTTTTTTTTTCTTTTTCTCTCTTCTATTCATTGTTCTGATTTATTTCTTAAAATTTATTTTTTAATTGAGCTATTATTGATGCATAGACTCACTTACTTGAAGTGTACACTTTGATAAGTTTTGACATAAGCATATACCCATGACATCATCACTACATTTAAGAGAGTTAACATATCTTTCACCCCAAAAGTGTCCCTGTGGCCCTTTGTAATCTGTTCCCTCTGCCCCTCCTTCTTCAGGCAACCACTGAGCTGCTTGCTTTCTGTCACTATACATTAGTCTGTATTTTCTAAAATTTTCTATGAATGGAATCTTACAATGTGTACTCTCTCTTTTTTTTTTAACATCTTTATTGGAGTATAATTGCCTTAAAATGGTGTGTCAGTGTCTGCTTCATAACAAAATGAATCAGTTATACGTACACATATGTCTCCACATCTCCTCCCTCTTGCATCTCCTTCCCTCCCACCCTCCCTATCCCACCCCTCAGGTGGTCACAAAGCACCGAGCTGATCTCCCTGTGCATGCGGCTGCTTCCCACTAGCTATCTATTTTACTTTTGGTAGTGTATATATATCCATGCTATTCTCTCACTTTGTCCCAGCTTACCCTTCCCCCTCCCCGTATCCTCAAGTCCATTCTCTGGTAAGTCTGTGTCTTTATTCCCGTGTTGCCCCTAGGTTCTCCATGACCTTTATTTATTTATTTTAGATTCCATATATATGTGTCAGCATACAGTATTTGTTTTTCTCTTTCTGACTTACTTCACTCTGTATGACAGACTCTATGTCCATCGACCTGACTACAAATAACTGAATTTCGTTTCCTTTTATGACTGAGTATATTCCACCAGATATATGTGCCACATCTTCTTTATCCATTCATCTGTTGATGGACACTTAGGTTGCTTCCATCTCCTGGCTATTGTAAATAGAGCTGCAATGAACATTTTGGTACATGACTATTTTTGAATTATGGTTTTCTCATGGTATATACCCAGTAGTGGGATTGCTGGGTCATATGGTAGTTCTATTTTTAGTTTGTTAAGGATCCTCCATACTGTTCTCCATAGTGGCTGTATCAATTTACATTCTCACCAACAGTGCAAGAGGATTCCCTTTTCTCCACACCCTCTCCAGCATTTACTCTTTGTAGAATTTTTGATGATAGCCATTCTGACTGATGTGAGATGATATCTCATTGTTGTTTTGATTTGCATTTTTGGATTGATTTGTTTGTTTTTCTGATATTGAGCTGCATGAGCTGCTTGTAAATTTTGGAGATTAATCCTTTATCAGTTTCTTCATTTGCAAATATTTTCTACCATTCTGAGGGTTGTCTTTTTGTCTTATTTATGGTTTCCTTTGCTGTGCAAAAGCTTTTAAGTTTCATTAGGTCCCATTTGTATACTTTTGTTTTTATTTCCATAACTCTAGGAGGTTGGTCAAAAGGGATCTTGCTGTGATTTTTGTCAAAGAGTGTTCTGCCGATGTTACCTCTAAGAGGTTTATAGTCTCTGGCCGACATTTAAGTCTTTAATCCATTTTGAGTTTATTTTTGTGTATGGTCTTAGGGAGCATTGTAATTTCATTCTTTTACATGTAGCTGTCCAGTTTTCCCAGCACCGCTTATTGAAGAGGCTGTCTTTTCTCCACTGTATATTCTTGCCTCTGTTATCAAAGATAAGGTAACCATATGTGAGTGGGTTTATCTCTGGGCTTTCTATCCTGTTCCATTGATCTATATTTCTGTTTTCATGCCAGTACCATACTGTCTTGATTACTGTAGCTTTGTAGTATAGTCTGAAGTCAGGGAGCCTGATTCCTCCAGCTCCGTTTTTCTTTCTCAAGATTGCTTTGGCTATTCAGGGTCTTTTGTGTTTCCATACAAGTTGTGAAATTTTTTGTTCTAGTTCTGTAAAAAATGCCATTGGTAGTTTGATAGGGATTGCATTGAATCTGTAGATTTCTTTGGGTAGTAGAGTCATTTTCACAATGTTGATTCTTCCAATCCAAGAATATGGTATATCTCTCCATCTATTTGTATCATCTTTAATTTCTTTCATCAGTGTCTTATAATTTTCTGCATACAGGTCTTTTGTCTCCTTAGGTAGGTTTATTCCTAGATATTTTATTCTTTTTCCTGCAGTGGTAAATGGGAGTGTTTTCTTAATTTCACTTTCAGATTTTTCATCATTAGTGTATAGGAATGCTAGAGATTTCTGGGCATTAATTTTTCATCCTGCTATTTTACCAAATTCATTGATTAGCTCTAGTAGTTTTCTGGTAGCATCTTTAGGACTCTTTATGTTTAGTATCATGTCATCTGAAAACAGTGACAACTTTACTTCTTCTTTTCCAATTTGGATTCCTTTTATTTCTTTTTCTTCTCTGATTGCTGTGGCTAAAACTTCCAAAACTATGTTAAATAATAGTGGTGAGAGTGGGCAACCTTGTCTTGTTCCTGATCTTAGTGGAAATGGTTTCAGCTTTTCACCATTGAGGACGATGTTGGCTGTGGGTTTGTCATACATGGCCTTTATTATGTTGAGGAAAGCTCCCTCTGCCGATTTTCTGGAGGTTTTTTTTTTTATCATAAATGGGTGTTGAATTTTGTCGAAATCTTTCTCTGCATCTATTGAGATGATCATATGTTTTTTTTCCTTCAATTTGTTGATATGGTGTATCATGTTGATTGATTTGCATATATTGAAGAATCTTTGCATTCCTGGGATAAATCCCACTTGATCATAGTGTATGATCCTTCTAATGTGCTGTTGGATTCTGTTTGCTAGTATTTTGTCTAGGATTTTTGCATCTGTGTTCATCAGTGATATTGGCTTGTAGTTTTCTTTTTTTGGTGACATCTTTGTCTGGTTTTGGTATCAGAGTGTTGGTGGCCTCATTGAATGAGTTTGGGAGTGTTCCTCTCTCTGCTATACTTTGGAAGAGTTTGAGAAGGATAGGTGCTCCTCTTCTCTAAATGTTTGATAGAATTCACCAGTGAAGCCATCTGGTCCTGGGCTTTTGTTTGTTGGAAGATTTCTAATCACAGTTTCAATTTCAGTGCTTGTGATTGGTCTGTTCATATTTTCTATTTCTTCCTGGGTCAGTCTCAGAAGGTTGTGCTTTTCCAAGAATTTGTCCATTTCTTCCAGGTTACCCATTTAATTGGCATAGAGCTGCTTGTTGTAATCTCTCATTATCCTTTGTATTTCTGCAGTGTCAGTTGTTACTTGTCCTTTTTAATTTGTAATTCTATTGATTTGAGTTTTCTCCCTTTTTTTCTTGATGAGTCTGACTAATGGTTTATCAATTTTGTTTATCTTCTTAAATAACCAGCTTTTAGTTTTATTGATCTTTGTTATCATTTCCTTAATTTATTTTTCATTTATTTCTGATCTGATCTTTATGATTTCTTTCCTTCTGCTAACTTTGGGGTTTTTTTGTTCTTCTTTCTCTAATTGCTTTAGGTGTAAGATTAGGTTGTTTATTTGAGATGTTTCTTGTTTCTTAAGGTAGGGTTGTATTGCTATAAACTTCCCTCTTAGAACTGCTTTTGCTGCATCCCATATGTTTTGGGTCATCGTGTTTTCATTGTCATTTGTTTCTAGGTATTTTTTTATTTCTTCTTTAATTTCCTCAGTAATTTCTTGGTTATTAAGTAGTGTATTGTTTAGCCTCCATGTGTTTGTATTTTTACAGATTTTTTCCTGTAATTGATATCTAATCTCATAGCATTCTGGTCAGAAAAGATACTTGATACAATTTCATTTTTCTTAAATTTACCAAGGCTTGATTTGTGACACAAGATATGATCTATCCTGGAGAATGTTCCATGAGCACTTGAGAAGAATGTGTATTCTGTTGTTTTTGGTAGGAATGTCCCTTAAATATCAATTAAGTCCATCTTGTTTAATGTATCATTTAAAGCTTGTGTTTCCTCATTTATTTTCAGTTTGGATGATCTATCCATTGGTGAAAGTGGGGTGTTAAATCCCCTACTGTGATTGTGTTACTGTTGATTTCCCCTTTTATGGTTGTTAATATTTGCCTTATGTATTGAGGTGCTCCTATGTTGGGTGCATAAATAAGTACAATTTTTATATCTTCTTCTTGGATCAATCCCTTGATCATTATGTAGTGTCCTTCTTTGTCTCTTGTAATAGTTTTTATTTTAAAGTCTATTTTGTCTGACATGAGAATTGCTACTCGAGCTTTCTTTTGATTTCCATTTGCATGGAATATCTTTTTCCATCCCCTCACTTTCAGTCTGAAGTGGGCCTCTTGTAGACAGCATATATATAGGTCTTGTTTTTGTATCCATGCAGCCAGTCTATGTCTTTTGGTTGGAGCACTTAATCAATTTACATTTAAGGTAATTATCAATATGTATGTTCCTATTACCATTTTCTTAATTCTTTTAGGTTTGTTATTGTAGGTCTTTTCCTTCTCTTGTGTTTCCTGCCTAGAGAACTTCCTTTAGCATTTGTTGTAAAGCTGGTATGGTGGTGCTGAATTCTCTTAGATTTGCTTATCTGTAAAGGTTCTAATTTCTCCAACAAATCTGAATGAGATCCTTGCTGGGTAGAGTAATCTTGGTTGTAGGTTTTTCTCCTTCATCACTTTAAATATGTCCTGCCACACCCTTCTGGCTTGCAGAGTTTCCGCTGAAAGATCAGCTGTTAACCTTATGGGGATTCCCTTGTGTTTTATTTGTTGTTTTTCCCTTGCTGCTTTTAATATATTTTCTTTGTATTTAATTTTTGATAGTTTGATTAATATGTGTCTTGGCGTGTTTCTCCTTGGATTTATCCTGTATGGGACTCTCTGCTTACTGGACTTGATTAACTTTTTCCTTTCCCATATTAGGGAAGTTTTCAACTATAATCTCTTCAAATATTTTCTCAGTCCCTTTCTTTTTCTCTTCGTCTTCTGAGACCCCTGTAATTCAAATGTTGGTGTGTTTAATGTTGTCCCAGAAGTCTCTGAGACTTTCCTCAATTCTTTTCATTCTTTTTTCTTTATTCTGCTCTGCAGTAGTTATTTCCACTCTTTTACCTTCAGGTCACTTATCTGTTCTTCAGCCTCAGTTATTCTGCTATTGATCTCTTCTAGAGAATTTTTAATTTCATTTATTGTGTTGTTCATCTCTGTTTGTTTATTCTTTAGATCTTCTAGGTCCTTGTTAAACGTTTCTTGTATTTTCTCCATTCTATTTCCAAGATTTTGTATCAACCTTACTATCATTATTCTGAATTCTTTTTCAGGTAGACTGCCTATTTCCTCTTCATTTGTTAGGTCTGGTGGGTTTTAATCTTGCTCCTTCATCTGCTGTGTGTTTCTCTGTCTTCTCATTTTGCTTAACTTACTGTGTTTGGGGCTTCCTTTTCACAGCCTGCACGTTCGTAGTTTCCATTGTTTTTGGTGTCTGTCCCCAGTGGCTAAGGTTTGTTCAGTGGCTTGTGTAGGTTTCCTGGTGGAGGGGACTTGTGCCTGTGTTCTGGTGGATGAGACTGGATCTTGTCTTTCTGGTGGGCAGGTCCACATCTGGTGGTGTGTTTTGGGATGTCTGTGGACTTATTATGATTTTAGGCAGCCTCTCTGCTAATGGCTGTGGTTGTGTTCCTTTCTTGCTAGTTGTTTGGCCTTGAGTGTCCAGCACTGTAACTTGCTGGTCGTTGAGTGAAGCTGGGTGTTGGTGTTGAGATGGAAATCTCTGGGAGATTTTCGCCATTTGATAATATGTGGAGCTGTAAGGTCTTGTGTGGACCAGTGTCCTGAACTTGGCTCTACCACCTCAGAGGCACAGCACCTGGCTGGTGCACCAAAAGCCTGTCATCCACACAGCTCAGAATAAAAGGGACAAGAAAAAGAAAGATGATAAAATAAAATAAATAAAGTAAAATAAAATTAACTTATTAAAATAAAAAATAATTATTAAAAAAAATTTTTAAAAAGTAAAAAAAAGGAAGAAAGAAAGGAGTGAGGAACCAAACCAAAAAACAAATCCACCAATGATAAGAAGTGATAAAAATTATAGTTAAAATAAAAAAATGACAAACATAACCCTAGGACAAATGGTGAAAGCAAAGCTATACAGACAAAATCACACACAGAAGCATACCCACACGCACTCACAAAAAGAGAAAAAGGGAAAAAATTTATATATCATTGCTCCCAAAATCCACCCCCTCAATTTGGGATGATTCATTGTCTATGCAGGTATTCCACAGATGCAGAGTACATCAAGTTGATTGTGGAGCTTTAATCTGCTGCTTCTGAGGCTGCTGGAAGAAATTTTCCTTTCTCTTTTTTGTTCACACAGCTCCCGGGGTTCAGCTTTGGATTTGGCCCCACCTCTGCGTGTAGGTGGCCGGAGGGCGTCTGTTCTTCACTCAGACAGGACGGGGTTAAAGGAGCAGCTGATTCGTGGGGTCTGGGTCACTCAGGCCGGGGGGAGGGAGGGGCACAGAGTGCGGGGCGAGCCTGCGGCGGCAGAGGCCGGCATCACGTTGCACCAGCCTGAGGCGCGCCATGCGTTCTCCCAGGGAAGTTGTCCCTGGACCCCGGGACCCTGGCAGTGGCGGGCTGCACAGGCTCCCGGGAGGGGCGGTGTGGATAGTGACCTGTGCTCGCACACAGGCTTCTTGGTGGTGGCAGCAGCAGTCTTAGCGTCTCATGCCCATCTCTGGGGTCCACGCTGATCACCGTGGCTCACGCCCGTCTCTGGAGCTCCTTTAAGCAGCGCTCTGAATCCCCTCTCCTCGCGCATCAGGAAACAAAGAGGCTAGAAATAGTCTCTTGCCTCTTTGGCAGGTCCAGACTTCCCACTATGTTTTGAATAATCCTTTTGGCCTAAAGACAGTTGGGTTAATAGGTAAGATGGTCCAGACCAGAATCTCAACAGGAATCGGGAAACCTGGTGAATTTACAGCGAAGAGTCAAAAGAGCTAAAGATCTGTTTCCCTCTCTTCTCCTTCTCTTCCCACACTCCGCAAGACCCAGCTCTGGTGAAGCCTTAGGTACAAGGCCCTGCTCTGCAGGAGAATGGAGTGGGTTCAGTACCGTAGAGATGTAAGATGCAGCACCGTTCCATCCCTTATCAGAGCTGTGATTTAACTTCTCTGAGCCTTGCTTTCCTCACCAATAAAACAGAGATTATAATCACCAGCTGCTATGAGGATTAAATAAGAATGAATGTTTAAATCATGGAAAAATGAACAAATACTAGTTAGTACACCCGTCAAAAGTACACCAGCTTATCTTATAGATGAAGTGACTGAAAGTCTAGAAATAAAAGTCTGCCTGACCGCATTCCTCCTTAAAGGTTGGCTTCCCAGGCATCTTTTGATCTTCCCCTTGTTACTCTGGGTCCTCTTTTTAACCCAATTTCTATAATGAACTGATTTATCTCCTCTCATGACTTTTTCTTTGGGGGGGTAGGTTTAAAAAATAAATTTTATTGTTATGAGAAAATTCTCCTAAGGCAATGTAAAAGAGAAAAAAAAAACGTTTAGAGGTAAAAAAACACATTCATTATTATTATATGATTATAATTTATGAAATATTACACATTTAGATGGTAAAAATTGAAAACAACTGGAGTAAAACATTTTTTCTGGGGTGATAGAATTATATTGGATTTTATATCATTTTCATATTCATATTTTTTGATTTCTCAGGTAAACATTTATTATTTTATTAAATGGTTATATTTACAAACCATGATTTTTAAGTATCACGGAGTTACTGGTAAAGCCCAACTCTACCTCCCAACCAGTCCTCACTCTCTCTTCCCAGTTTTAGCAAATATCTTGGAAGGAGTGGGAAGTGGGCAGTCACACCTACCAGAGATGTGAGCTGCCCAAGTCATAATATTTCTGCATCTCCTCCTGGTGCCCACACAGGATTATCAATCTAACTCCAGGGGCACTTCCTCCAGAAGTTTCTTCCTGTACAGATGCTGTGAGTGACCACCCACACTTTAAAGCAAGGATTCTCAAATTAAGGAGCGTAGGCCCTCTGGAATCTGCAGATAGAAACTCAAGAAATAGTGCTCTTTATGGGAGTTAAAATATAATTATTTTCATTTTAATGGCAATCTTAACAAAAGTTTTGCCAGTTGTAAAGATAAAAGTGTCCACAGAAACTAATACACCATTGTAAAGCAATTATACTCCAGTGAAGATGTTAAAATAAAGCTGTGTCCTCTTATATCAATAACTTTTAATGGAAAGATATTTTCCTACAATGGGGCTGATCTCACATGAGCATGTTTTTTTAAATGAGCCTGTGGACTCCTGATGTCCATGAATATATTTCTGTGGGGTCTGAGAGAATTTCTTCTCTTTAAAAGGATTATTTCCCTTATTCAAATTTTAGAAACATTGTGACACATCTGGGACAGTTTACTTCAAAATTTAGAAATAACAAAAATACCTTGACTTATTATTATTATTATTTTTTATTTTTACAGTGTGGTCCAAGTCTCTTCCCCAGAGCATCAATCATAGATTATAACCCTCCCCTGTGAAAACTCAGAACCCCTCTTTAACAGGGGGTGGTAATTCCCTTGTAAACTATACAGTGCTCCATAAATACTTGCTACAGGCATAGCAAAAAGTTATTGTAGTTATGAACCCCCTTCACAAGTCTAAAATCTTACTTAATTGCAGTGAGAAAATGTCTTGATTCATTTAATATTTTGTGCAAGAAATGCTGTGTGAAGATACTTTCTTTAAATCTGATTTAGACTCCAAGCCTCCATGGTGTGAAGGTGATGGGAACATACAACAGAGCCATTACTGAGCCCCAATAATATAATCGGGATTCCAGACTGCACAGGTCTTGGGTCCACACAATGCAGATCATTATCAAAGGCCCTTCTGGACTTCACACACTGACTAACACTGAGATGCTCTTGGTCCAAGAGGTGCTGACCCCTGAGCCTGGAAGCTCTGACAGGTCTGTGCCACTTACAGCACTGGACTCTTCACTGTGACCTTGAGCTCCTGGCCTGGGTTTAAACGGTCTGACAGCAGTGAACACCATTTTTCTTGGAGGTCCAGGTATCTGTTCAGCAAGGGGTGAGGGGGTTGACCAAGATGATGTGAAGTTCTCATTTCTCAGGAAAGGGTGAAGGAGTTGACCGAGAGACCTTCCTACCACTGCAAAACTCACTGATGTGCAGTTCTTCTGAGGCAGAACTGTACCTCTCACCTGTTCCCCTATGCTTTTAGCCTCCAAAGACCCTCTTCCTTCACCTCTCTTTCTGAGATACCATGCATACTCTCTATAATACGTTTTAAGTATGGTGAGGCCAAATCTTTGACATTTAGAGGGTTCAGTTTAATATGTTTAATTCATTCAATTTATTCATACTCTGAGCCCTAATCCTGCTACGTTGGATTTTAGGGATGATTGGAATTCTTCTACTTTATTTGCATTGCACAAGAACACGGCCCCCATCAAATGTTGGAAGGGTCTTTAATCTGTAGTCCATTGTGGTTACCATTAACATCTTTACTGTCTCAGGCCTCCTAGTATTTCACAACTAGGCAGCTCAGCTCTGTGGCTCCTGTGCTCTGCTTGGTTCCTAGGAACCTGGACCCAGCTACCTTCATGGCACCCTTGTCCAGTCCACCATTGCATTACTTCTTTGGGTTCTGAGATAAAGCCATCAGCTATAGGGCCCTATGACTTACAGGATCTCAGGTCTATACCCCTTCCAAGATATGGGAATCCTTGCTTTTTCTCTTGTCCCCTTCAACAAATTTCAACTCTTTTCCTTTTAACCAGTATAATTTGAGGAAATCTGCTTGGAATGGATTTGTTAAAAAAGTAAAACCAGGGCTTCCCTGGTGGCACAGTGGTTGAGAATCCATCTGCCGATGCAGGGGACATGGGTTCGTGCCCCGGTCCGGGAAGATCCCACGTGCTGCGGAACAGCTAGGCCCGTGAGCCATGGCCGCTGAGCCTGCGCGTCCGGAGCCTGTGCTCCGCAAGGGGAGAGGCCACAACAGTGAGAGGCCCGCA
>NW_006797342.1:572068-600760 GCF_000442215.2 Lipotes vexillifer
TCCTGCTGAGAATGTGAGGGTGAAGGTTGAAAATAGATTATAACACATATAAATGGGTAGTCCAGCATATTATCCTGCACTCATTCATTTAATCATTTAACAAATGTGTATTGGGTACCTACTCTGTGCTAGAGACTTGGGTAAATGTGGTAAGGAGAACAATGCAATGGGGAGACAGATAAAGAGAATACCATGTTATCCTATGATAAATGGTCTATATAATGGGAAAAACATGAACTCTGATTATGCTGTCCTAGGTTAGAACACTGACTCGGCCACTTTCCAGGTGTGTGGCCTTTAGGAGGCTCCTTCCCTGATTAGTGTTGTAGAGCTGACTGTTATACATGTGCAGCTTTTACGGGTTTTCATCTATGTGAGCTCTCATCTGTTATTGAAGGGACTGAAACTTTATCTGTACTTTTGTGGCACATTTTCTCCTTCCTAGAAATGTATGAATAGATACTCTTTATACTCAAGGTTTTAAAACATTAACCTTGTTTAATTTGTATTTCTAAATGCTCTTTCTTGAAAGATATTTGCAGATGCCATTAAAGCTCATGGGTTTCTTAGAAGAGAGAGAGAAGATCCAGTTTCTAACTCATCTATCTCTTCCCAGTTGTCGTTCTCAGAAGTTACATATGACCAGACCAGACACTAGATATTAAGCCTCCCCTTTTTCAGACATTACCATCCACTGAGGAAGTAGGGAGCACAGACACAGTGCAGTGGCCAGGTCCCTTGGCCAGGTCCCGTGGCCAGGTCCCACTCAGGACACGATGCTTCCTTGAATGTATGCTATTCCCCGTTTGCACAGCATCCCTTGATACATCCATTTTGTACCATCCAAGCTAGAATCCAGGTCATGAAGACCCAGATTCTTGACAATGGCTGCCTCTCCTCATGTGGGGTGTGTGTGTGTGTGTGTGCATGTGCGTGTGTGTATGTGTTCAGATCTTGCTTTTCTCAGCACCATAAACTATGTGGACTGTTTGTTTTACTATAAAATATAAAAGTCTATTTTGCCTTGGTAATTCCATAACATATTTGGAGACAATTGGAGATTCTCTAAGATAATGTTCATTCAGGTAGGAAATAATCATGATTATAGTGACAATAGTGACAATGAATTGAGCAATTCTTATATGTTGGCTCAGTTCTAGATATTAAAAATTCCTTTTCTAACCTCTACTTCAGTCCTATGTGGTTTTAACCTTATTGTCTTTCTTTTGAAGGTGAAGGAGGCTCATGGATGTAAAGTAATTTGTCCAAAGCCTCTTTAGTGAAATTTATTCTGGATTTGTCTGATTATTAAGTTCTCCATTATTTATAGTTTCCCACTCAGTGTTCTTTAAGAATTGGAAATAGAGGACATCTCAAATTATTTTTAACTTTTTATTTTATATTGGAGTATAGTTGAGTAACAATGTTGTGTTAGTTTCAGGTGTACAGCAAAGTGATTCAGTTATACATATACATGTATCTATCCTTTTTCAAATTCTTTTTCCATTTAGGTTATTACAGAATATTGAGCACAGTTCCCTGTGTTATATAGTAGGTCCTTGTTTATTATCCATTTTAAATATAGTGGTCTGTACATGTCAATCCTACATTCCCTAAAAACGGACATCTCAAATTGAAACATATATATAGTTATTGTCTAAATGCCTAGAAGAAGTGAGATGTTGGAAAAAGTTTGGGGAAACTAGTGAAACGACTCATTACCTTGTGCTAAACTCATGATCATATACATATGGTGTTGGAAAGGCAGTTCCAAAGGCAGAGGTGTGTGAGGGCAGAGGGCAAAGTTCATGTGAGTGTGCACTTTCTGTATTCCTGTAGCATCCTATACCATTTACCTTGCCATTATAAATTGGTCTTTTTATTTTTATTTATTTATTTATTTATTTATTTTGTGGTACACGGGCCTCTCACTGTTGTGGCCTCTCCCGTTGCAGAGCACAGGCTCCAGACGCGCAGGCTCAGTGGCCATGGCTCACGGGCCCAGTTGCTCCCTGGCATGTGGGATCTTCCCGGACCGGGGCACAAACCCGTGTCCCCTGCATCGGCAGGTGGACTCTCAATCACTGCACCACCAGGGAAGCCCATAAATTGGTCTTTTTAAAGTTATATATGTTCCACACTCAACTGCGAGCTAGGTAAATGAAAGCTTTTGTCTTATTCCTCTCTGCATCCTCAACATCCAATTCTGTATCTTCAACATCCAATACAACACTTCCTGGCATATTATAGATATTAAAAGATGTTTGCTGACATTAAGAAAAAACATGGACTGTCACAAAAACTATTTTCTAATTGAAACAGTTTAGTATTGAGTATATCTTTCAAATATATCTGTTATCATGTAGTCTTGCTTTTTTAGTCAAATCTATTAAAATCTGTTCCGTTCTACTGATTCAGAGTTTGGGTAATTTTCTGCTTCATCTATTTCATAGAACCTCTTTTGAGCAACCCCTGACAAAGCATCCACTGTGAAATTGTCTTAAAATATACTTGGGGTTTCCCTGGTGGTGCAGTGGTTGAGAGTCCACCTGCCGATGCAGGGGACATGAGTTCATGCCCTGGTCTGGGAAGATCCCACATGCTGCAGAGCGGCTGGGCCTGTGAGCCTTGGCTGCTGGGCCTGTGCATTCCAAGCCTGTGCTCCACAACGGGAGAGGCCACAACAGTAAGAGGCCTGCATACGGCACACACACACACACACACACACACACACTATATATATATACATATATATATGTATATATATATATACACACACACACACACACACACACACACACACACACACACACACACACATACATACTTGGCTTACAAGGAGGAATTCCAGTTGCTGCTGCAATGTTAGTTAAGTTCTTTGCCAGAGGGTGCTCTTCTCCGAACACATTTTTTGGCATCCTTGGAAGACAGTTGAGGCTGGGTCTTCAACCTGGGCCTATTGGTACTATCCTGATGGCCCCCGTGCCCACCCAGCAGGGAGTAGATTCCCTTGGGGACTCTCATGCCCAGAACCATCTACCCTCACAACCTGCTGTCACACTCTTCCCCAATAGGCATCCTTAGTTCTACCCACCCTGGACCATGAGAATCTTACTCTGATTTTCTTTTTCTTCTTCATGTAGTCAAAGTCTAATCATTCCTCAAGGTCCTAAGACCTGACTCCTAAGATGTATTTTTACAGGGGCTTCTCTGTTGTCACAGCTAAAATTTCCCTATTCTTTGAATGTCCCACATCAGTTGCCACCTCCATTATTATGCTTTTAGGGAAAATTATGTGTACTACCATCCTTAATTAGAATATAAACTATATTTGAAGGAGGGAACCATGTCCATTCAGTTCTGTGTATTCTCCGTTTCACTGTACTCCATCCTCTCGTACACAAAAAAGATGTTTAGTAAATTGTTTTGTAAAAACTAAAGAATGTGAGTACCTTGGCTCCCTGGGTGGGCACATTGGAAAGAATATGCACTGGAGCCAGCTCCATAATTTGTAAAGAAGCTTGGGCACATATATTTTATTTATTTTACTTATTTATTTTTTTTGGTTGAAGTCTCCTCTTATTCTTTTTATTTTTTTTTTATTTCTTTTTATTTTTTTATTTTTTTTAACATCTTTATTGGGGTATAATTGCTTTACAATGGTGTGTTAGTTTCTGCTTTATAACAGAGTGAGTCAGTTACACATATATATATGTTCCCATATCTCTTCCCTCTTTGTCTCCCTCCCTCCCACCCTCCCTATCCCACCCCTCCAGACAGCCACAAAGAACCGAGCCGGTTTCCCTGTGCCATGCGGCTGCTTCCCACTGGCTATCTACCTTACGTTTGTTAGTATATATATGTCCATGTCTCTCTCTCGCCCTAACACACCTCACCCTTCCCCCTCCCCATATCCTCAAGTCTGTTCTCCAGTAGGTCTCTGTCTTTATTCCTGTTTTACCCCTAGGTTCTTCATAACATTTTTTTTTCTTAAATTCCATATATATGTGTTAGCATACGGTATTTGTCCTTCTCTTTCTGACTTACTTCACTCTGTATGACAGACTCTAGATCTATCCACCTCATTACAAATAGCTCAATTTCGTTTCTTTTTATGGCTGAGTAATATTCCATTGTATATATGTGCCACATCTTCTTTATCCATTCATCCGACGACGGGCACTTAGGTTGTTTCCATCTCCGGGCTATTGTAAATAGAGCTGCAATGAACATTTTGGTACATGACTCTTTCTGAATTCTGGTTTCCTCAGGGTATATACCTAGTAGTGGGATTGCTGGGTCATATGGTAGTTCTATTTGTAGTTTTTTAAGGAACCTCCATACTGTTCTCCATAGTGGCTGAACCAATTCACATTCCCACCAGCAGTGCAAGAGTGTTCCCTTTTCTCCACACCCTCTCCAGCATTTATTGTTTCTAGATTTTTTGATGATGGCCATTCTGACTGGTGTGAGATGATATCTCATTGTAGTTTTGATTTGCATTTCTCTAATGATTAATGATGTTGAGCATTCTTTCATGTGTTTGTTGGCAGTCTGTATATCTTCTTTGGAGAAATGTCTATTTAGGTCTTCTGCCCATTTTTGGATTGGGTTGTTTATTTTTTTGTTATTGAGCTGCATGAGCTGCCTGTAAATTTTAGAGATTAATCCTTTGTCAGTTGATTCATTTGCAAATATTTTCTCCCATTCTGAGGGCTGTCTTTTGGTCTTGTTTATGGTTTCCTTTGCTGTGCAAAAGCTTTGAAGTTTCATTAGGTCCCATTTGTTTATTTTTGTTTTTATCTCCATTACTCTAGGAGATGGGTCAAGAAGGATCTTGCTGTGATTTATGTCATAGAGTGTTCTGCCTATGTTTTCCTCTAAGAGTTTGATAGTTTCTGGCCTTACATTTAGGTCTTTAATCCATTTTGAGCTTATTTTTGTGTATGGTGTTAGGGAGTGATCTAATCTCATACTTTTACATGTACCTATCCAATTTTCCCAGCACCACTTATTGAAGAGGCTGTCCTTTCTCCACTGTATATTCCTGCCACCTTTATCAAAGATAAGGTGACCATATGTGCATGGGTTTATCTCTGGGCTTTCTATCCTATTCCATTGATCTATCTTTCTGTTTTTGTGCCAGTACCATACTGTCTTGATTACTGTAGCTTTGTAGTATAGTCTGAAGTCAGGCAGCCTGATTCCTCCAGCTCCATTTTTTGTTCTCAAGATTGCTTTGGCTATTCGGGGTCTTTTGTGTTTCCATACAAATTGTGAAATTTTTTGTTCTAGTTCTGGGGCACATATATTTTAAAGCTTCTTCTCTTTTTCTCGTCCAGTGACAGTTAAAGAAGCATGGAGGGAAACTAACTAAGCCTTTTAGCTATTGAATCATCACATTCAAGACTCAGGCTCAAGGAAATTCCATTTTGTCTCTTCTTGTGATTTCCTCTTTCCTTCCCCAATAACACCTATGGCATCCTTAATTTTCATTCTTTGTAAACTTGTCCCTTTCTTTCTTCTTATCAGAGACAGTCTTTCCTGCTTTTCGTGTAGCACTGGTATCTAGTAAGCAATATATATATAGTAAAAAGACTGGTCTAATAAATAAACAGAAACTCTAATATTCTCTTAATTTCTGCAGTGGTGTTTGCTGCTCAGTCACTGAAGTATTCTAGGAAATCCTGGAAGCTATTTTTCTGTCTTATTTTCCTCCCCAAGCAAAATGGAACTCACAGATCTCCACTGTTCTTTAGACATCATATCTCAAATCAATATTTCTCAAAAGTGCTTCCATAGAAGAACACTAGTTTTATTATAGGCATTAGTTAGAAGAAAAAGAAGAAGGAGGAACAGGAAGAGGAGGAGGAGGAGGAGGGGGAGGGGGAGGAGGGGGAGGAGGAGGAGGAGGACAGGAAAAAAGAGGAAGAGGAAGAGGAAGAGGGGGGGGGGGCGGTGAACAATAAATTTAGTTTTCTGTGATTAATATCTATTGATACCAAAATCAGTTTAGAAGGTCCTCTTCTATGTTTTGATCATTTCCTCCTACATAGAACCTCTTCTCCTTTGAATAGTTTCCTGAAAAATTCCGTAAAATATAGCAGTTTTCAACATGAAAATTCCAAGTACGGGAGCTATCCTTCATATTTTTCTTTCTTGATGGCTGTCAACTCCTTGTGTAACGGCAAATAAATTCAGTGATTGGGTCTTTCAATCCCTCAAATTCCATTGCATGGGTCACTTCTTTCTAGAACCTCTTTTTAATTGTGTAGGTAAAGTACCCCAAGAGGTTTTGAAGGCTTGTAATGGAACTAATGAGTTTTTCAAAGATATTCCTTAAGATACATTCAAATCCTGCATGAAATCATAAATGAGGGAATAATGAGGGGCATTTATTTCTCAGCTTTTAACTGTAATGCTGTCTCTTTATACTCACAATTTATGGTGAGTAAGGATGTTTTTTGTGAGTGGAATGCATTACGTTAGAAGAAAAAATTAATGGCCATCTGTAAAAGTGGGGATGGCTGGCAAATCTGCTATGCATGTTGTAATAAAAATGGTTTATTGGGCTATCGTGGTCAGACACAGGAACCAAATGCTGCAGACTCTGCTGAAGAACATGCTTAGACTTAGTACTGTTTTCACTTACACTGGAGTCTCTCTGAAGCACTGTTCTGGCCCATTCTGATGGGTTTTCATAAAATGGGTTCTTTTTGGACTGCTGGGCTTGGACGAAAGATTTCTGGCTTTGACCCCTAGGTTCCCATCTGCAAATGAAAGTTTGGATCAGACAAACTCTAAGGTCCTAGGCACACAATACTTCTAGGATTGCAATCCCTTCTCATGGATAAATTCTAAAAAAATCTAGTTAGACTGCATTCAACTCCACTTCAGCAGTGTGTAAGAACAAGAGAAATGATGTACCTACCATCTCTCCAAAATGCTTTGTTCCAGAAAGTGAGGAAGTACTCAGAGAACAGGGACAGATGTGAACAGGCACAGTTGTCAGCCTGAAGGGGAGGCCATTGGCCAAATAGGAGACCATGTTCCTGAAACATGAGCATGGGATGCTCTAATGAGATGGGAATTAAAGGATATTCTGAGCAGTCCACACCTCCCACCTGCACTGGAACAGGGCCTTTGGGTTTGGTGTGTCCAATTACACTCTCGTTTCCTACCATTTTTCTTAGCATTTTCTGTTTATAAATTCTTGGAAAATTTACCTCAGATTCCCTATACTAGACTAGTTCATGTGACTGCATTCTGTTTTTCTAGGAAGGCAACAGTTTATACCTATTGTCCTATTAAT
Source organism: Lipotes vexillifer (assembly GCF_000442215.2). Taxonomy (NCBI): domain Eukaryota; kingdom Metazoa; phylum Chordata; class Mammalia; order Artiodactyla; family Lipotidae; genus Lipotes; species Lipotes vexillifer. The sequence continues at coordinate 579,381 of NW_006797342.1, forward strand.
ATTATAGTGCCCCTTTCACTCACAAAAATATCTCTGTTTTGATGATATATTTATTATTTTACCAATCTATGCAGAGGGACAAAGTTTGGATTCAACTGTATACTACTGGATTTTGTGGTTTTCCCACAAACTTCAGACCAGCTAGCTAGGAAGATTGAGATTTCAGAACATACCCAGGGTTAATGCGTGTGTGTGTGTTTGTGTTTGTGTGTGTGGTGGCGTTAGGGGCAGGGACCTCTACTCCCATCTTCTTTTTATGGTTCTGCCTGAGGAAAAATTAATTAGGTAAAGTGGTGAGTGAAGGAAAAAGTTTAAAGAAAGGTGTCCATAGAGAGCTCTTTCTATGGCTGGACTAGGGCTTGTGAGTTTAGAAAAAAAAAAAAAAAAACATGCTGAGGGATGGTGGAGAGAAGCATGTATCCAGCATAAACTTCTGCAGCTCTGCCCTTGATCAGGGCACTGTGCAGACCACAAACCTTACATTTGGCCGTGATTTGGGGAAAGGGTGGGGGGACTCTAAGGCACATGGGGAGAATTCTAATTGAATACAGACGGGGATAAATGAGAGGTCCAGGAGCAAACCTAGTCTTCTGGGAGCACAGAGGAAGGGGCCACTACAGGAATCTGAGGGCTGATAGATCGCAGGCCCTGAGATGGGGAGCCTCTGGGCATGTCTCATAGGCGGTAGGACATGGGAGATGGTTTAGTGCAGCCGCTGAGACCCAGAGCATGCAGGGCCTTGAAAGTCAAGCCAGCACCAGAGCTCTGCAGGTACTGAGCATGTGCATGACATGACGTGTACAGCACTATTTGTCACCGGAAGATTGAAATGCGATTGGAAAAGGATAGGCTTGTCCTCGTAGAATTCTCAATAAGTGTCCCCCTCCTTATTTAACTTTGAGGAGCTCATTCTTGCTTACGAGTTGGGCTTTGATTCTGAACAGGTAGACCTTGAACCCTGGGGGTGAGCACCTGGGCTGAGCTAGCCAGAGGGGTCAGCTCTGCCAGCAGAACTTCCCCCAGGATGGGTGAAGCTGTGGCAGGGAAAGGTCAGACTTGAGTATTTCTCTCATTTCAGAATAAATGAAAGAAAAAGTCATAGTTCAAGGTTACCCAGGCAAAGGAAAGCTTAATCTCCTCCAGCCGTGTAGCTGTGACCTGTTCCTGAATACTTTTTCCTCCATTCTTAGCTCAACAGGCACAGAGCACTGGAGCAGGAATCAGCTTCAGATCCTGATCTCAAGTCAATGACTTATTCTGAAACCTCTGAAGAATCATTTACAACCCAGCACATGCTATGTGCTGGCCAGGCTTTCACGTTTATCATTCACCCACATGTATGTATTAACCACTACTGTGTATCAGGTGCTGAGCTGGGTGCTGGTTATGCAGATGTAGGCACACCAGAAATGGGACCCATAGTGCTCACTGAATCCCCTGGGGTGATGGTATTTACCTCCATCAGCCAATTGAGGAGAATGGTGTATAAATAGGGTAAGGGGACTTCCCTGGTGGCCCAGTGGTTAAGAATCCGCCTGTCAATGCAGGGGACACGGGTTTGAGCCCTGGTCCAGGAAGATCCCATGAACTGCGGAGCAACTAAGCCTGTGCGCCACAACTACTGAGCCTGTGCTCTAACGCCCACGAGCCACAACTACTGAGCCCGCATGCCACAACTACTGAAGCCCATGCGCCTAGAGCCTGTACTCTGCAACAAGAGAAGCCTCCGCAATGAGGAGCCCATGCACAACAACGAAGAGTAGCCCCCACTCGACGCAACTAGAGAAAGCCTGCGTGCAAAAACGATGACCCAACACAGCCAAAAGAAAAAAAAAAAGTGTTATCCTATCCATATTTATATATATATAAAAAAAAAGTAGGGTAAGTGTTTTGTCCAAAGTCACACAGGAATATGGTAGACCAGAGATTTATTGACTGATCTCTCTGATATAAAGTCTCAATTTTTCCTTGCCTGCAAAAATATGATGATTGGACTAGATCACTTCTAAGGGCCTTTTCCTCTCTAAAATTCTACAATCCAGTTTTAATTCTATGTAACAGCTTTATGTAATAGCTGGGCCAGGTGATTATCCTTTCAACACCCAGATTCTCAGAAGCTATTGTACATCGATTGTCCTGTTCTCTTTCCAAGATATGATATATCATTGGCCAGCTGAAACATATCAATTTCCATCGGATTAACCTTTTGAAGATATGTTGAGGACAGATCTCACTCTGTAAGACAGAAAAATGGAAAGGTTCATTCTGTAGCTTAAAGGCTGATTTCTAGGGACTTGCTAAAGGAATTAGGAGGTAGAGAATCACAGCTTTCTGCAATATGTAAGTGAAGTAAAAGTCATGTTGTCTTGGGTAAACCTTTGAAATGCTGCTGACAGCAACTAGAGAAAATCCAGCTCACTGATGGAAGTGTTTCAAGCAAATCTTTGCAGACACAATATATGAACATGTCATTGTGGGGAGCTGGCAGGGTGCAATATTCTGGGGTCTCTGATGGCTCACAAGCCATATCCATGAGGATGAAGATCGGGCTTGTTTGGCCTGAATAGATTTGAAATACACATCTTTGGAAGGAATGGCATTCTTCTGTGCCCTGTATTTTCTCTCCTCCTTACAGTCCTATATCCAGCTGCCTAGCCCCTGCCCTGACGCTGGAGGTTCATCTTGGAGTCCCACCACCCAGTGCTGCTGGCAGCATCCTGACGTTAAGGGCCAGTGAGAAAGCAGCAGAGTGGAAATAACATGGTGCCCTTGGTCCCAGGCACAATTTGACCTTCATTTGCTTGTATTCTTCATCCATTTAGTCAATGCTCTGAACCTTGGTTGCCTTCTGGCAAACTGAGCAATAATCTTGCAGGATATTTCTGAGATTTAAAAATTTAAAAAATGATGGGAAAGAACCCAACCAATGACCAGCACATAGTTGCTGCTCCTTAAATGACGGCTGTCATTTCTATTTTCACCTGTTCATTTCAACACCTAGTGATCACATAGCATGTGTTTATGACTGTGCGTGGTTCAGGGGCCACAGTGAGACAGAAGTGTTATTTGATTTTCAGTTCATCTCCTCACTCTGGTAGCTGAGAACAGAAGGAGTTGGCTGCAGGACCCCGCTGATCCCTTCCCCTTTCTCAGTTCTGTGACCTCCAGGGGAAGTGCCACTTTTCCTTGTAACGAAGAGACATCTTGGTTCACACACTGTTCCTTGTCTGGACAGCATATGCAGAATTAGCTTATTTTCTTCTAAGGCTCTTTGTTTGAAAGGGGTGGGTAGATTTGTTAATCCAGTTGCTTATGTATAACTCTCCTCATACAGTCAATTACAGGAGTCTTTGAAAGGCATTACTGAGCATGTGTTTGGCTTAATCAGTTTTGACAGCAGTGGGGACGGAGTTGCAAATCAGCATACTGCACAAAGGAGAGTCATTAACGGGCTGGTCCCAGGGCACCAATCCGTCCCTCTGTGTGTTCTCAGGGTGACTGTACTGATAAACGTCACCTCTTTATGAACTGCTCTGATCACCTCTACCAGCAGGTTAAAAATAATTGGCTTTTCCAGAATTTTACCAGCCAAGGGAGCTTCCTCTAACTCGTAACAGCAGCAGGAACCACCACTGCCAGCAAATAGCCCAGCGCAGCAGACAAGAGGCAGGCTCTGAAGTCAGGTCACCTGTTCAAACACCAGTTGCACCACCTGATAGCCCTGTGACTTGAGCAAATGAATTAACCCCTCCGTGCCTCAGTTTCCTCATCTGTAAAACAGCATCAGTGAAAGAATGATAGAGCCTATCTCAGGAGTAGGGAAGAATACATGTGAAGCACATGGTCCAGACCCTGGCACATTGTAAGCCCTTAATAAAAGGTGAGGAATTGTGTTCACCACCAAGGACAGTAAAAAGACCACTGCTCTCTTCATGTTAGTGCTAACAGGAGACTCAAAGTGTTGAGAGCTTATTTCATGCCAGGATCTGCTCTACACGCTTTATACATAGTAACTCATTTTGATCTTCAGCAAATTTGATGAAGAAAATGATTTCTATTTCCAAATGGAGGAATCTGAGTGTTAGCAGAGCCTGGATGTGAACCCCCACTTGTCCAATGGCAAAATCTATGCCTGAGAGCAGAGCTTGGAGAATAATTTAGTTCTTAAAGTGTTACCTTGCCATCATGCTCTGGACCAGTGACTTTATAACCCATCAATGTGGCTGTTCTTCTGGAAATCGGGGTGTTGGAGACACGGGGACAAAGGAGAAAACTTTTTTTTTTCAGTCTTTTACAACATAGAGACTGTCAACAGAAATAATCAATATACAATCTATAATGGGAATAGAAAAGAATTTTATCTGAGCCAAAGTGAGAACTGTAGCCCGGGAGACAGATTCAAAAAGCACTTGAATTGTGTTCCACCAGACTACAAACTGGGGGATGCTTATCAAGGCAAAACCCACAAAATTATATAAGTAATTTGCCAATAGTTATAACTGGAGTTGGCAAGAAGTAAGCGTGCTTGTTAAGCAAGGATTGGGGTCTGAAATGGTTGCACAGTTACAAGGGGAGACCCTGAGACTATGAGGTTGCAGCTGGCAGCTGCCAGCCGATGTTGTTTTGAGAACAGCTTGTGGTGTCCTTAAGTCTGACACAGTTCATAAAAGTTCTCGGGGTTCTCAGGGATGCAGAAATGTGTCTAAAACCACACCCACAATAGCCATCCGGCTCCATTATGGATGCTTGAAATGCAGTGACTCCATTTTGATTTTTAAATGCATTCTTTTCTTTAATGATTAAAGCAGATGTACAATGCGTGTTTGACAAGCCATAAGACAGGCTGTTCTGATTAGCATAAAGTTCAAGTTAAAACATGTATAAGCCAGAATGACTTCCCCATACTTCAATATAGGAAATTTTCTTTTATCAAGACTAAGGCAGAATTTTTAATTTCAGTATAGTTTTCTGGCATACATGTAAAATACCAGATGCAATGAAAGCTGCTAGATGAACATGTGTGGTCCTGGACATGTAGGCGTGACAGATGTGGGCCTCCTCTTCTTTTCCAGAGCCTGATTTCTTTTCAGACATGACTGTTTCTTCTTCTCTTTCCCCTCCTTCTTATTCTTTTTCTTCTTCTTTTAAAGCAACGTCAATGTTTTATCCACACTTCTCTCAGTTTTGCTCTGGCCATCTGCCCTTTAAGGCAGAATAATTGATATGAGAGCAGAAAGTTCCAGAACATCACTACTCAAAGTGTACTCCACAGCCTAGCAACATGGGCATCCTCTAGTTGTTTATTAGCAATCTGAAAACTCAGGCTCCCTCCATCCTCACCACCCCAGTCCTGCTGAGTCAGAATCTACCTCTTAACAAGACAACAGGAAATTACTTGACCACTAAAGTCATAGAGGCTCTGGGCTGGAAGGAACATGGGCTTGGGCACCTGGAATAACTAGATCTGAATCCCAACACTCCGACTTGTGAAACTGTTTTCTAATTATAAAATGAACTTAATAATATCTTGCAATATTGTTGTATTGGTGATAATAAAAGTAACTACATTGCTTGATCTGTACCTGGTACTGTATGAAATATTTGATATATATATATACATTCTCATTTCATTTTCACAAGGAAACTATGAAATAGGAGTTAGGTATATCTCAGGATGCAAATCAGGAAACTCAGTTTAAGAGAGGGAAGTACCATGCTCAGGGTGGCAAGTCAGTAGGTGGTAAAATCTACTTCTCAGAGCTTTGGTTCTCCAAACAGTGGAGGGAGTGGTTATCAGAATTATTCCAGCAAGAATAGAGAGCCACCTGAGTATTCATTGCTTTATTTCTTTAATTCCTGTATGTCTTGCCAGCATCACTCAAATAACTTCACATTCTTTATTTCTTCAAATGGTGTTACACAATGTATGGAATGTCATGACCTCGACGCCTATAAAACAATCTCCTTTTTAATGAGGCAAAGCATGCTTCCCTGAAACAATACATCTACCAGGGATAAATGTGAGTTGAACACCTAACAGAGGTCTTCAAGGGTATGGTTTTCCCCCTGATGTAGTTCACTTTCTCCTCTCCAGGGCAGCTAGAGGACAACTTCCCTTGCTCCTCTGAGGTCTGACCCTTTTGGCTAAGACCAGGGTCCCTCCTTTTCCACTTGCAGGTGACTCTCAGACACAGCACTGAAAGCAGCCTTCCCCTTAGCGGTGCCCCGCCTCACCCTATCTGGTCCATGTAACTCCTTTTGAGATGCGTGTGAGTGAGGAAGCATGATGACCACCTTCTCAAAATGGTCCTGCACTTTTGGTTTAATTGAATTCCAAATCTCAGAGGCAGAAAATTAACTGACCTGGAAAGAGGGAAAAATATGTATGATATTCATGCATTTGAAATTTCAACAAAGACCCCTTCACTGAAACAACTGAATAAGAGGTCTCAGGGAGACATCAGATCTAGCCTTCCATGGGCTTCCCTACTTCCTTTGCACTGGATTCATTGCTACCTGCCACAAGGGACATGAGGTCAAAGCTCACCTTCTCCAGCAGCCCAGGGAAGAGCAGTGAGGACCATGACAGTGGACTAGGTGCTCCTTCCCTCTGAAGCCTCTGCTGCAGCTCTGCGGGGCCCTTCCACTCCTTCTGGTGATGGGAAGCCTGACACATAAGGTTAAATGCCTTGCCTTTTTGAAATCATACTTGAAGAGTCTGGTTTGATCTCTCTAGGGGTTTCAGCTTGTATTATTGTCAAAAGGGTATCTCGTTATGATGGTCACAATTAAAAAAAAAAAAACTTTCCCAAATTAACAGGGGAATTCATTTCTAATATTTTTAATTTGGTGGAACAGAATGGGCTCAGATTAATCTAGGGGTTTGGAGAGACACTATGTTCTCTGTTATGTGGTCTTGCCCAGCTGCATCTCGAGGGCGCTGAGACGTGTGTCAACTATATGGAATTCTGTGACCACTTGGGCAGTTGACTGACCCATTTTTTTGGTCTGAAACTTTTATAAAACATTATTACTGAATATTTTTAAACTGGCTACTCATATGTCTTTCTGCCTAAAATGTTATGGAAATTTAGGTAACTTTCATATGTTGTCAAGAAAATTGGTCCTTTGGCTACGTGGCACCATGTGACCAGATAATTGAAGAAAACACAGAGATGGTTATGTGCAGCTGTCTCTTTTTTTTTTTTTTTTTTGTGGTATGCGGGCCTCTCACTGTTGTGGCCTCCCCCGTTGCAGAGCACAGGCTCAGCGGCCATGGCTCACGGGCCCAGCCGCTCCGCGGCATGTGGGATCTTCCCAGACATGGGCACGAACCCATGTCCCCTGCATCGGCAGGCGGACTCTCAACCACTGCGCCACCAGGGAAGCCCAGCTGTCTCTTTTTTATGTCAAAACCTTCCTCAGGTGTCTAAGAAGGGCCTCAAAACAAATATGAAGGACAGAACTCTAACCCTTGTGTGAGGAAAAGAGCTTTCTTTTCTTTTTTAACAATAACTTTTAATCTTATTAAAAACAATATATACATACAAAAATTTTGGAAACTGCAAGTGAGCATAATAATAGTAATAAATAGTAATGCTTATAACAATTATGATGATTGAGTAAAACAACATATAATATCATGATCTAGAGATTAAACAGTAGTTTCTTTTCAAATATTCCCCTCCCCAAACTCAGCAGGGTCTATGTTTCCAAACATGGATCTTTGTATTACCTGTGTGCTTTGGTACCTACCTTTCCATTGAAAATGAACTTCCCCTGTGATAATTCTTCTACCACAGAAGTCTGTAACGGGTCAAACAGTAAATGTTGTAGAGGCTCTGTTATAACTCTTTACAATGTTGTTGTAGCATGGAAGCAGCCTTAGAATAGACGTAAGGATCAGGCATGGCTGTATTTCCAAAATCTTCATTTATGAACACTGTCACGTAAGACCAAATAATCTTCTTCTTTTTATTTTTTTTCAACCACTTAAAAAATGTAAAAAAAACTTTCAAATCTTATGAGCCACACACACAGGCAAGGGTCAGGCTTGACTCTTAGGCTGTTCTTTGTCCACTCTGCTCTACCCCATCTCTTTGAGCAGCAGGGTAAGGTTGCAGTGCACTGTACATTACTTATTTATGCAACTTCTTAATGTTGGGCATGGAACTTATCTCCGTTTTATTTTCTACTCTTTTCAATTGTAATATTAATGAACATCTCTGCAGTAAAATTGCTGGATTAAAGGGTATTCCCATTGCCAATGATTTGGCTGTGTATTTCCAGTTTGCCAGACAGGCAACTCCCTACCAGCTTAGTTCTCACTGGGGATGAGAGGAAGATGCACAGAAGAGGGAAGGAATGGAAAATAGAGGATCTGGTAGTTGCCACGTGCCTGGTGGTTGCCACAGAAAAGCTGGTGAAGGGGCAGAAAAGCAAGCTGCCAGCAAAGAGGCAAAGGCAAAGCTTTGTGTCATCATCCCTTTCCTTTGGCAAATAAAGCAACATTTCTGGAAGGGGCATTAGTCCTTTGCCAGATCCTGGTCTCCGGCCCCTGTTGCTGCCGCCATGGGGCTACATTTGAAATGGGGTCCATGTAATTGACCGGGTCCTAACTCATCCACTTCCTCAATGGTCCACAATTACCCCGACTGTCCTTCTCAAGGCAGGCCTGTCAGAAGGGGGAGGTTAGGCCCAGCTGGTGCCTGGCCTCCTCCACCACCTGTGTGTGTGAGCACAACTCCTCTCGAAAGTGGTGATGAGCCCTGCTCACTGTCCTAACCTCCTTCCCTTCTGGCGATGTACACTCTGGGGCCCTGATGTCCTTTCCTGCTAGAAAGCTTTGTCAGAGCCCTCTTGGTCCTTCAAAATGGTTCTAATACTATTGAACCACAGAATGGAAAGGGTCAGAGCCTCAATCCTTTACCTTCCAGAAGGCACTTTCATTCATATGGAATTTGCATCGGCTTGTCAGTAGACCAGCTGTGCAGACACAGGAGGTGGTGAGAGGGGCAAGCCTGACTCAGTGCCACACGGCCTCCTAACAGTCTAGCATGGACAATGTGCACACCACACATTTGCCCAACTAAAAGCAACTTTCAAGCAATTCTTTCTGGAATTACGAAGATCTGATGAAGATTACATGCTGCAGTGTTTCTTATGGGAGAAAACAAAAAGGACTTTTTCAGGCAGCCAGCTACCTACACCAATAAGAAGTTTTCACGTTTGCAGAATGGTGTGCTGTTTATTTAGCGCATGCCTTGACGCCCAACTTGCTGAATTGTCCTCAGCTTCTCTGTCTCCCACACTTGAGCCATGCTCTGGCCAGTACAAAGACAAAGGACTCAACTTCTGTGAACACCTACTAAGAGCCAAGACCAGTGCTTGATGTTTCTACAGACGCCACCCCGCACCTTATTGACTGACTTTTCTTTACTGAGGAATAATCAACAAATATAACTACATGTATAAAAAGTATACAGCATGATGATTTGATATATGTTGTAGAATGATTACCAAGATCAAAATAATTCACACACCCGTCACCTCACCTTGTTAACATAGTGGGCTCTTTTTCCAGTCTTTAGAGCAATGCTGTATTAGTTCACTAGGGCTGCTATAACAAAATTTCACAAACTGAGAACTTAAACAACATGAATGAATTTCCTCACAATTCTTGGGACCAGAGTAGGAGGTCAAGGTGCCAGCAGGGTTTGCTCTTTCTGAGGCTGTGAGGAAGAATCTCCTCCAGGCCCTTCTCCTGGCTTCTGGTGGTTTATTGGCAATAGCTGGTGCTCCTTGGGTCCATGGCTTGTAGACTCATCACCCAGATGTCTGCCTCCATGTTTACATGATGTTCTCCCTGGGTGTGTGTGTGTCCAGATTTCTACTTTTATAAAGACACCAGTCACACTGGGTTAGGGGCCAACTCTACTCCACTATGACTTCATCTGATCCAGTTACACCTTCAATGAGCCTATTTCCAAATAAGGTCACATTTTGAGGCACTGGGAAACTTCAACATATGAATAGTATTTTAACATATGAATGCTTAGGGAACAAAATTCCACCCCTAACAAACCCTATGTCATAGACTTTGCTACATGTACTTTAAAGATGAAGATGATGAAACCTTAAAAAGATGAATAATCTTCTAAGGTCATCTAGCTTGTAAATATGACCGTAAAACCTAAACTCTGTCTAATAAGTCTTGTTGTTTCTGAAGAGAAAGCAACTGTACTCCACATTGTTGATTTTCTGAGTCAGCCTGCAGGGTTTGTGGTGAATTTAGACTTTGGGGAGGCTGAGTCCTGATGACCTGCTGCCTGCCCTTCTCCCTTCAGCCTTGCCCCTCTTCTGCATGGATATACTTGTTTATTAACTGTCTTTGTTACAATAAAGACAGAATTAAAATTTGCATCACAAATAGCTGATGCCAGGGGCTTTTAGTTTTTTGTAAAATTAAATTCTTGTGAAATCTCTCCTGCATTTTCTTAGCAGGGAGGTAAGAGGCCCACTTAGATGCTATTTGCGGGCTGCATTTTTAAATGAATGCAGCTGGGTATTTTGATTAAATGCATATTGAAATCCACTTATAACTAGTGAACCAAGACAATGAAAGGGCCTCCATGCACCATTAAGATTGTTTTCTGAAATTGTTCAAGTTAAACAATTCAATAGGTTGTTGCTGTGCTCTGGTGTCTCCTAGAAACAGGCATCAAGCCTGTGAACAGTGACGCGTGCCAGCCCCTGGGAGACAGTGCTGTCCAGTGTAGGAGGTCCAGACAAGAGGTGCTGTCTGGTCCAGGGTGAAAACATTTGCTGGACCAGATTTCAGTGCACTGCCTGAGGTGTATCAGGTGCTCAGTGAATTTTAAATAGAATCACTGAAATCGTTTCTTACAATGCACAGGAGTTCCAGGGCTGGAGTTAAAGCTTCTCAATTAACATGGAAGCATCTAGAACATGTTCCCATCTTCAAACAGCGGCTTTTTCTGTGGGTTCTCAGAGCCATCCATGTAAACATACCCTTTCCTTGGGATCTAGTCTCTCGGATGCTGCAGCAGACAACTCCTGGGAGGCACTCACAGATCCCACACCCCTGAGGGCTACTGGACTGTGAGCTGACCTCAAGGTTTGGATGGGGAGGGAATTAGTGAACATTTACTCCATTAACATGCCCCTGTAGGTACCACTATGAGCTAGAGGCTGGAGTCACAGAGGTCAGAGCATGTTCCACAGACTGGTGGGGGAGACAGACAGACAGATGAGTGTAATTCAGTGTGATCACTGCTCTGATGGCAGCGGTCCAGGTTCTGGGAGCGATCTGGAGTCTGAAACCTGATGTAGGTATGGGAAAGGCAGGGGACTAGGGATGTAACCCCGGATTTGAGTTTTGAAGAAGAGTAAGAGTTAAGCAAGAGAAGGATGTCCAGAGAGCATCGTAAGCAGAGAGAAGAGAATAGGCCCTGACAAGCTTTGGAGGAGGGACAGTGGAGAGAGTAAACTCCAGAAGATGGCAAACTATAAGGTTTACAAACTTTAATCATCCCGACAGAGTAGAAATAACATGAAAGGTCTTCAAGCCCAGCCACTTGTTACTTAACTACTTACCAGCTGCAATAAAATTGCATCCCTTCTCGGGGATGACCTGAGGCCAGAGTAATTGAGTAATGTGGCTTCCAGACAAATGGAGATTTCAGTCAAAATGCTCTCTGGGTATCCTCACCGTCCTCTCTAAAAACCCTCCCTAGTTAGTCTGGAAATGCCATATGCAGTGTGTGTACCAGGGAAGATGTGAAGAAAGATGTACTGTTCTTGAAGATTATTAGAATATACAAATGATTTTAGGATTTAGTTACTCTGAGAGTCTTCTGGTCAAATAACCCATCCAACACCTTATTAACAATTGGTCATTTTTGCATTTGCCTGAATCCAATCTGCTGTTAACATCTTTAGCTTAAAATATTTATTTTTTTCTTTTTTAACCTCTCTTGATGCAACATCAAACAAAAACCCAGCCTTCCACATGACATGATAGGCCTTTTGATGTTTATTTTGCCTTAATCTTCTCTTTGTCAACCTGCCATGATAGAAAGAGCTTGGATTACGTAGTTAAGAAAACTGGATTAAAATCATCACTGTCATAGTTAATATTTACCTTTGATACAGGAATTCCTAAATTGACTAAACATCTCTGGGTCTTCTGGTCCTTCCTCATCTAATTATTGAGCTTCCAGACTTATCCAACCCTTTAAAATCAATCATAATCCCTAATGCTCATTAACTTAAGCTTTTTAAAACTTTTTCAGTATTTCATCTTCTGTGATATGTGAGAATTTGAATGGGAGAACATCATCTTAAAAATCATATATGTTTCCTGAAGACAGTAATAATGTTGGTTTTACACACCACTGCCTGCAGGGCCTCGAATGAGGATGGTGCCCAATACCTGGATAAATGAATGAGTTAAATACTCTTGATATGTGGAGGTTTCTTTCTGAAATGTCTAGAATTTTGCCTGTTTAAAACTGATAACAGCTATTTTTGTTCTTTTTAGACGAATGAGTATACTAGGTGTTGTGCTAGACACTTCACTTTCCATATTTTGTTTAATATTTATGATTTGTCCAGGCAGTTGGCTCAGTGTTTAAGGGTATAAGCTCTGGAGTCATGCTGTCTGCTTGAATGCCTGCTTTAGCGTAAGTAGTTGTGTGTCCTTGAGTGAGTTACTCAAGCTCTCTGTTCTCACCTTCTCCATGTATAAATGGAGACACCGATAGTAGCTTCTACCTGTGAGGGTCCCATTCTGTGATTAGGGTCCCTTCACATGTGGGGACTGTTCTTGTAGCCATGCTGCTGTTTCTCAGTCCAAATCCCCAGGGATCATTCTTTCTTACAGTTCTGTGCTCCCCTGCCCAGCACACTGTGCACTTGCTCTAATAACTCTCAGCAGCAACTCTCGTTGAGGCTCCTACCTGCTTAGTCTGCCTGGAGAACGTGGGAGCTCAGAGCATCTCTGATGCCTTTAGCCAGAAGCTGGCAGGTGCAGGAGCCTGCTAGCCCATCTCCAGGTGAGACACCTCCATGCTCCCCTTGGGACCACTTCGTCTGAGGTTGCACACTCACGTGGCTTCTTCCTATTTCCCATCCTGCTTCCCCTTTTGTCTTGCCAGCTTCTCCCATGAGCACTTCTTCAAGAAGACACCTATACAGGGTCTGCCGCTGGGGACCCAGAAGAAGTGTTTCTTCTGCTGAGAATGAACACTGTGTCTCAAAAAGCCATAGTTGTATCACTAATCATTAGAGAAATACCAAGTCAAAACCACAGTGAGGATGGCCATCCTCACCCCGGTCAGGATGGGCATCATCAAAAATTCTACAAACAACAAATGCTGGAGAGGGTGTGGAGAAAAGGGACCCCTTCTGCACTGTTGGTGGGAATGTCAATTGGTACTGCCACTATGGAGAACAGTATGGAGGTTCCTTAAAAACTAAAAATGGAACTACCATATGGCCCAGCAATCCCACTACTGGACATATACCCTGAGAAAACCATAATTCAAAAAGAGTCATGTACCACCATGTTCATTGCAGCTCTATTTACAATAGCCAGGATATGGACACAACGTAAGTGTCCATCGACAGAGGAATGGATAAAGAAGATGTGGCACATATGTACAATAGACTATTACTCAGCCATAAAAAGAAACAAAATTGAGTTATTTATAGTGAGGTGGATGGACCTAGAGTCTGTCATACAGAGTGAAGTAAGTCAGAAACAGAAAAACAAATACCGTATGCTAACACATATATATGGAATCTAAAAAAAAAAATGGTTCTGATAAACTTAGGGGCAGGACAGGAATAAAGACGCAGACGTGGAGAGTGGACCTGAGGACATGGGGAGGGGGAAGGTAAGCTGGGATGAAGTGAGAGAGTAGCACTGACATATATACACTACCAAATGTAAAATAGATAACTGGTGGGAACAGCACCACAGCACAGGGAGATCAACTCATGCTTTGTGACCGCCTAGAGGGGTGGGATAAGGAGGGTGGGAGGGAGATGCAAAAGGGAGGGGATATGGGGATATATGTATACATATAGCTGGTTCACTTTGTTATAAAGCAGAAACTAACACACCATTGTAAAGCAATTATACTCCAATAAAGATATTAAAAAAAAAAAAAAAGCCATAGCTGTGTCTCTTTAGGAGCACACAAAACTAGTCTCTTCTCTTAGACATGCCAGCAATGATTTGAGAAGAGCTCCTGTCTTTCTCAAATCTTCTAAAGCTAAGACCCTTTAGGTTCTCTTCTTACTGTTTTGTACAATTTCTGCACCACCTATTGGAGCCTCTACATTTTTAGACTCTCCTGCTGGAGGATGGCTGTTGGTTTCCTCTCTATGTTATCCTGCATGTGGAGACTAGTGTCCTGTCTGATCTCTGCATGATGCTAAAGTAACAGGAGCCCAGCTCTGATCCTTTGGCTCAGTTCTTTAAACACTTGGAAATATTGCTCATTTGTCTGGTGTGTCCTGAGTCTCATTTCCTTGTCTGTAAAATGAGGAAAATCATACTACCCATCTTACTGACCTCAGCGTTCTTTGTTACTTGTTAATTCTCTCTCTCACTTTTTAATTCCTCCTTTCCCTTTCATACTCAGCTCAGGTTTCTCTTATTCCAAGATTTTCCTAAATTTACATGCGAGGGTAAATTTGGTTCTCTTGGTTCTCCCACCATACCTCATGCAGGTCTCTATCAGAGGCAACTATCAGCTTTAAAATAATCTACTGTCTCTCTTCCCAACTGGACTGTATTGTGGGCTCACTGAAGACAGGCACCACCTCATTCTCTTCTGTGTCTTCTTCCTCTTGCCCAGTTTCTGGTCCATGATTGGTACTCAGTACCTACTTGCTGAAAGAATGTAAATGTTAAGGATTTTTTAGAATCACAAGAGCTTTGCCTCCTTATGAAAATATTTAATAGAATATTCTGCTTTTTTTTGGAAATAAACCAACATAAGGAATTATTTTCTACATGGTTCATGTTGTTCTTAGTAGATCATCTGGGTTTATATAGTTCTTCTTATGACTGCAGTCATTCTTAAGGACTCTTGCACAGACTTATTAGTAAAAGTATAATGTCCTTATAATTAAAGGATTTATAAATGACTTACAATGTGTTGGCCTAGCCCATATCTCACAGTATTCATTCAGTGAAAATACTGGAGGTTGATTAAAATATCATCAAAATAGCTTGTTGAGATGTTATATTTGCTACCAATGAAACACTGCACCTTCCCATCCTTTCTCAGCACTTTAGTTTTATGCAATATGTGTTTCTTCATATCCTGAGTGGTGATTTACAACATATTATGGCTTATGACTCCTAAGAAGTGTGGCAGGATTACATCCTTCCTCCAACCTGTGACCAAGTCTTGGTGAGATGCATTCCGATGAGTTCCTGAACCATTACATGGTTAAGATAGAGGAGTAGTGAGAGAGACCACTTTGCTGGCGGAACCTGTAGTGAACCCCCAGGCGTTTTTAACATTCCCCTATATATTTTGTGACAAGGATTCTCCCCATGCTTGCAATGGTTCCTAATGATCAAATGTTTTCTGGCTCTGCTTAATATTTAGTAGACTATTTAGTAGAAAAATCAATGGACTTAGAAGACAAGGTCTTGAGTCCTGGTTTGGCTTCTAGAATGTATTGTGATCTCAGGTGAGCTTCATAGCTGAGTTGAACTTCAGTTTGCCAGCCTATAAAATAGAGGTGCAGGTAATACCTACCACAAAGACCATTGTGAAGACTCAAATTATATTGAAGAAAGAGCTCTGAAGACATCAGAGTGTATCCAAATGTGGGGTCTTCTTCAGGCCTCATCTGCACTATACTACTTGTTCTGTGAGCATCTGTAGACTTACTTAGAAGGAAATCTTGTCCTTCTCTGTGGTGAAGTTTTTTCAGTTCCCAGGCTTAGGGCCAGGACTCCCTTGGCCACTGCAGTGGACACACCAGGCTCTGCTTCCCTCAGCCCCTTTCTGGTTTCATGTCCACTGGCTCCCTCTGTGCTTCACTCCCAACAGTCAGCACCTCCTTTTCTTGGTTACATCTGTCTTTTGGCTGCTGAGAGCCATGTGTCGGGTCCATACATTTGGAACTCACCTCCCACCATGGAGTGTCTGAAAACTTACCTCCCTTGGGGGTCAGCCTATATGTAGCCCAAGACCAACACAGGCAGAGCCGACAAATTCCCAAGACTCTTCTTCTCCAGTCAGGACAATTTTGACTTATAACCTGCACTGGTTCCAGTATTTCCTTGTGGAATTGAACTATGGTTCCCCTTCCACAGTAGTTTTTCTTGATAGCTTCTGATGGTTTAATTTCCTTCCCTTTTTTTTGCCCTCCTCCACCACACTTATGGTCTTTCCAAACAATACATCCCAGTATATTACTTCCATACCAATCCTGCACTCAGGATCTGCATCTAGGGAAACCCTCCTGAGACAACTATGAATCTTTTAACTACAGTGAAAGGAATAGCTATAGCTGCTGTTAACATACATGTGGGTGGTCACAAATTCTCCAGGTCAGAGGAACAGAAACTCCATTGAGGGGCAACATTGTTACAGACACCTAGTTTTTGTTTCTTGTTTACTGTTCTCAAAGATCCTGAAAGATAGAGAGAATGATCATCACTTTGGACATGAGAAAACTCAGAGAAGCTAAATCTTTTAATCCTGAGTAACACATCTTGGAAGGATCTTGGTTCCAGTGAGTTTTCAAGCTGAATGAACCCAAGTTGGGGTGGAAGACAGAACTCCAGGGTGACCCCAAGGTCCTTGCATGTCCTACTGAATGCAAGCTCCACAAGGACACAAATCATGGTGTCTTTTGTTCATTAAAACCCAAGTACCTAAGACAGAACCTGAACCATAGTGTGTGCTCAATAAATATTTATGGAATGAAACCTCAAGTGTCATTCATTTAAGAGGCAGGTAGGACTCTGGTGAAAGAAGATGTAAGCAATATATTTCTGTTAAGATACAATCTCCACAAAGTCTTCCCTTCAATTTTTTTCATGGTCTCCAGGCCAAATGTATTTATTTTCCATTGCTGCATAATAAATTACAGAAAAGAGCTATTAAAACGAGGCACATCATCTCATGGGTTCTGTTGGTCAGGAGCACAGGCATGGCTACCTGGGTTCTCTACTTCCTAGTCTGCACTTCTAGGGTGAGGGGCTGAGGTTCTCGGGGTTGCTCCCAGCTCCCTGCCATGTATCCCACTTCATAGGCCATTGGCAACATAGTGGCTGTCTTCTTCAAGGTCAACAGGACTGACCTTGATCCCTGACAATCACACCGCTTTTAGGAACTCTGCAGTGGGGTAAATGGACACGCTCAGCTTCCACTGCCTGCTTCCAGGCCTGCACTCCACTCTGCACTGCACTCTGGAAATTTTTAGTTTCTGTGAATTTTACCAAAGCCCACTCTGAGTACTCTTGGTGTGGCCCTACTGTGGAAGCAATTGATGGTGATTTTGGACTTTTGGAGCCCTCTCCTGAGGTGGGGAGGGACATATCAAAAATGCTTGGATGCTGTGCTTAGGTAAACTTGCTTTGAAACTTGGCTTTATATCTTACTAATTGTGTGAACTTGGGGAAATTACCTAACTTCTCTGAGCCTAAGAAATAAATAGACAATGATTGTTGGTTGAATAAGACCAGAATACGATTTACGCACAGAGATATTAAGATATATCTCCTAATATCTAATTAGGATATCTATTAGGCTATCTATTAGGATATTAGGATGACCTAAGATTCCAGGTAGAAGGTACGTTTACAGCAAAGACGTTGAAGTTGGGAGTAATAGAACACTGTAGGAAATAAAGTTTAGAAAGTTGGGAGCAGATCTTTCTGAATTTTAAATATGAGGATAAAGCATTTGAACTTCTCCTGTAGTTCAAAATTTCCAAAAGTGTGTTTATTACAACACTATCTCAAAGAAATATTGATACAATAGTGTAAGCAAGATTATAGAGTCAGTGGGAAAACAGGGGGTTACGTTTGCTTTCCTGTATGCCTTTTTTAACATCTTCCTGAAGTTTTTAATACACGTTGTGATAGCTAAAACATGGGGATATGTTTTGCAACCTTCCCAAAAATATTTGTTCACTGACTTTCTTTTTCAGATGGCATATACTAAAACTTGCAACATAGAACTAACATTGTTTAATGGAAAGTCTTTGAGAAACTTTCAGCTAGAGCATGATACGCCTCCTGGAAACATTGCCTATTGGCTGTCTCCCCGTTCCTTCAGCTCAGAGAACTAGTTTGCTCTCTGCTCTCTGGGGCAATCCTTTAGATCCATAAAGACAGCTCTTGTTTCCTGCTTCAGCCTTTTATCATCCATGCTAAATGTCTCCAGATCTATAAGCTGCCTTTCATGTGTTGGCTTGTTTGCATGCCTCTTACCATCTGGGGGTCAGAGGTGAATTAGAATTCTAGGTGCATTTTGGCAACAGGGACCGCATTTCCTTACATATGAAGTGAGGTGGATGCACAAGACTGGTTTCCCTTTTTTTCAGTCTTAATTATATTATGTAGTTATGGCAAACTTTGCTGTTTGCCAGTTATTGTCAGCCATGAAATCTGGACCTTTTTTTTTTTTTTTTTTTGACACACACACACACACACACACACACACACACACACAGAAATACTGATTTTTTTTCTTGAGAGCTAAATGATCTGAAATATTTTTGGCACAAAGACATTTTGTGGGAGTGGGACCGGGGGCGGGGAGAGGAAAGGAAATGAATTTTGTGCTTTGCACTAAAGCCAGGCTTTTTTCTGGTTTTACTAATGGAAGGTGATTATAGAACATTTTAATACCAGAATGGTTTGAAAGCTATTATGCTTCTCAGCAGATCTTAAGCTCTCCTGCTTGATGACTACTGCCTTGGTAAGGTGAATGTGCATGGTCTCTGTCTCTGTCTCTGTCTCTGTCTCTCTCTCTCTCACACACACACACACACACACACACACACACACACACACACACATGTGTGTGTGCACACAGCACAGCCCAAATGCAACAGTAAAGAGTTGACTCTGCTCTTATTTGTCATGCCTTCCACAACTCCTGTATTGCTCTCAGGAGGTGCTGAGCATCTTCACAGTACTTGGAAACGCTAACATAAAATACAAAGCCGATCCAATTACACTTTCGGCAACTGCATTTCATTCTGCTAATGCTTACAAATTAAAGGCGTCTGTCACTGCCTGCATGAGACCGTGCAGAGAGCGCCTCTGATCTCATGAATTTTAGAGTGTGCTCTCCGGAAATGCAGAAACAGATCCAAAGGTAAGGAGTTGACACACAGCTCGTAATCCCTGTCTAGTCAGTATGAAAATCTGTCTGTGCGGGGAATGCAAAACCTAGTCACCGGAGTCCCGGGCCATCGGGAGTGTTACTTTACCAGATCAAAGGCAGGGCTTCACTGACATGAAGTATTTACAGTGGAATTGCTTTTCTGGGTTGAAAAATGCGCATGTTCTCAGCTCATTTCAATCAGCACTGTTTTGGTCGTTGTCCTTCGCTTTTAAAAGATTTCAGCATGTTCAATGATGCACTGATGTTCACTGTGATGCTGTGAGATCAGGATTATTCCTCACAGATTGGGCTGCTGAGGCTGAGGAGATTTTACTCACCTGCCTAGGTGACCCAGTCTGTGACATCCTCACTTGCTGGATGCTGACATCATGGAGGAGGGACTGTGGCAGATTATCAGCACAGATGGTCCAATTGCCCTGATCCCTACATGTACATTCAAAGGTAAGGACAGTTTTGACCAATGGGATGTGATGGAGGTGGTGCCAATCCCAGCCAAGGCCTGAAGAGGCCTGGAAGCTTCCACTTTTGCTCTCTTGGAAGCCCTGCCTGGGTTTTCATGAAAACACTCAACTCCCCCATCTCCAGCTGAGCCCATTCAACAGAAAAGGAAAATAATAGATCATTGGTATTTCAGCCACTAAATTTGGGAATAGCTTGCTGGGTGATAAGAAATCACTGAAACAGGGACATACGCATCTTCTCTTCTCTGGACCAATATTTGAATTGGGATGTAAAACACTGTCTCCATGTGACTGTGGACAGACTGTCTAGTCTCTGTGGGTCTTGGGTTTCTCTTTTGTATAATAAGTGTTGGACTAGATGCAGAATGTTAATGCCAGACATCACCACTGACCCTTCTTCCTCCTTCTCCCATGCCAGGCATTGCTCTCAGATCAGAACAGACTGTCCTGATGAGCTCAGCTTGGGCCTCAGAATACCACTCGATGCAAAGTTCCAGAAAGAAGGGTTTATCAAAGTCAATAGCTTAGGGCTGGTATTTCACATGGAATCTTGTCATCCCTTGACTAGATAATTTCTCAAATTCTTCCCAATTCTAGCACTTCCAGTTCTGCAATATCTTTTTGGATTGTATAGGCGCAGAAGAAACAAATTATGCCTATAGCTCTAACTCCTTCATCATAAGTTACACCCATCCTTGACTCCTGATCTGCCTTTTTTACTGCAGCACCATGTTTTTTTTCTTGTCCTGTGGAAATTCCAGGATCAATGAAAAACAACGCTCAGTGTCTTTGCTACCATCCTACCCTGGAAGGGCACTAAAGCCCAGTAGGTGTCCCCTACAGAAAGCTGGAATCTTGTCAACTTCTTGGCTCAGGATGAAGAAGAGAGAAAAATGAGGAGGCAGAGCAGGAGAGGGAGACGTGAGACCAAAGAGGAGGGAAGACTTTACCTGCAGCATCTCCAAAAGCAGCTTTAAGTTGTTATATTTTTGTTTTAATAAAAGCACATGGCAATTTTTTTCTCTATTGTTTTATTCTTTTCATTACAGCTCAGCTAAAACCATATAATGCTGGAGTCAGCTCTTCCTAAAAATTAGTCTTTTCAAATGGGCCATAGAGATTTGATAAAAGTCATGGGTTTTAACTGAATTTCTCCTAAGGGTCTCCCAGGGATGCAAGTGTGACTGAGGCAGGCTGACTTCCTGGCATCCCCTGGGGAGGCCTTATCATGTCTCCCCAAGCAGATCATCATTTCTGTTCTAAGTGGGCTTTTCATACCTCAAGGGGGCACTGTACAAAGACTTCCCTGTTTCCTGAAGCTGGGCTGACTGTACCCAGTCCTGGTGTCAAGGAATCACACTTATCTAGTACCTTCCTTAATGAACAAGGACTCCCCGCCCCCAGTCCTTATCCAACTTCTGTTGCTGGTGACTTTCTGGAAATGTACTGCATTTCTGCTCAAGGGATGGACTTTTGGTAGGGGGTGCTAGGTGAGTGCAGGAAT
>NW_006797342.1:601787-607043 GCF_000442215.2 Lipotes vexillifer
TCAAGGAATGCCCCAGGGGCAGGAAGTTTGCCCTTGGTGAGCTCCCATCCTTAACCTGTCAGTCTGGGCCTGGACAATGGGTGCTCAGCACAAGCTCAAGCCCTTCTTCTCCCGAAAAGCTTTCCGTGAGCACCTCAGCCCAACTCTGCTGCTCTCACCCCCTTCTGAAACCTATTCTATGTCGTAAGTATTTTCGCTTATCAAGCCCGGCTTCTCCCCTCTGGGTAGAGCTGGGAGTCGGTTGTCAGGTAGCAGCTTTGCAGTACAGAGTAGAGCATAGTGTTCAGATGGTGTCCACCAGCCTCATTGCTCCTGTGTCCTCTTTAGTCTGCTGCAAACTGGGGCACTCAGTAACTATGTGTTGGGAAGGATGATGAGTGAGGGAGGGAAAGGATGAGGGAAGAGGACTCTATCCTCACTGGCAGCTCAAGTTCTCTGCACAAATCACTTTCCCTCTTTGGGACTTGATTTTCTTCTCTCATTAAAATCAACAAGGTAGACACAATGATCTTTAAGGGCTGCATGACTCTGCCCTCTTAGGGGTGGTCCTTGGAAAAGGATGATTAGTCAGTGTTGTCTGCACATAGGACTCTCCTTTTGGGGTCCCCATGCTCACATGTTGCTTTGGTTTGTGCTTTCACTGTGTATGATGGACTGCGTGACCTTTTGTTCCTTTCCTCCAAGCCTGTGCGCACACACACACACACACACACACACACACACACTCACACACACACACTTCCCTGAAACTGAATGAAAGGAGAGGGGCCTGGGGTCACACGCCCCACTGGCCCTCAACTCCCCTGAGCAGCCCTGTGCATGTAAGTCCTCCTTTTCGACCACCCAATGCCTTTCTCTCCTCCTCTCGGTGGTTATCCAACATCAGTGAAATGGTGACGACAGAATGTGCATGACGGTGGGCAGCATGCACAGTGCACATTTTGAGGCATCACCTTAAATATGCATCATGACCAGTTTACAGATCAGGAAACAGAGACCCAGGACGTTTCCGTGACTTGACCAGGGGGTAAGTGCAGGCCTGCCTCATGACTCCCAGCTTGTCTGACTCCAGAGCCCACAGAGTTTCTGCCACATGCTACTGTGCCTTTCCCACTGCATTTCAAATCCTCCAGAAAAGTGAGAGATGCTCTTCCAGGCTTGGATTGAGCAAGGTACAGAAGTTCAAGGTGCTCTGTAAGTAGCTGTTCCACAAACAACCCAAGAGCCCGGTTCTCTTCCCGCCCCAGCTGATTCTTCCCAGCACAAGTGCCTGTCTGTGTCAGAGTGCCCCAAGTTTATTTCTTTCTCGTGAGTTTTTATAGCTCCCACCTCTTATGGGATGTTCTTACTCTGGCGATACAGAGCGGGTTTCTGGGGCGGGCAGTGGTACACCATTGGTTACTTTCCCGGTGTTTTCATCGTGAGGGACATGGGGCCAGCCAATGATTGGGTTTTATGATCCAGTTACTAGCAGGATGAATTGCAAATAGACATGTCATTAGAAACCAAAGGGAGGTATTTCATGGTGACTGTTTCTCATCTTTGTCTTTTTCCTTTATCTGAACTTGACAGAGGCTACCTGAGAGCTGGCTGAGACCAGCATACTAAGGAGGGCCTGCTTTGTGCTTTTTGCACTAAAGCATCACAGATTTCTCTGGAGCTGCCTGCCAGGGCCTAAGAGCCAGCAGTGGGCCACTGGGGGCAGCCAGACACCAGAAGAGAGCTCTCTACCAAAGGCAGAAAGTGGATTTAGGGGCAGATATTGATACATTTGGTTAAATTCTGCCCCTGCGCCTTAGGATCTGTGACTTTGGTCAAGTTTCTCACTTTTCCAAATTCTTGATGTTCACATCTCTACATTGGAAACAACACTACCAATCTCCAAAGTCGTTGAAAAGATCAAACCAGGTGGAATGTGTTAAAGTGTGTGGTACCCAGCATGAGGCAAAGGCCAAAGAAAGGAAAACTATTGTGTGTTGGTCAAAATGCAGTGCTGGGGGTGAGAATCATCTGCATTAACACAGGGTGTGGGGAGTACCTCATCACTGTCCCCAACCAGCCCAGCTCTGCTGGCAGACTGCTGCTGAGTGGCAGGGAAAGGGGAATGGGAACTCAGCAGTTGCATTCCAGAAGCCCAACCATAGGAGATGGCATCCAGGGAGAGGAGGGCAGGCTGGGAAGAAAGGAAAACCTTGGGACCCACCCTGGCAGGAGCAGGCCAAGCCTCAGCCCTGATGGAACATGGGGCTTAGTCACGGCAGCAGGCAGGCCATGCCCAAAAACATCTGCCTGCTAAGCTCTCTCGATACCCATGCAAATGGTGCACCTGGCACCTGGGGAGTGTACCTTCCCTCCTGCTGCCGGGGCTACTCCTTCTGCCGTCCTTGCATATGGAGAAGAATGAGGCCACCAGCTTTGAGCAAAGGTCCACTGACACTGTGCTCAGCACTCTGCCTGTGCCATTCATTCTGTTTTCCTGACTCAACAATTCAGAGAAAGTCTGTACTGTTTCCTCATTTTATATATAAGATAGCTAAGACTTGGAGAGGCAACCTGACTGACTCAGGTCCATCAGGGATTCAGACCCAGGTGGTCAGACCCTCACATCATGGATGTGGCCATTCCTTGGCACTGATCCCCACTAGGATCCCCACAGTTGGCTTTGGAAGCACACACATGCTGGGTTCTCGAGGAAATGTGCTGGGAGGGCCATGCCCTCCCTTGGAACGTGGAACCTATATCCCTGTCCCTCACTCTGCAGTGGATACCCTTCAAGGATATGAAATTTAGAAGCTGGTCAGACACATCCATTTACACCTCCTATAATCTTGACAGTTCTCTCTCTTCCCAGTATCCTACTGGATCAGGGGAGAATTCAGGTTTTTTTTTTTTTTTTTTTTTTTTTTGTATACTTTATATATTAGAGAAAGTTTAGCTTCACAAAAAAATTCAGCAGAAAGTACAGGAATTTCCCATAGATCCCTTGCCCCTACACTTCAATATCCCAGACCAGAGTGGTACATTTGTTACAATTGATTAGGCTACATTGACACATAATGATCACCCAAAGACCACAGTTTTCATTATGGTTCATTCTTGGTGTTATGCATTCTATGGGTTTGGATAAATGTATAATGATATGTGCCCTCCATTATAGTATCATACAGAATAGTTTCACTGCCCTAAAAATCCTCTGTGGTCCACTTACTCATTCCTCTGCCCCCGCTAAACCCTGGCGACTGCTGATATTTTTACTGTCTCCATGTTTTTGACTTTTCTAGGATGTCATATAGTTGGAATCATACAGTATGTAGCCATTTCAGGTTGGCTTCTTTTACTTAGTAATATACACTTAAGCTTCCCCCATGTCTCTTTATGGCTTGATAGTTCTGAAAAATATTCCGTTGTCTGGATGTAACTGTTTATTTATCCATTCACCAACTGAAGGACATCTTGGCTGCTTTCAAGTTTCAGGAATTAGGAATAAACTTGCTATAAAAATTAATGTGCAGGTTTTTATGTGGACATACATTTTCAACTCATTTGAGTAAATACCAAGGAGTATGATTGGTGAGTTATATGGTAAGAGTATGTCAGCTGTCTTCAGAAGTGGCTGTACCATTTTGTATTCCCATAAGAAATGAGAGTCCCTGTTGTTCCACATTCTCACCAGATTTGATGTCAGTGATTCAGATTTTGGCCATTCATATAGGGGTGCAGTGGTATCTTATCACTGTTTTAATTTTCATTTCCCTGATGGCATATGATGTGGAGCATTTTCTCTTATGCTTATTTGCCATCTGTGTATCTTCTTTGGTGAGGTGCTTGTTCAGGTCTTTTGCCCATTTTCTAATTGGGTTGTTCATTTTCTTATTATTTAAAGAAATCTTTGTATATTTTGTATAAGAGTTTTTTATGTCTTTCTTCAAATTTTGTATCTCAGTCTGTGGCTTGTCTTATTCTCTTGATATTGTCTTTATCAGAGCAGAAGTTTTTAATTTTAATCAAGTCCAGCTTATCAATTATTTTCTTTCATGGATTGTGACTTTGGTGTTGCAGCTAAGAAGGCATCACTATACTCAAGATCATCTATGTTTTCTCCTATGTTATCCTCTAGGAATTTTAGTTTTGTGTTTTACATTTAGGTCCATTTTGAGTTAATTTTTGTGGAGAGTGTAAGGTCTATGTCTAGATTCATTTTTTTACATGTGATGTCCAGTTGTTCCAACATCATTTGTTGTAAAGGCTAACTTTTGTTCCACTGAATCACCTTTGCTCCATTGTTAAAGATCAGTTGACCGTATTTATAAGGGTCTACTTCTGGGCTCTCTATTCGTTCTGCTGACCTATAACTCTTTCACCTGACCACACCATTATAACTATTGAAACTTTATAGTCAGTCTTGAAGTTGGGAAGTATCAGTCTTCTGACCTTATTCTTCTCCTTCAATATTGTATTGGCTATTCTGTGTCTTTTGCATCTCCATATAAACTTCAGAATCAATTGTTGAGAGACATAAAATAACTAGCTGATATTTTTTAATGGGATTGCATTAAATCTATAGATCAATTTGAAAAGAGCTGACATCTTGAGAATATTTAGTCTTCTTATCCATGAACATGGAATATCTCTCCATTTATTTGGTTCTCTGATTTATTTCATTACTCTTGTAGTTTTCTTCATCTAAATTTTGTATGTATTTAATTAGATGTATATCTAAATATTTAATGTTTTGGTTGTTAATATAAGTGATACTGCATTTTTAATTTCAAATTCCACTTGTCCACTACTGGTATTTTAATGATTGACTTTTGTATATTAATCTTGTATCCTACCAGCTTACTATTATTGCATATTAATTGCAGGAGTTTTTTGTCTGTTCTTTCAGATTTCTGCATAGATAATCATGTCATATGTGAACAAAGGCAGATTAATTTCTTCCTTCTTGATCTGTATACCATTTGTTATCTTTTCTTCTCTCATTGCATTAGGTAGGACTTCAGTACACAGTTGGAAAAGAATTGTGAGAGAGACATCTTTTCCTGATCTTGGTGAGAGATTTCTAGTTTATCACCATTATGTATGATGTTAGCTGCCGGTTTTTTATAGCTGTTAGAATTCAGCTTTTACCTGTTCTGTTTTTTCCCTTCCTTCTTATCAATCTTCTCTTTTCCCAGAAATGCATCTAAGTGCTTCTTCCTTCCCAGACCATTCTTTAGAGTACAATCAGCTTGGACTCTCTCTGAAGCTTTCCCT
>NW_006797342.1:607053-652522 GCF_000442215.2 Lipotes vexillifer
CAACAGTAAAATGAAAATCCAGCCTTCACCAAATGGAATTGTGCATCAGTTAGGTCTGGTTGGCCCAGCTGTCGCTGGACTGATGAGCCTGGGGTCCATTCTGAGCCACATTGTGAAGAATGAGATTGTGTTCCTTTGAGCCTACTCACAGTGTACTTACCCATGATGTACATTTTTACAAATGGAAATCCGTCATGGATAATTGGAGCCTCTCTGCTTACCAGAATATTTAACTAATCCAGTCACCCATTTCCAATCTATGGGAGATGAATGGAAGTTTCCTTGTATTTGAATGAAGCGCTTTATTTATACAGCCATCTGTTCCAGTAAGAGAGTGTCCCATGAAGCCCACACAACTTTGGCACCGCTGCTAGTTTTATTCAGCTCTGGTTATTTGCCTTCAAAGTACCAAGATCAGAGGCCTGAGCTATAGGAGATAAAAACAAAACAAAAAATAAACAATGGTGAAAGTGTGGTTGTCTTCCTCTGTAATTGTTTGCTCATGTGTGTGTGTGTGTGTGTGTGTGTGTGTGTGTGTTTATCACAGAAGGGAAAATGGTATTTAAGTATTCATGGGTACCTAAGGAATTAGCACACAGAGAGAATTTGAAAATACTTTTTCAGCTCTGTCCTAGTTGAGGCTAAAATGAAGCAGCATGTGTCTACAGATAGTAATTCACCAATTGCACCCATTTTATCTTTAACATGTTGTGGGTAATCTGGGGGTCTGGAAAAGCTTGTACCAGAGTGATGTGTCTCAGATCTCAGTTCCTGAGTTCTCTTGACTTTGGTTTCTTAATAGTTTTCTTTTTTACTTAAAAAAAAAAAAAAAAAAAAAAAACACACATTAAGTGGAGGGAGTCAGTTTCTCTGAATATGCCCTTGCTACGTTTTGTTTCCATTTTTCATACTTGGGTGTTTTTAAGGGGGTCACTTTGGTGTTGTCCAGATTTATAACATCGTTGTCAATATGCCTTTCATTTCCAAATTGCAATATCACAGCGCCATTGTCATCCCCTCCTCCCTTTCTCTTCCCTCCCCCTCACTCTCACACATACTCACTCACTCACATACAGGTTTGTGGGCCAGTGCAAAAGTAGTCTATCAATCAAATGGGTACTTTTTCCTGATATGAGTATTGAATTATGCATGTTTTGTATTTCAGCCATTCCCAGACTCACTCAGCTCTGTGGGGCTCTGTGGTCCCAGAATTGGTTTGGATAATAGCCCAGCAATTTTCTTGAATAGCTTCATGAAAAAGTCCCATAAAGGTCAAAATTCTTTTTCCCTATTAACACTTCAAAAAACCCAATTAATTGACTCAAAGTGCTTCAGGGAGGAGAATCTTTTCCCAATTATAACAAGCTCTGTTTTAAATAAGAATTTAAATCCTTTTTTTTCTGTAGAAACTTGAAGGTGAGGTTGCTTTCCTAGATCCTAGACTTCTTTCACAAGGCTGAAAATGTAAACAAATCCAATGAGATTCATATGCACAGGCTGCAACATGGGGGGTCAGGGGTCTGGGAGTCTCTAACCAGGTCAGAAGGTTGAGACTTGAGAGGGAGAGAGAAGGGGTCGGGGGCAGGGGAGGAGGAGGGGGAGAGTCAGAGACCAGCCCACCATCTGTTCCCCAGTCCTCTACCAGCAACTTTGCCCACTACACCCGGCTTAACTATAAACCAGTAACTGTGACATAGGGATTGACGACCCTTTAAACCGGGTCCGGTGAGCAGGAAAGAAGGGTCTCTCTTGCATGTTATCTGAAACCTTTCTGTCAGCAGGAGTGACCAGGAAACTCATCTGTGGCTTTATCTGCTTTTGTGCACACAATAAAGAGCATCCTACTTGAGGAAACAGAAAACACTGATGAATCCTACCTAATAGGGCCAGATACTTCGGGGGGGGGGGGGGGGAAAGGCGGGCATTTAGCATGCATTATTTCAGAAGGAGATTTTGCTCTCTCCTCTCATTTTTATATTGAAAAGCAGGGAAAAGCCACCGCATAGCACCTGCCCCACCCCCATTTCTTTAATTCTGGCCTTTGTGTCTAGGGATTGGTTGGGGATGGACTTGCCAGTGAGATAATCACAGCTTGTCTGGGTGGGCAAGCTGAGGAGCTGGCTGTTAACCCCACAAATGCCAGAGGACTGAAGGATCAAGCCAGAGAAATGTATCCTTGTCAATATCCTTAGAATCAGCTAAAGAAGGGAGAGCAGACAGGTTCCATACAGAATGATTTTTACATGTGAAATTAATTACATTTCTGTTTCTAAAACCAATATTTGTTTATTATGTTACACTCAAGAAAAAAACAGGAAAAACAGGAGAAAAAACCCCATAATCCCACCATCCATTGGCAAATGTTAATTATGGTGGTTAATGTAATTATCATTGATTATATTTAATAATACAGGTAAATTAGGGAGCACCGTGCTGATACTCTATAGAGCTAACCTATACTTCCTACAACTGCCCCAGAATATTTTATTGTTCTCTTCATTTGAACAATGAGGAAAGCTTTCATATATTCCTTTCAAGTTCTTTTTCTGTGGGTACTTAAGTGTATTTAGGTTATGTTTATGCAATCTTACAGTCTTCTTTTTCCACTTGACAATGTGAAAAACTCCATATTTCTACACACCACAGTTTTAAATTATATAACTGTAGGGGCAACATGAGATACTTAGCCATTTCTCTATTTTTAGATAATTATGTATTTGCAAGTTTTTTTCTTGCAAATAAGATAGCATTATGGGTATCTTTTGGGCACAAAGTTAATTATTCATTAGGTCAGACTGCCAAAAGTTTCCCAGTCACTGAGCACTTTTGAGGCTCTTAATACATATGTCAGTTAGTTACGGAGGAAGATTATAGCAGGTCACCTCTGCTGGTATCCTCTGAAACCATGATCTTGAAGCAACCTTGCTAGCACTGAACAAAGGACTTTTTCTCAGGTGATCATGGCATATCTAAGCCACTTGCATGCATTTGATTTTCTCCAACCCACCCACCAGGTTGCCGGAAACACCCTTAGCTAATCCTAAAGAAAACTGAGCTTTAACTGGTTATTATTTCCTGCAATTGGGTGAATTATTTCTATAGTTTTATGTGTTTGAAGTATTGCATTTTAAAAAATACTTATGCACTTTAACGTGAACAGTGAATGTGTTTTCTATTCCCTGAAAAGGAAACAGAGGTATGCACAGTGCTTATTTGATTTACTCACTTTCTCACCCTACATGTAGGCATGAATGTTTAGGAGTTTGCAACTTATCCACATTCTTCTGTATGCTTGTTATCTTATTTTCTGAAAGAAATCTCACCAGTGGTTCATCTATGACAAGAAGAATAACAATTAGGATTTTTCGTCTTTTTTCCTTGTTGAACATCCCAAGGTGGAATGTTCATATTCTGGCAGGTCTGTGGCCATCTAGACATCATTGGTGAGCTGAAGATATGCTTGTGTGTGCGGGAAAGGTTCTGGGGAAGCCACGTGGACCTGGGGAAGCCTTGGTGGGTCTGGGGATATCGTGATGGATCTGGGGTAGGCATGGTGGGTCTGGGGAAGCTGTGGTGGATCTGGGGAAGCTGTGGTAGCTAGCGGTTGGGGAGCTATGATGCATTTACCTTTCTGTAGAGTAAGATTTCAAAACTGAGTAGCTAATGATTTTGTAAATAGGTTCTCAGAAGGCAAATGAAGGAAGAGAAAGGGAAAATGAGCTCTCTCAACATCATCTTGTATGTTAGTAAATGTATCTTATTGCCATTACTTTGTTTTGTTTTCCTCACAGAACTCTGTATACTTTTTCCCTTTTCTGCGACCTGTTTTGGTAATCTTGGAAGTTTCTTCAGCACAAACTCTGAATAATCCATTTGTATTAGAATCACTTCTCTTTAACCTGTTTTGAATATTCTGGATTGTTCTAAATTCTGATTATTTCATTTCCCTTGTGGTAAATTTAGTGACAACAACACTTGCTTGGGAATCTGTGTTCAAGTCTCCATATCAGCAATTCACTTCTCCTTTGGGGCTTTGGTTTTCAAGGTTTCCCAAACTTGGCCAGTCGTATGAGCTGACTGTTAAAAATACATCTGTAAGACCGTTTTCCAGGAAAATCTGATTAGTGATTCTGGAGAGGATACTTAAGTACATGAGTCAGTAGGACGATTACCAAATTTAGGGAACAGTAGAATAATGAGACTGTTGCCTAAGTGTGGTAAGGGCTTCCCCTGGACTTATTAGAAATGCAGAGTCTCGGCCCCCACCCCAGACCTGCTGATCCAGAAAATGCACTTTAACAAGATCCTAGGTGATTTATAGGACACAAAATTTTGAGAAGCATGGGGCTAGATGAGCTCTAAATTCTCTTCCATCTCAAAAATACAGTAATTCTGAGTGTTCCTTCCATATTCCAATGCTGTTCCCAGCTCTTTTCCTATTCTTCTTTCCCTGATATGCTGAAGAACATTTTCTCTGTGTTATGTAGATATTCTATATAGTGAATTTCCAATATCTCTGCAAGGGACTTCATATGTCAAAGTGAATTGGGACTCAGGGGGTTAAACACAAAACACATTACCATAGGACAGCTGCCAGGGCATCACATTCTGAAATCTGATAAATGAAAAATGGGCCTGGTATCAAATTTAATCACATTTGTATTCAGATGTTGTTGAGAGCAGACACTGATTTATGAACTAGCAACAGACACCAGATTTCCTGCCTATGTTATATACATATGAATGGGTAGATGGATGGATAGATAGACAATGAAATTATGTTACAAATTACATGGCACCAGACGTGTTTGTAACCTAGATCTCATCAAACTGATATTAAAAAATACTACAGATATATTTTTTTCCTGGGCAGTGGCTGTTGGTTTACTTTCACCCTGAAAAACAGATCACTTTCAAAGGCTATTCTTGCTTCAATGTGTGCAGTGTGGAAAATGCTTCTGCTGCGCTCCATGGCTGTCTCTTATTTGTTCACAGAGAATATTCCTGATGGGATGGAAAGGGAAAGAATAATGTTTAAATCATTGCTGCATTCTGTTGCACACACCCTTTCTCCCTCACAACTCCATTAAAATATCACCAGTGCAAAGGGCTGCTGCATACATCTGGGACTCCATGCTAAGAGCAAGGCTTTCAGAGGAGCTGTGAGGTGCTGAGGTGAAAGGGGAGAACGTTCAACATGGGTTAATAATAAAGAAGTTAAGCAAATTTACTCTCAGCCAGGGAGCATAGGAAGGACTAGGTTCAATGATTCTGCAATGTTGACAATTTCAAAAATAAATCATGTGACCCCAAACACATCCAGCCCTCTTTGAAGTGTGTTTTTTTTGACCATGCTCTCTGTCTATGCCTTTTCATTGCAGATACTTCTCAAATTTAGCAAATATGGCCAAATTTTATTCTTCTTTCAGTGGTCACATAGATATATTAGTTCACTTTCAACAAATGTTTACCAAGACCTTCTCTTGTGCTGTGCACAGGAAAAATAGAAATAGATGCCCTCTTGATTGGCATTAAAAAAAAAAAACTCAGTAGCTAGGGACAAGTCAGATAAACATAGACAATTTCAATATAATTAAGAGAAGTAATTGCACAGGGAGCTATAGATTAGCCAAGAGAAGGCATATACCTAAATCAGACTGGGAAGGTACCAGCCAAGGATTCCTGGAAGAGGTGTCACTGAATGGAGTCCTGAAGAATGATGTATCTCCCACTTATCCTTGAAGAGACAGGAGGGTTGTAATTCCTGGTGGAGAAATATTGATGCACCAGGCATTCCCAGTGTTGGAAGCCATGGAGGCTGGGAAAAGCATGACAGTCAAGGGATAGTAAACAGCTGCAATATAACTGAAATAAAACTGTGCTCTGGATGCCAAGAGACAGGGTGAAAAGATTGGCAAAGCAACAGTTACTGTAATGTGGCCTCAAGAGGTCAAGATTTACTCCTTTGGGGAAAGAAAAAAATCACAGTGGTCACCACCTGAACAAACGGACAGTTGTGATGGGAAAGCTAAGGAATGGGAACAATTCAGAGACCCAAGGGCAATGAGGACTTCAACTGACAAGGAATATTTTGAGAGAAGGACTTGAATTTGAGTAGTTTCGGGTCTGGGTGTGGAAGATATTCAGGATCAAATGGCTGATGAAGAAAAGAGGATTTTATAAAAGGGACTGCTCCTTGGAATTCTACCTAGGTAATGATGCCCTTTACTGAGACAGAACATTTAGAAGGAGTTTACTTTGTTTTTAATTTGATTTGCTTTGGGTGGAACTGGGGGGAAGACAGGGTACTCCTTTGAGGTGGGGTGGAAGTGACATTAATTGAAACCTCCCCTTCCCTAAGGAGCTTCCCCTAACAATCAGCTAGAAAGCAATCTCCTTTTGTGCTCCTTTAGGAAATAGAGTGTGTGTTACCCATTGAGAATCCATTACCACTCTGAATTTTTTTTGTTTTCCTGTGTTGTCTTATCTTCTTAATTAAATTATCTTCTCGAGGGGAGGAACCATGCCTTATTCCTGTTGGATCATTCACAGAGCCTGAAGCATTGTGCTGCATGTAGAAAACACTGGTTGATGTTTGTTAATTGACTTGTTGGATTTTTTTTTTTTTTTCACTGAACCCATGCCCAAGAAGGAGCCAAACTCCCAGTTAGGAAGCCATCTGGCAAAACCTGCTTGAGAGAACACTGCTTGACTGTCACATCTTAGAGGTCTTCTTAAAATAGCTCACATTTATTGAACATATTACTATGTGCCAGGCATTTTGCTGAGCCCTTTATATATGTATATATCATCTCATGTCATCTTCAAAACAATCTTGTGATACAAATGCTATAAATAGTCCCATTTTAACACTGAGAAAAAATGAGGTTCAGAGAGATCAAGCCATTTCTTGAGGTCAGTGACTTGCAGACATGAGTCAGTCTAGGCTTCTGGGTCTACCAACTTCAGTGTCCATGAAATTTGTCCACAGCTAGAAAGAACATAATGTACTCTTGGCTTCTCTCTCCAGCTCTTTCTCTACTATCTAAACAATTGATACACTAGGATGAGACATGCAAGACCTATCCACAGGTGCCTGTGCAGAGCTGGAGCCAGGGTTAGACCCTGGATCTTGTGGCACTGCACTTGCTACTCTGCTACGCTGGTTTTAAGACAAATCTATAGAACCAAACTTTTGCTGGGCACTATAGGTCATAGAAAGAAATTAAAGGCCTGCTCTTTGACCCCAAAGGCCACACAAACTAGTTTGGGATGCATGACAGAACTTAATAAAGTAAAATACTGGAGTATAGCAGCCTTGGTAAGACCATTACAGACAACAAACTGTAGGAAGGATGGTTTGACACAGTAGATATCTGTCCTTCAGAAAATATGTGAAGGTAGTGATTCTTTTTTCAGATGTGCATATCAAGATCAGTTGACAGAATCCTTACAGAGACATATTTTTAGACCCTATCACTTATTAATAAGTGGTTAGTAATAGATATTTCAGCAACTGAAGTTGCCAGAAGTGGCAGATGTGGGTGCATGTGTTAGTGCAAGTTTCGCTGCTATTGTTCTTCAAGCTGAGGCTGGATGACAAGATTGCTAAGATACAAGAAGGAATTGCTGTATCAAGTAGTGGGGTGTGGGAAGGTTGGAAGATTGGGCTGGATGACCTCTTCAGCACTGTGCTCTTGGTTCTTTCTAGGTGTTTGATTTGTTGCTACAAAGCTTAGTGACCTAATTCACAGTTCTTCTCTGAAATGGTTCTTACACACATGAGCCCACTTCCTGTGTTAGGTGGATCTGGAAAACATTTTCCCCCATTTCAGTTGGCCCTGGATTTGAACCTCACATGGGTCTCACCCAGGCTTTCCTTATCATGGTCAGAACTACATGCCTATCTATAAAGAGAAGGCATAGAATCTCTGTAGAACATGAAGTTAGCCCTTTTGTATTCCAAGACGTTCCTTCTTCCCATTGGAGAAAATTAGTTAGGATTAGAATGTAACAACCCTGCCATGTCGTCTCAAAATTTAAATTATAGTCTGTATAACAATTCAGGTCCATTTCGAATATTTTGCTATTCTTAAAGCCTGTGAGAAGACAAATCTGCCTTAAAACCCTCCTAATCATAACAGATAGTTCACAAAGTCTTTATTGGTGACTCAAATGTGTGTCATTGAAAGTCAAGCTTGGGTGAAACAAGAGTGAAGAGTCATTCTTGCCGTTCCTGAGACCAAACACAATTTCAGCAGTCAAGTGTAAGACAAGACCTTAAGATGTGTTTTACAAGCTCTGTGGGCCAAAGAGAAGTTGGATTTCTTGTTGGATTCAGCTCTAAGTGTGGCATGCATGGGCTGGGATGATAAGGCAATGGGCAGAGAGAACAGGTGTCCTTATGAGGTCAAGTTGTGAGGTCAGATTGTTGGGTCTGTATTCCAACTCTGCTCACTTGCTCCTGGGACTTTGGGCAAGTCATTTTGTTCCTCCTTGACTCCTATTGGAAGTAAAATATCTAATAGGCTGAAATAACCCTAAAATAGTTCCTAAACTTATTGTGAGGATTAAATGAACCAACACTCGCTAAACTTTTAAGATAGAGCCTGGCCTTAAAAATAAGTACTCAGTCAATGTGAGCTTTTATTACAATAGCAATTACAATGATTATTCCTGGAAGTAGAAATAAGGGGGAAATCACTAGAATAGGAGGAAAGGAAGAAAAAGAAATAACTAGGTGAGGACATTCGGGAGACATTAGTTTTACTCTAGACTGGTGTCTAAACCAGGCTGTAGATTCTTGAGATGATGTCTTTCATGCTGGGCAGGACTTGTTTGCTCTCAACACGTGCTAAAATGCAGAGGATGTAGGGCTGGTTGATATGTAGAGCTCCAGCTGAAACCAAGATCACTGTGTGCTGACACCTGAAGTTCCTAAGTTAGTTTGATTACTATGTTCCATGTGGAGGTCCCATAGTGTGGAGCTCCAGTCTTCTAAATCCAGCCCCTCTTTTGATGAGAATTCACCATCTGGCTGTGTATGGCCTGGCTTCCAATTACAGCCACAACAGATAGCATAACTCCCTTCAGCATGCTCCCAGGGAGCCCTGCTCTCTTGGAAGTTGTTTAAGATCCATCTTCTGAAACATTAGAGGAGGGGAAACCTTTTCACAGTTGGGGCTGGGGAGGGCTGCTAGTGGATACAATACTCCATCTCAAACCATGGCTCTGCAAAACCTTTTGCTCATTCCTGAATTGCATATAAAATGGTATCTGAACTAGCATAAAATTGCTTATAGAATTTTTTTTGTCATTCTTTTATCATTTTCTTCAGTATCAGCCAGATACCCCAGACGTGACACCTTAAGACCTCAGCTGAGTGACAGCCCATGAGGAAATATGACATAGCTAGTGTGGGGAACAGGTGGTGGCTCTTGTTCCCATACCCTTGAGGACACATGCTCATGCACAGAAATTCCCAACACACTTTCTCAAATGGGACCACCCTGTCCTCCAATACCAACCCTTTCTCTCTTTTGAACTTACACTAGAGAAAACCCAAGCCCAAGCAGCATTTTGTAGATAAACAGGTGCCTCTAGCTTAAAAGATCTTTTAATATAACTTTTAATCTTTTATGTGGTTATGAAATTTTTGAAATTAATGAGTCTAGAATGCTCTCTCTACATGCACACCTCACAGATTTTTATTTTATCCTAGGATCTTCCTGGACCTCTTGAATTAGTGGTATTTAGTGGGATGAAAAGTCAGGATCCTGCTTCTAACTCTGCCACTGCTTGCTGTGTGATCACGGACAAATGACTTTCCCTCTCTCTTTTGGCTTTTTATTTAAGAAGCAAAGTCATTGCATAAGATAATTTCTTCACCCTTTCTGGCTAAAGTTTTCCACTTTTCTATTATTTAAACTGCATATTCTGTGACAGAAGACTTTCTCTCAAGGATAGGCAAGCAAGAAAATATAGAAAGAACATCAGTGCCTCACTTTCCTGCCTACCTAAATTCTCTCTCATTTCACCCAATTACATGGCAGTTGTATTATGGCTTAGTAATAAGAAAAAAATGTGAGCTACTAATATCTTAATAAAGTTATTATGAAGGTTCGGCTCATTGGAAATGAGAAGTACAAATAGGAATTGAAATTACACATAATAGAAAATGACATGCTTAACTGGACATGTTTCTGAGAACTAGATATAATAAATTTGCAGTCTTCCTAGGAGAAAGAAAAAATGTCTAATTCTGTAAAATTCAGGGTGTGGACTAGAAGGTTCATTTGTTTTATGTATCCTGTGAGCACTGGTGATGTTGGAGCTCAGCTAAAAATAAAAGTCCTTGGGCATCACACAGGCCAATACTCATCAGTTTTAGAATCCAGATTGAAGAGTCTTATTTTAAAAAAGGCTTTTCATGAGCAAAATGTATAAAGTTGCAGCATTTATTCAACTCAGCTGGAGAACCTCTGAGATGAAGCCAATATGTTTCCTGCACGTGACCTTGGCTCACTCTGAATGTCCCCTGTGGTCCATCACTCTCCATCAGGAAAATGACCCACCGGATGCAGGATAAGGAGGAACATGTTTCTCCAAACAACAAACACTTACATTTTCTCAGCTTTCTAGAAAAGTGTGGAATTACCAGCGTAGAATTGCACTGCTCATTTTTAAGGGTCTCTTTGTTGGCTTTAAGCAGTCATTCCTTCTCTACTCCAAATTTTAAAAAAGAGGGTAGAATGTATCTCTCTCTCTCTCTCTCTCTCTCTCTCTCTCTATATATATATATATATATATATATATATATATATATATATATATAGAGAGAGAGAGAGAGAGAGAGAGAGAGAGAGATACATTCTACCCTCTTTTTTAAAATTTGGAGTAGAGAAGGAATGACTGCTTAAAGCCAACAAAGAGACCCTTAAAAATGAGCAGTGCAATTCTACGCTTCTCTCTCTCTCTCTCTCTCTCTCTCTCTCTATATATATATATATATATATATATATATATATATATATATATATATATATAGAGAGAGAGAGAGAGAGAGAGAGAGAGAGAGAGAGACAATATAAAATCATGTATAGTTTTTATTTTCCATACTATTTAGTGGAAAGACAGGCAAATACATTAGTGAATGCAAAGAAGTAGGAAAAGTTTATAACAACTTTGTTCCTTTGGGTATTATGTAAACCCATAATCATTTAAATCACTGAATGAGTAGAGAAAAACTTTCTGAAAGAGGCGATATTTGCTTAGAGTTGAAATAGGAGTAGGCATTTGAAAAAAGACTTTCCTGTTGTGAGAACAGCCTGTGTAAAAGAAAAACAAGAAACAGTAAATATTTAAGCAAGACAGGAGGGAAATGATGCATGCAGGCAGCAAGACCAGGATAGGGTCTGTTTGCAAAGCTAATTGCTAAGCTTAAGTGTACGGATGTGATACTTAGAGTGGATGTGAAGTAGAAGAGAGGGGTCAGTGGTGGATTTTCAGCAGACGTGAAACATGATTATTTATGCTGTTCAGACAGACCACTCTGACAACATTTTCTGGGATGTATTTGTAGGGGGCATCGCTTAGAAGTGGTAGGCATATAGAAGGCTATTAGTACCAATAATCTGTGAGTAACATGATGAGAGCCTGGATGTAGGCAGTAGCAGTGACATTGGTGCAATAAAAAGTGGAAACCATTCTCAACAAACTTTGAGAAGGTAGAATGGATAAGACATGGTGACCATGTGAACATGGGGTTATTAGGTGAAATGTAATTGTGGAAAAAGAGCAGGCAGGTAATGCTCAGAAGTGCTGATGGATATTCAGGGAACATTCAATTGTCTTGGGTCATCATGGACACCAAAGAAAAGATGCATAAGTATGGAGCAGAGAATCCTTACTTTTCATCCATTGCCACTTTAGGGTTGATGAGCATCCTTTATTTATGATCACAGTTCATTGTGAGAAAGCAAATAAAACTACCTTCCAAGAGAAGCCTTTGGTTCAGCTATTGTAGATTAGCTGAGGGTTAGTTTTGGTCACTGGACGATTGTCTGGGCCAGTTGGATCTCTTGGACCCAATGGGTGATTGTCTTATTCACCCCTTTATAATCATGCCTGGCCAGTTCTGGCTGCATAAGATTTATTCAATAAATATTTGCTTAATTAATTCATTAAATATGCTCATAGACCCTTTGTTCTAAACCAGGGAATTATGGACCCCATTATTGTACTAAGGTATAGTTCTCTCCATAGAACTAGAGATGCTTATCAAGTTATATTTGAAAACTCACCTTCCTGACTTATCTCATCAGCCCATGTCTTAAAAGTTAGAAAATTAGAATTAATAATATTTGCTTCTTAAAAATTAAAATTAATATTTGCTTTGAGGTCCAGCATTTTTCTTGAGCTCATTTTATTTTTCCCATATGCCAAGCTTTGCTCCCCAATTGAAAACTTATAGTAATAGTTTTTCCTGCTTCACTTCACCCCAAATCTTTCCTTCATTCACACATAGTCAGAGAACATCTTGGGAAAAACATCCACAAAGATGAGAGAGAAGTAGAACAAAGTGTAAATGGCAGAAGAATGTGATGGAGGATTAAAAACACACCCACTTCTTATTCGTTCCTGTGGTTCTGCAAAAACAGTGAATTGGACTTCTCAAGGGACAATCCTCCAACAACAGACTTTTTTCTTTTTATTAGTTTTATTTTTATGTATGTATGTATGTATGGCTGTGTTGGGTCTTCGTTTCTGTGTGAGGGCTTTCTCTAGTTGTGGCAAGCGGGGGCCACTCTTCATCGTGGTGTGCTGGCCTCTCACTATTGTGGCTTCTCTTGTTGGGGAGCACAGGCTCCAGATGCGCAGGCTCAGTAGTTGTGGCTCACAGGCTTAGCCGCTCTGTGGCATGTGGGATCCTCCCAGACCAGGGCCCGAACCTGTGTCCCCTACATTGCCAGGCAGATTCTCAACCACTGGGCCACCAGGGAAGCCCCCCAACAACAGACTTTTTGACGTTCAAGGGATGGGAGGGACCAAAGTCTTTAAAAATCCAAAGTTCCCCTCAGGGACAAAATGGGCCCTCCTTGCCCTGTAAGACATCATATCCCTTTTCTTTTTTTTTCTTTAAGTTTCACTACTGATATATTAGCATCAACCCATTTTATTTAGCTTTATGATGAACTGTGATATATGAATGCTGAATAAAATTGTAGAAAGTCTTTAATGGTGTTATTTCCAAAGGACAGGAGTTCATCAGTGTCTTTGGTTGCTTGATTTCTGAACAAATATTTTAATTGAGGTTACCCACATTTATGAAGGTCTGATGTCTTTGCAGGACCCAGTACCAAAACATAAACTCAGTAGGGATCAGCCCTGGATTCATGGTTGGAACACCAGGATTCCAGTTGTGTTTCTATTTTAACTACCATTGTGACCTTGAGAAAATCACCGAAGCTCTGTTGGATTTTTAAAAGATTAGATTATACAGATTAGATAGTATTAACATCTTTTCAACTTCAGAATATGTATAGATCCATTAAATTTGTGATGCGTTAGTTCTTTTTCGGAATGGCTGCTAGAAAGGATGTGGGATTTTGACTAAGGAAATAAGGTTTCATGAGAAAAGTTAGAGAAAAAATTCAAGGGAAGCCAGAACTAGATATAAATTTAAATGGCAGTCTAAATGGAAGGCATTTCTCACATTTATGCTTTTTTATTACGGTTGTGGTGAGATTAAATGAAGAGAAGAAAAGCATTTTGATGTACAGAAAATGCAACTTTTTTTACAAAATATAAACTATGTCACTATTAACAATCCTTTGAATTTTGGTGCTCTTGTTTTATTCTTCATTCATGTCTGACATAATCCCTCCTCAATCAATAATAACCCAAATTACCAAATTTTAGTGTGCCAGGTTTATCTCTGTCTATTTTTTAAGAAACCTGGGGATTTGATTACCACATGCACAAATGGTACAATTTGTGAGTTGCAACTATTTTCATTATTTTGAAAGAAAAAAAAAATGATGTTGGATTTAGAAACAGAAGATAAGCTTTTTCTCTTAGGAACTAGAATCAGAGAAGTTTTGACCAAATGGGTTGGGAAGAAATAAAGCCACAAATAAGAAAACCAGAGTCTGAGAACTACTGTCTGATTTGGATACATGTATATATAGAGGTAATATGGCTTGGCATGAAGTTATCATATGCTGAATGAGGCTATATATCCCATGAATGGGGTGGGAGTTTGGGAAAAATCTTTTCATGCTATCCAAATAGATTAGATAGCAGCTTTGCAAAACCTTTCTCACCTCTTATAACCTCTACTCTAAATCTTTGGGATTATGGTGATAACCCAGAATCTGTGATTAAAATAGTAGAGAAATATTTTTAAAAAGTATTAGCTGGAGAACGAGTCAGATAAAGACATCCAAAGTGATCTAAGTAGGGATATTGTTTAAATCAATAACCAAATTTACAAGGGTGACATTAGAATTATGGAGGAAAAGATGCTAAACAATTTTTAATAAGAGAGGGACTGTAAATGGAAATCAATAGTAGGATACTCATTATTATTTTAAAAGTAATAAACTCCATTGTTAATATCTTTATTGAGTAGCATGTCTTTGCTGTTTTTGTAAACATAATAAAATACATGGATTTATATAGGTTCCCTCAAACATTCCCCACCACTGCTTTACTAATAAGTTCTGCAAATTTTGTTACTATGTGAATTTTGGTCAGACTGATAAGGGACTGATTCTATTCTGTGGCCCTAAAGAAGGGTGTTGCTACCTGTGAGACCCATAAATCTGCCACCTGACAGGTAGTTTCAAGTGCTGTTATGACTTTGTTTATTTATTGCTTGTTTGTTTGTTTGATTTCACTTTTTATTTTATTCTATTTCATTTTACCCATGTCATTGGGGAAAATGAGATTAAAATGAAAGGCAAATTCTTTCTCCAAATACTTTACTCTGAAGATTTGTATATAAGTTCTATTGAATTATTTCTGCAATGAAAATTGAAGTAAAATATGATGAATGATTATTTATGAAAAGATAAAAAGAACTAAAGAATTCAGCATATATCGTTCTGGAGATTTGATAGGAAATGCAGAGGGAAGTTTTTATAAATAGCCTTTGTAGAGAGAAGCAAGCGTGGGCCTTATAAACATCTATCAGAGAGAATCCAGACTCAAATATAAAAGTAAACACTTATGTGGGCCTCCTGAATAATAGTCTGAAAGTTCCATTTTGACTTGGAAATTGGCCCATGAGGCTCTGAATTTACGAGCTGTTATCCTGCCTCTAAAACATACACTGTAGAAAATAGTATCACAGATTGAAATGTGGTCTTACCCACGCAGATGTC
Organism: Lipotes vexillifer; assembly: GCF_000442215.2. Taxonomy (NCBI): domain Eukaryota; kingdom Metazoa; phylum Chordata; class Mammalia; order Artiodactyla; family Lipotidae; genus Lipotes; species Lipotes vexillifer. The sequence goes on from NW_006797342.1 coordinate 622,440, forward strand.
CTGTGCTGAAAGGCTCTAACCTACCTTCAACTTGATACAGAACATCCTGAGATTGTCATGGCTTTCACTGAGCAGTTTTAGGTTTTAGCAGTTTTCGTATTTTAATAACCTTTCAATAAATCATTATTCTCTCATTGATGACTATTAAAATTGCAGTTTCTCTTTTTTGATCAATGAAAGAAAGAATTGTAGTGAAATCTTTTTAAAATTGTCATTTAATGAAGTTAATCTCTTCATTCCTTCTATTCCTAATGGAAAAATTTTGATGTTGAAAGCCAATCAGTTAAGGTTATTGGGAGGTTGTAAAGCACTGCAACAGATGTTATATAAAACACAAAGATGAATACTTATCTAAAAGGATTACCATCTACTCAGAAAATAGAACAAAGGCAAGTTAAACAAAAGTGGGAAATCAAGGCCACATGAAATTGTAGAATTTAATTAAGGCAGAACTTTTGGCAATTATAGAGTAAAAAGATTGGCAAACCTCTCCTTGAAACAAGTCCCCTAATTTAAGGATATATGTAAAAAAACAATCATTTAAGGGATCTGGAAATTTTCTAGAGAAAAACAAGATGATAAATATTTATTCATGAAAAAATGTTACAAATTTGGGTAAAATCAATAAAAGTCGATGGCCTTTTTGGCTGGGATTATTCCCATTCCTCCACATCTAACTAGGTTGGTTGATAGAATTGGTGATATTTTTGTGGGGTCACAGGGAGGAAGAAGGAGACTGGTCCCCCAAAGCATTATTAAATTCATTGCCAGAGGCATCAGACTTGATTTAGAGCAGAGGGTGAAAATCTATGCCCCAATAACATTGTCAGTAAAAGTAACACAATTAGTAGGAAATGAATGGAAACTCTAAGGCTCTGTTAGTTTGAAGCTGAGTCTGGTTGGGATGAGTGCTAGGCCAGTTGGGGATATAATGAGAAGCTTCTGAAAATAAGAGCACCCTGGAGGGCCATAGGAGCTCTCTAAACCTTGCTGGTTGACCCCCAAAGCAGGGATGTATACAGGGGAGATGCAAGAAGGCAGTCCTGGCAGAAATAAAAATCCAAGGAAGAATGGAAGAAAGCCTGCAAGTTAGATTCTCATCCCTCCTGAACAGACAGATCCATTGACAGGGCAGACATTTCAGGGACTTCAGATGTGTGCAGAGCACCTTCCCAGCTGATGCTTCGCCACTTAGCAATTTAGACACAGCGATGGCCACTAGATATCAAGATAAACTAAAACAAGAATTAAAAAACAGGGGAGACATCAGCACCGCAGACAGTAAAGGAGACACATAACCAAAAAAATTCTCAGGACAAAATCATTCAATCTGGAGGTGCTACAACACTGTATTACCTAAAATGTCTAGATTTCAAGAAAAAAATACAGACAAGAATTGCTGTGGTCATGACGGTCACTGTGTCTTTACTTGTGAGCTCACTAGCAGGTCCCCCTCTCCCCAGCACCACTCGACTCTTAGTTCTGAGAAGAACTCAAAGAGGAGAGGAAACGTGAGACTCCCTTTTCCCATGCTTGTTCTCTGTTGTCTGCTGGACACCCTGCTTTTGCAGAGATGGAGAGCCTCTCCCTGGAGCAGAAGAGAGAGAAACGGCTGGCCTCACACCATCTCTGTTTTCCAGGAGATGCCAGAAGCTGAGGCCAGGATGGTATAAAGGCAACAGAGAACACACAGTCCTCACTTGCTTCCACCCTGCCTCAGAGCAAATGTGAGACGTGATTTTATGCAAGGCTTTAAGAGGGGGATGCCTCAAATACTCAGTTACCATGTAAAAGGACTCCATGCAAAAACTGCTGAGCTGGGGGCACAACTGGCCTTCCCAGGCTGTGCTGTGATGAAGTACTGTCCTTCCTGACTTCAGACAAAGAGAAATATTTGGTGCTAGCGTGGAGCTATGTATATGATAGATATCTTTAATTATATGATAATCAGAGATGAAGTAATTAGATAGCACTTGATAACTAATCAGTAGCAACATTCATAAAACTGTTCCTCATTTCCTCCTCACATCCTTTAACAGATGGCGCCTGGTGTTCTAAAGGCAGAACTTGTAGGCAGAGCAGGAAGTGTGATTACGGGTGAAGGATCAAATATTCCGTGCAGGCATTAGGAAGCCATCAATACCATGATGCTGAGAGGCACATGTGATTTACTACTGGATTTAATCTACTTGAAAAAAAAAAATCTTCGAGCCATATTAAGAAAACCAAAATGTCATCAACTAACACCTGAAATTCCTCAGCACCATCTGTCTGTAGCATTAAACAAAACCCAGGAGACTGGGAGAAAGAACATGGTAAATTTAATGTTGAACTTCACCTGGGTAACTTGAGAAATGTTACCTTTGTGGGTAGTCATTGGCCAGGAAGTCTCTAAAACCACTGAGAAAGAAGCCTGCAAAAGGTTTTACCTGTGAAGGGGTTTGCTTTCTCTGAGCACGAGACCTGGCATATATGCCAGTAAACTTTCTTTTTTCTTACAGAAAGCTAGTTGTGTTGAAAATGAGTTTTTCTCAATCACTAAGACAGCTCCTTTCTTCTTCCCCTTGGAGCAGATTTCCTTTGGTAATTCAAGCTTATGAAACGCTGAAATCTAGTTGTGGATTTATACACGTGTCTTTATAGAACACCTCTTCCACAAACATTTACTGACCCACTGCAATACACCAGGACTGCACTGGACACAGAGCATAAGTCACACTGCTAAAAAGAAGATACCATCATTTCTTTAGATACACGTTGATTTTATGAATCAATATGGCAAAAAAGAAAGAAAAAAGCCTATTAAGTATAAATATAAGTTGGTGTTAACGATAAGATGCTTCCAGATTTCAGAGCTGTTAAAATGCAAAAAATGTACTATTAAAATTCAGTGAAATCATGGAGAAATACCTATTATGTACATTTGTATTAACTTTGCTTTTGTATAGTCATTTTTTTTTTTTTAAGTGAAAACCAGGTTTTCTAAAAAGAAAGAAAAGTGCCTTCACTTAATACTTTTAAGACTTAAGACTGGACTCAGCATTGGCCTTTAAAACAAAACAAAACAATTTGCAGAACAATTTTAGATTCACAGTAATATTGAGCAGAAGACACAGAGGTCTCCATATACCCCTGTCCCCATACATGCACAGCCTCCCTATTATCAATATCCCCACCAAAGTGGTACATTTGCTATAGTTGATGAACTTATATCTACACATTATAATCACCCAAAGTCCATATATTATATTATGGTTCACTCTCAGTGTTGTCCATTCTATGGGCTTGGACAAGCGTATGATGACACATACTCACCATTATAGCAACATATGGAGTATTTTCACGGCCCTAACAATTCTTTCTGGTTCAGCTATTCATCTCTCTCCCTGCCCCCATCCCAGTCCCTGGCAACCACTGACCTTTTTACTGTTTCTATAGTTTTGCCTTTTCCAGAATGTCATATAGTTGGAATCACACAGTTTGTAGCCCTTTCAGGTTTCTTTCACTTAGTTACATTCATTTAAGTTTCTTCCATATCTTTTCATGTCTCAATTGTCTGGATGGACCACAGTTTGTTCATCCATTCACTTACTGAAAGACATCTTGGTTGCTTCTTAATTTTGGCAATTATGAATAAAGATGCTATAAACATTCATGTGCAGTTTTTTATGTGGACATAAATTTTCAACTTGTTTGGGTAAATACCAAGGAGCACAATTACTGTATCATATGGCTAGAGTATTTCTAGGTTTGTAAGGAACCACCAAACCGTCTTCCAAACTGTCCACGCCATTCTGTATTCTCACCAGCAATGAATGAGAGTTCTTTTGCTCCCCTTCCTCGCCAGTGTTTGGTGTTGTCAGTGTTCCAGATTTTGGCCATTCTAATAGGTATGTAGTGGTATCTCATTGTTATAATTTGCAATTCCTTGATAATATTTGATGTTGAACAACTTTTCATATGTTATTTACCATCTGTATATCTTCTTTGGTAAGGTGTGTGTTAAGGACTTTGGCCCATTTTTTAATCTGGTTGTTAGTTCTCTTACTGTTAAGTTTTAGTTTTTTGTATATTTTGGACAGCAGTCTTTTATTTGATACGTCTTTTGAAAATATTTTCTTCCAATCTGTGGTTTGTCTTTTTATTCTCTTGACAGTGTCTATTATGGAGCTAATTTTTAAAAATTTTAATTGAGTGCAGTTTATCAATTCTTTCTTTCATGGATTTTGCTTTTAGTGTTGTATGTAAGTAGTCATTGCCATATCCAAGTTCATCTAGATTTCTCCTGTGTCATCTGGGATTTTTATAGTTTTGTGTTTTACTTTTAGGTTTGTGACTAATTTTGAGTAAATGTTTGTGAAAGATGTAAGGTCTGTGTCTGGATAAATTTTCTTACATGTGGATGTCCAGTTATTTCAGAGCCATTTGTGACAAAACATCTATGGCTTATCAGATTTTTATAGTTTTTACCAAAAAATCTAGTCAGTGGTTCAGAAAAGATTGGCATAAGTAGCCTTTGATGAGCTGGTGTCAAACTAATTTTTCTGGAATTAAGTAACATTTGAATTAGCTGGATAAACCCAATGTAATTATAGAAGAGAGACCCATTTTGTCACCTTTACTTATATTTCATTATAAAGAAAATTTTTTTTCAGATATATAGAATAATTTAGGAAAGAAACAAGTAAACAAAAAATAACTTGCAGTTCTTCAAAACAGATGTTATGAATATGGAGAAATCCTTTTCAATCATTAATATCTCATAACATAATGATATCTTTGAGCATGGAAGAATTGACTCATAAAAAATTACTAAGTATCCATAATATTCCAGGAGTTTGGGTACTGTACAAACTGGAATAACCTCAAAAAACACATAAACATTGACACTTGGATTTATGAGAGGTATCTGAGTGCCTTTCATATCAAAGGAGTTGTTAATCAAGGTTATTCTTAATAAAGATCACACTAAGTTAAATTATTGGGAAATACTACCTAATCACAGGAGATTCACAACAATGCTTGACTTAGGTGAGATTTAGGGAAACTGTTGGGTCTATGTGAGTCTCTATCTGCTCACAGCACAAATAATTTCAGTATAGACAGTAAACTGTAAGCATCCTTCACAGAAGCTAATTTTGTAATTGCATGTGCTAAGTCTATGTTCGATTTTGGGGGATGGACAATAAAGAATACATTGTGTTTTTAATGAATATAAACCTTGTAATATTTTAGGGTAAATTGATTATCTATTACAAATTAATTCAAAATCTCAAAAAACAGGACCTCCTATTTGCTAGACATGAGACCAGGAATTTGAAATGGAAGGAGACATGGGCTACAAGAACGGGGAAGAGGTCAGCTCAGGAGGTAGGCACCCTTCCCATTTAAACAATATTTACCCATTTGCATGTCCACAGCTGGCATCTAAGACAAAGGAGATTTAGTCTCCCTGACCCTGTCTGCTGAAAAAAATCTTTGGCCTCTCCACTCTTAGTCTCTCCATTTTCTTATCTCACTTTATGTTTCTACATGTGTGCTAACTGCTTGGGCCTGATGGAGATTTTGCTTCTCCCAATTTTGCCTCAAATTTACCTCTTGAATGCAGTTGTACTACTGTCTTCTGGCTCCAACCACTGCTAACATATACCCTGACACTCAAGATCCAGCCCTAGCCCACCTTAGCCTACTTGGCCAGCACCTCCTCTGGACCTTAGACCACTGATGAGTCAAGAGCAACCAAGGAGGGTGTTAAGGAGGAACATAAAGATCTCCTTCCACAGGGGATCACATTTCACTTGGAGACATTGCCATAAATCCATAACAGGTGGAGAATTAGAGAACGTTTGCCTGAAGTATAGTTATGATGATCATCCACTTATTTATAGAACGAAATTGCATTCCATTTTTGACATTGACTTTTTGATTTTTGTTCATTTGTTTGACATTGAAAGTCTCCCAGGAAAATTATGTGAAGTCAATCATGTCTGCTGGTATAATTGTAACACATATGCATTAAAGAAGCAAGTACATGTGTAGAAAGAAATTTACATTACATTATTGGGTGGCCTTTTAAAAATGGATGTTTTGATGTAAGAAAATAAGTTTGAACTAAGTTAAAGGAAATATAATCCTTGTTCTATATTCACTTTCTGTGAAACTTTGAATCACTCAATAAACCTCTCTCTTTCTTTCTGAAAAATTAAATGGGGATAGATAGGCTTATTTTTAGAAGCTCTTTCCAACTTGAAAATTCTATTATTTTAAACAATGTAAGTTCAGGTTTCCTAGGAGATAAAACACAAGATTATATTTCATACCCAAAGATAATCTAGAAAGGATTAAGAGACATTTACACTAAAGAAATGTATTTTCTTTTGTCACATGGACTACAAGGAAAAAATCACCTAAAGAGTTAGTATAAAACTTGGTTGCAAAAGTCGCCTTGAAAATTGAATCATCATATCACACGTACACATGCTCAATCATGTAAAGACTTTTGTTTCTTTACTAACTTTTCATTCTTTATTTATCAGTCTCAGGAAAATCTGATCTCCATTTATCTGGCTCTCTGCCCTATGTTTTGCATTTCCTGGCGAGATGGGTTATTTCAAAGCCTCTACAGATAATCTTTTGTTGACAGAGTGAATGCAAGCCACCCTCCCAGGTACTGTCAGAAAGTCTATTTTAAATCACGATTAGTCCCGGGCAGTCTTCTTTAAAAGGCAAGTTTTGGAGTAAAGGTGAGGTGCTGTGTTGGGGTAAACATCTCACAGATAACAATTAGAAACTGGACAAAAATTAAAAGCAAAGTTATTTGAGGGCCTTGCTGTGCAATTCAAAACAGCTAGAAACTGAAGAGGATGTGATCCTTTGCACTGCCTTGGGTAAGATCCACATTTAAACATCTTTTCCCCTGAGGACACCCTCCAGGCCACCTGGGGTGCTTATACTTTTAGGTCTTTTCTGTATATAACTCATACTTTTCCTTGCATGCATCTTGGATATTGCTATTCCCCAGGAATGTTCTTGTTCATTCCAATCTATTCAGATTACTTTCACTCTTTCAGGCCCAGCTAGTGGTCTAGTTATTAGAAACCTTTCTTGACCTTGCATAACTTTCTCTTCTCTGATTTCCTAAAGACCTTGAAATATGTGCCACTGATTTGCTTTTATCTGTATGCAATTTCTTGTTTGATTATCCCTCAAAACAAAATCTCCATTTCTAGAGTCAAACGCCCGTACATCTTGTCTGCTGCCTTTATGCTGCATCTTTTTGTTTTTCAATTAAAGTATAGTTTATGTAAAATATTGTGTAAGTTATAGGTGTGCAATACAGTGATTCACAATTTTTAAAGGTTATACTCCATTTAGAGTTATTATAAAATATTGGTTGGGGAGAGGGGGAAGATGGCGGAAGAGTAACACATGGAGATGACCTTCTTCCCCACAGATACATCAGAAATACATATACACGTGGAACAACTCCACGGGCTACTGAACGCTGGCAGAAGACCTCAGACCTCCCAAAAGGCAAGAAACTCCCCATGTACCTGGGCAGGGCAAAAGAAAAAAGGAAAAACAGAGGAAAAAGAATAGGGATGGGACCCACACCAGTGGGAGGGAGCCGTGAAGGAGGAAAGGTTTCCACACACTAGAAGTCCCTTCACGGGTGGAGACTGTGGGTTGCTGGGGGGAAGCTTCGAAGCCACGGAGGAGAGCAGAGCCACAGGGGTGCGGAGGGCAAAGCGGGGAGATTCCTGCACAGAGGATCAGTGCCAACAGGCACTCACCAGCCCTAGAGGCTTGTCTGCTCACCCGCCGGGGTGGGCGGGGCTGGGAGCTGGAGCTCGGGCTTCGGTTGGAGCGCAGGGAGAGGACTGGAGTTGGTGGCGTGAACACAGCCTGCAGGGGGTTAGTGCGCCACGACTAGCCGGGGGGAGTCCGGGAAAAGTCTGGAGCTACCGAAGAGACGAGACTTCTTCCCTCTTTGTTTCCTGCTGTGCAAAGAGAGGGGATTAAATCCAGCGCTGCTTAAAGGAGCTCCAGAGACGGGCGGGAGCCGCAGTTAAAAGTGCGGACCCCAGAGAGGGGTATGAGACGCTAAGGCTGCTGCTGCCGCCCCCAAGAAGCCTGTATGCGAGCACAGGTTACTATCCACACCCTCCTTCCAGGGAGCCTGTGCAGCCCGCCACTGCCAGGGTCCCGGGATCCAGGGACAACTTCCCTGGGAGAACACACGGCGCGCCTCAGGCTGGTGCAACGTCACGCTGGCCTCTGCTGCCACAGGCTCATCCCGCATCTGCAACCCTCCCTCCCCCCGGCCTGAGTGAGCCAGAGACCCTGAATCAGCGGTTCCTTTAACCCCGTCCTGTCCGAGCGAAGAACAGACGCCCTCCAGTGACCTACACACAGAGGCGGGGCCAAATCCAAAGCTGATCCCCTGGGAGCTGTGAGAACAAAGAAGAGAAAGGGAAATCTCTCCCAGCAGCCTCAGGAGCAGCAGACTAAAGCTCCACGATGAACTTGATGTACCCTGCATCTGTGGAATACATTAATAGACAACGAATCATCCCAAATTGAGGAGGTGGACTTTGAGAGCAAGATTTATTATTTTTTCCCCTTTTCCTCTTTTTGTGAGTGTGTATGTGTATGCTTCTGTGTGAGATTTTGTCTGTATAGTTTTGCTTTCACCATTTGTCCCAGGGTTCTATCTGTCCATTTTTTGTTTGTTTGTTTGTTTTGTTTTTTTGCTTTTTTAAAAAAAATTTTGTTAATAATTATTTTTTAATAACTTTATTTTATTTTTTCTTACTTTATCTTATTTTATTTGCCTTACTTGCCTTTTATTTTCTATTATCTTCTTTCTTTCTTTCTTTCTTTCTACTTTTTCTCCCTTTTATTCTGAGCCGTGTGGATGAAAGGCTCTTGGTGCTACAGCCAAGAGTCAGTGCTGTGCCTTTGAGGTGGGAGAGGCAACTTCAGGACACTGGTCCACAAGAGACCTCCCAGCTCCATGTAATATCAAATGGCAAAAATCTCCCAGAGATCTCTGTCTCAACACCAGCACCCAGCTTCACTCAACGACCAGCAAGTTACAGTGCTGGACACCCTATGCCAAACAACTAGCAAGACAGAAACACAACACCACCCAGTAGCAGATAGGCTGCCTAAAATCATAATAAGTCCACAGACACCCCAAAACACACCACCAGACCTGGACATGCCCACCAGAAAGACAAGATCCAGCCTCATCCACCAGAACACAGACACTGGTCCCCTCCACCAGGAAGCTGACATAACCCACTGAACCAACGTTAGCCACTGGAGACAGACACCAAAAACAACGGGAACTACGAACCTGCAGCATGCAAAAAGGAGACCCTAAAAACAGTAAGATAAGCAAAATGAGAAGACAGAAAAACACAGAGCAGATGAAGCAGCAAGATAAAACCCCACCAGACATAACAAATGGAGAGGAAATAGGCAGTCTACCTGAAAAAGAATTCAGAATAATGATAGTTAAGATGATCCAAAATCCTGGAAATAGAATAGAGAAAATGCAGGAAACATTTAACAAGGACCTAGAAGAACTAAAGATGAAACAAGCAACAATGAACAACACAATAAATGAAATTAAAAATACTCTAGAAGGGATCAATAGCAGAATAACTGAGGCAGAAGAACGGATAAGTGACATGGAAGATAAAATAGTGGAAATAACTACTGCAGTGCAGAATAAAGAAAAAAGAATGAAAAGAATTGAGGACAGTCTCAGAGACCTCCTGGAAAACATTAAGCACACCAACATTTGAATTATAGGGGTCCCAGAAGAAGAAGAGAAAAAGAAAGGGACTGAGAAAATATTTGAAGAGATTATAGTTGAAAGCTTCCCTAATACAGAAAAGTAAATAGTTAATCAAGTCCAGGAAGAACAGAGAGTCCCATACAGGATAAATCCAAGGAGAAACATGCCAAGATACATATTAATCAAACTATCAAAAATTAATTACAAAGAAAAAATATTAAAAGCATCAAGGGAAAAACAACAAATAACACACAGTGGAATCCCCATAAGTTTAACACCTGATCTTTCAATGGAAACTCTGCAAGCCAGAAGGGTGTGGCAGGACATATTTAAAGTGATGAAGGAGAAAAACCTACAACCAAGATTACTCTACCCAGCAACAATCTCATTCAGATTTGATGGAGAAATTAAAGCCTCTACAGACAAGCAAAAGCTGAGAGAGTTCAGCACCACCAAACCAGCTTTACAACAAATGCTAAAGGATCTTCTCTAGGCAGGAAACACAAGAGAAGGAAAAGACCTACAATAACAAACCCAAAACAATTAAGAAAATGGGAATAGGGACATACATATCGATAATTACCTTAAATGTAAATGGATTAAATGCTCCCACCAAAAGACACAGACTGGCTGAATGGATACACAAAGAAGACCCATATATATGCTGTCTGCAAGAGATCCACTTCAGACCTAGAGACACATACAGACTGAAAGTGAAGGGATGGAAAAAGATATTCCATGCAAATGGAAACCAAAAGAAAAATGGAGTAGCAATCCTCATATCAGAAAAAATAGACTTTAAAATAAAGACTATTAGAGGAGACAAAGGAAGACACACATAATGATCAAGGGATCCATCCAAGAAGAAGATTAAACAACTGTAAATATTTATGCACTCAGCATAGGAGCACCTCAATACATAAGGCAAATACTAACAGCCATAAAATGGGAAATCAACAGTAACACTTTCAAAGTAGGGGACTTTAACACCCCACTTTCACCAATGGACAGATCATCCAAAATGAAAATAAAAGAGGAAACACAAGCTTTAAATGATACATAAATCAAGATGGACCTAATTGATATTTACAGGACATTCCAAACAAAAACAACAAAATACACATTCTTCTCAAGTGCTCATGGAACATTCTCCAGGATAGATCATATCTTGTGTCACAAGTCAAGCCTTGGTAAATTTAAGAAAGTTGAAATTGTATCAAGTATCTTTTCCAACCACAACGCTATGAGAGTAGATATCAATTACTGGAAAAAATCTGTAAAAAATACAAACACATGGAGGCTAAACAATACACTAATAATGAAGTGATCACTGAAGAAATCAAAGAGGAAATCAAAAATTACCTAGAAACAAATGACAATGGAGACATGATGACCCGAAACCTAAGGGATGCAGCAAAAGCAGTTCTAAGAGGGAAGTTTATAACAATACAATTCTACCTTAAGATACAGGAAACATCTCGAACAAACAACCTAACCTTGCACCTATACCAATTAGAGAAAAAAGAACAAAAAACCCCCAAAGTTAGCAGAAGGAAAGAAATCATAAAGATCAGATCAGAAATAAATGAAAAAACAAAGGAAAGAAACAATAGCAAAGATCAATAAAACTACAAGCTGGTTCTTTGAGAAGATAAAATTGATAAACCATTAGCCAGACTCATCAAGAAAAAAAGGGAGAAGACTCAAATCAATAGAATTAGAAATGAAAAAGGAGAAGTAACAACTGATACTGCAGAAATACAAAGGATCATGAGAGATTACTACAAGCAACTCTATGCCAATAAGATGGACAACCTGGCAGAAATGGACAAATTCTTAGAAATGCACAACCTGCCAAGACTGAATCAGGAAGAAATAGAAAATATGAACAGACCAATCACAAGCACTGAAATTGAAAGTGATTAAAAATCTTCAAACAAACAAAAGCCCAGGACCAGATGGCTGCACAGGCGAATGCTATCAAATATTTAAAGAAGAGCTAACACCTATCCTTCTCAAACTCTTCCAAAATATAGCAGAGTGAGGATCACACCCAAACTCATTCTATGAGGCCACCATCACACTGATACCAAAACCAGACTAGGATGTCACAAAGAAAGAAAACTACAGGCCAATATCACTGATGAACATAGATGCAAAAATCCTCAAAAAAATACTAGCAAACAGAATCCAACAGCACATTAAAAGGATCATACACCATGATCAAGTGGGGTTTATTCCAGGAATGCAAGGATTCTTCAATATAGGCAAATCAATCAATGTGATACACCATATTAACAAACTGAAGGAGAAAAACCATATGGTCATCTCAATAGATGCAGAGAAAGCTTTTGACAAAATTCAACACCAATTTATGATAAAAACCCTCCAGAAAGTAGGCATAGAGGGAACTTTCCTCAACATAATAAAGGCCATATATGACAAACCCACACCCAACATCATCCTCAATGGTGAAAAACTGAAAGCATTTCCACTAAGATCAGGAACAAGACAAGGTTGCCCACTCTCACCACTCTTATTCAACATAGTTTTGGAAGTTTTAGCCACAGTAATCAGAGAAGAAAAGGACATAAAAGGAATCCAAATTGGAAAAGAAGAAGTAAAGCTGTCACTGTTTACAGATGACATGATACTATACATAAAGAATCCTAAAGATGCTACCAGAAAACTGCTAGAGCAAATCAATGAACTTGGTAAAGTCACAGTATACAAAATCAATGCACAGAAATCTCTTGCATTCTTATACACTAATGATGAAAAATCTGAAAGCGAAATCAAGGAAACACTCCCATCTACCACTGTAACAAAAAGATTAAAATATCTGGGAATAAACCTACCTAAGGAGGCAAAACACCTGTATGCAGAAAATTATAAGACACTGATGAAAGAAATTAATGATGATACAAATAGATGGAGAGATATACCATGTTCTTGGATTGGAAGAATCAACAGTGTGAAAATGACTCTACTACCTAAACCAATCTACAGATTCAATGCAATTCCTATCAAACTACCACTGGCAGTTTTCACAGAACTAGAATAAAAATTTTCACAGTTTGTATGGAAACAAAAAAGATCCCGAATAGCCAAAGAAACCTTGAGAATGGAAAATGGAGCTGGAGGAATCAGGCTCCCTGACTTCAGACTATACTACAAAGCTACAGTAATCAAGACAATATGGTATTGGCACAAAAACAGAAATATAGGTCAATGGAACAGGATAGAAAGCCCAGAGATAAACCCACGCACATATGGTCACCTTATCTTTGATAAAGGAGGCAGGAATGTACAGTGGAGAAAGGACAGCCTCTTCAATAAGTGGTGCTGTGAAAACTGGACAGGTACATGTAAAAGTATGAGATTAGAACACTCCCTAATGCCATACACAAAAATAAGCTCAAAATGGATTAAAGACCTAAATGTAAGGCCAGAAACTATCAAACTCTTAGAGGAAAACATAGGCAGAACACTCTATGACATAAATCACAGCAAGATCCTTTTTGACCCACCTCCTAGAGAATTGGAAATAAAAACAAAAATAAACAAATGGGACCTAATGATGCTTCAAAGCTTTTGCACAGCAAAGGAAACCATAAACAAGACCTAAAGACAACCCTCAGAATGGGAGAAAATATTTGAAAATAATGCAACTGACAAAGGATTAATCTCCAAAATTTACAAGCAGCTCATGCAGCTCAATAACAAAAAAACAAACAACCCAATCCAAAAATGGGCAGAAGACCTAAATAGACATTTCTCCAAAGAAGATATACAGACTGCCAACAAACACATGAAAGAATGCTCAACATCATTAATCATTAGAGAAATGCAAATCAAAACTACAATGAGATATCATCTCACACCAGTCAGAATGGCCATCATCAAAAAATCTAGAAACAATAAATGCTGGAGAGGGTGTGGAGAAAAGGGAACACTCTTGCACTGCTGGTGGGAATGTGAATTGGTTCAGCCACTATGGAGAACAGTATGGAGGTTCCTTAAAAAACTACAAATAGAACTACCATATGACCCAGCAATCCCACTACTAGTGTGGAGAAAGGGGAACACTCTTGCACTGCTGGTGGGAATGTGAATTGGTACAGCCACTATGAAGAACAATATGGAGGTTCCTTAAAAAAACTACAAATAGAACTACCATATGACCAAGCAATCCCACTACTGGGCATATACCCTGAGAAAACCATAATTCAAAAGGAATCATGTATCAAAATGTTCATTTCAGCTCTATTTACAATAGCCAGGAGATGGAAACAACCTAAGTGTCCATCTTCGGATGAATGGATAAAGAAGATGTAGCACATATATACAATGGAATATTACTCAGCCATAAAAAGAAACAAAATTGAGTTATTTGTAGTGAGGTGGTTGGACCTAGAGTCTGTCATACAGAGTGAAGTAAGTCAGAAAGAGAAAGACAAATACTGTATTCTAACACATATATACGGAATCTAAGAAAAAAAATGTCATGAAGAACCTAAGGGTAAGACAGGAATAAAGACACAGCCCTACTAGAGAATGGACTTGAGGATATGGGGAGGGGTTAGGGTAAGCTGTGACAAAGGAAGAGAGTGGCATGGACATATATACACTACCAAACATAAAATAGATAGCTAGTGGGAAGTAGCCGCATAGCACAGGGAGATCAGCTTGGTGCTTTGTGACCACCTAGAGCGGTGGGATAGGGAGGGTGGAAGGGAGGGAGACACAAGACTAAAGAGATATGGCAACATATGTACATGTATAACTGATTCACTTTGTTATAAAGCAGAAACTAACACACCATTGTAAAGCAATTATACTCCAATAAAGATGTAAAAAGAAATATATATATATATTAGCTGTTTTCCCCATGTTGTACAATATATTCTTGTAGCTTATTATATATCTAATAGTTTGTACCTCCCATTATCCCAGTGCTATCTTGCCCCTCTCCCCCTCCCCTCTCTCCTGTGCTAACCACTAGTTTGTTCTGTATCTCGGTGAGTCTGCTTCTTTTTGTTATATTCACTAGTTGGTTGTGTTTTTTTTAGATTCCACATATAAGTGATACCATACAGTATTTGTCTTTCTCTGGCTTATTTCACTTAGCATAATGCCCTCCAATCCCATCCACACTGCTGCAAATGGCCAAATGTCATCCCTTTTTATGGCTGAGTAGTATTCCATTGTGTGTGTGTGTGTGTGTCTGTGTGTGTGTGTGTGTATATTACATCTTCTTTATCCATTCATCTGTGATGGACACTTAGGTTGCTTCCATATCTTGGCAATTGTAAATTATGCTGCCATGAACTTTGGGGTGCATGTATATTTTTGAATTGCTGTTTTTGTTTCTTTTGGATATATATCCAGGAGTGTAATTACTGGATCATATCGTAGTTCTATTTTTAGTTTTTTGAGAAACCTTCATACTGTTCTCCATAGTGGCTGCACCAATTTACATTCCCACCAACAGTGTAGAAGGGTTTTCTTTTTTCTACACCCTCTCCAGCATTTGTTATTTGTGTTCTTTTTGATGATAGCCATTCTGACTTATGTGAGGTGATATCTTATTGTGGTTTTGATTTGTGTTTCCCTGATGATAAGCAATGTTGAGCATCTTTTCATATGCCTCTTGGCCATCTGCTTTTTCTCTTTGGAAAAATGTTTGTTACACTTTATTCGAGCACTCCAATCTCATTTCTGAAAGGTTTACCTTCTTTGAACATGTTGGGCTTTGAAGTGAGGTATGTCTGGGAGGTATTCTGCCTCTGAATTTTGACATAATACAAACTCTATGAGCCCCACTATTTTCAACTGTAAAATGAGAGTGATGACAGTAACTACCTTTCAGGGTTATTTTGAGGCTCAAGTGAGAGGACTGATTAAAAGTGTCTAGTACCAAGTAGATACTCTTCTATTGCAACCCCCAGCCCTTTCTCCAGGAGCCTGAATGCCAGGTTGTAAAAATAGTGAAAAATTTTCCCATCTTGAATGTGGGCTTGGCCATCAGGACATTAGCAATCAGGACTCAAGCTGGGGTTTGAACAACATTTATGCATCAGGGCTTGTTTGTTCCTGTGTTTCTGTGGAAATTTGAGACCCCACAGTAAGAAGTCCATGGCAACATACTAGGAAACAAAAACCTCATGGAGTAGAGGGGAGCATTCTCCAGGGAGGTCTCCCCTAGACAAAATAGCCTACTTACTTCTCGACACTTGAAGGCTGTATTCCTAGACCAAGGCCAGCTGACCCACAGCATCAATAAGAACCAATAACGTGTGTATATTTTAAACCTTTGTTTGTTGGGGGGTTATTTGTTACATAGCAAAAACTAACTGATACAAGTGTGGCAGAACATCTTTGTTAGGCTAATGACACACACTCATTTTATTTTTAAATGAAAGAAAGCAGAGATTGCAAAGACCATTAGACAGACCGAGCCACTTTTTTGATGATATGTGTGAATCTTTGCATAAAATTCTGAGATCTGTCTCTGTTTTTCATTCTGTGATTTACTAGCTCAACTTTCTCAACAGATATTTCAGAAAATAAGAATGAGTAAATTTTGGTTTCACAAAAGTTCAGCCAGCTCCTGAAATATAGATCAGGCTTTTGTTGTGTATATATACATATGTAAAATATTGAGAAATTCATTCCCAATAATTTATGTGGAGTAATATATCAATATAGCAATAATATCTTGTTTGGTATAACTTTATCCAGTCGGATCTCTTCCAATAGGTTCTCAAAAATGAAGTCAAAATAAACTTTAAAAATGAACATATGTCTTTCCCTTCCAATCCCTGCCTTCTTATTAAAGATTACTGCTTTCCCATTGTGAAACCTATACCCCCAATACAGCTCGCAGACCCTGCTGGATGCCATCGCAGTCTATATGCCCATCCTCACCTCCTGTGTCTGCATCTCACCCCCTCTGTCTATGCTGGCCACCTGACCTTCTTCACATCTTGGTGAGCTGCAGGTATGCTCTAGGCACCCTCTTACCACAGGGCCATTTTTCAGTCTAGTATACATCTGACCCATCCATAATGTTGTTAATTCATACTCATCCTTTGAATCTTACTTCAATAATAATTTTCTCGAAGAAGCTTTCCTAATTTCCATCTCCAGACCTAAATTTATTTCAAGCTCCATTATTGGTTCTATTGCTGCCATATTCCTTTGTATGCAACTGATATTGTATTATCTCAAGACTTGGTTTAAAGTCTTTCTGCCCCCATTATGTTATATGATTCCTGAGAGAGGACACTAAATCTACTTTTCTCACTATTGTAGTCTCAGAACATAGGACGGCTCTGGATTCAAGATAAGCCCTCCAACCTCTGCTTCTCATCATAATGCAATTGAACCTCTCTTCCCACTGTGAGCATCACTAAACGTGGGCAACAGACGTGATGTGAATACTTTCAGGCATCCAGGCAGTGCAGGATCATGGTCATTGGAAAAGGAATGAGCACCAAGCAAAACTAAAACAACACTAGCTTTCCACTTGGGGATACCTTTCTTCTGCTGTGGAAAGAAGTGGAACCCAAACACAGCAACTGTGTGGCTGAGTTGAGAAGGTAGAAAGTGGAGTCCTGGGATGTGGCAGGATTGGGAATATATAGGGCAGTGCACAGAAGAAGAGGTTTATGGGCAGATTGGAGACCCTAGAAATCTGTGCGGGGACTTACTGCAGTCCAGTGGATAAAGGCTGCCCAGTGCATGCCCAGGAAATGTTCCCCAAGGCCGAGCAGAACTGAGAACTGAACAGAGATGCTGAGGTCAGGTGTACCCTCCCAGTGGAGAGACCTCACTGAGCACATCAGGCATCTAGTTAAGACTCCAGCAAGTCTGTGTACTAGGTGTAGGATCATGTCCTAGAAAAGGCATTGGCAAACAACAAGCATAAGCAATGTAGGGTGGATATATAAATACAAGACAAAGAAGACTTCAAGGCAAGAAATATTACTGGAGACAAATAAGGGACATTACATAATGGTAATAGAGTCAATTCATCTGGAAGACAGCAATCAAGTATGTTTATGCACTCATAACAGTACTTTAAAATACATGAAGCAGTGATTCAGTTATATATATATATACACACACACACATATACATATATATTCTGTTTTAGATTCTTTTCCCTTATAGATTATTACAAAATATTAAGTATAGTTCCCTGTGCTATACAGTAGGTCCTTGCTGGTTACCTATTTTATATTTATAGTAGTGTATGTATGTTAATATCAACTGTGCTATACACCTGAAACTAACACAACATTGTAAATCAACTATACTTCAATAAATATATATATAGAAATAATATACATGAAGCAAAACTGACACAACTCAAAGAAGAAATAGAGAAGTCCACATCATAGTTGGATATTTTACACTTCACTCTCAGTAATATACAGAACAAGATAAAACATTAATAAGTATATAGATATGAATCACAATATTCCACACTGGAATACAATTAGAATTCAATAATAATAAGAGACCTAGAAAATCTCCAGGTATTTGAACATTAAACAATCCAAGATGTGGGTTATAAAGGAAATCACAAGGAGAATAATATTACACTTTAACATAATTATAATAAAAATACAATATATCAACATTTGTGGAATTCTGCTAAAGAAGTGCTTAGAGGAACATTTATAGATTTCCATGCTTAGATTAGAAAAGAACAGTTTAAAAATTGATGATCTATGTTTTCATCTAAATATGCCAGAAAAATAAGAGCAATTTAAACACAAAATAAGTAGAAGGAAGAATATACTAAAGATAAAATCAGAGATCAGTAAAATAAAATACAGTCAGGTAATAAAAATAGAGATAATTAACAAATTAAAAAGTTAACTCTATGATGACTGATCAAGCAGAAATGCTTAAGAAAAAAGTAAACACAAATTACCAATATCAGTTTTGGAAAAGGAAATATCATGCCACATCCTACAGAAATTTCAAAGATAATTATTCAGTATCATAACTTTATATGAATAAATTTTAACAATTTATGCTAAATAAATGAATACATTGAAAAAACAATTTACCAAAACTGACACAAGAAGAAATAAAATCAGAATAGCTCTCTACTTACTGAACTATCAAATGTGCATTAGGAAAGAAAAAGAACCTCGTTACAAAGAAAACTTCAGGTACAAAAGTTTTACCGATCGAATCTATCAAAAATTAGTAGAGATAATACCAAAGGTTTTCAGGAAATAAAGAAGGGAAAACTTGCTCTAGTTCTTTTTATGGAGCCAACTTAAATCTGACACAAAAATCTTTAAAATGAACTTAGAAGAAAAGATCATTAAATATCTTTTTTGTAGTTATCTGTAGTAGTTACCTTTTCCAATAACTACTGTAAACATACATACCAAAATCCTTAATTTAATATCAGCAAACAAACAAGTGTGGCTTATCCCATGAATGCAAGGTAGGTAAAGCAGTCAAAAAATCAATAATGGCAACTCACTTCTTCAATAGAATAAAAAATGAAAAACATAAACTTATGATTATCTCAATAAATACAGAAAATGCATATAAGATAATTCTGCTCATATTTATGATAAAACCTCACAGTCAATTAGGAATACAGGGATCTCCTTCAATCTGATAAAAGGCACCTGCCAAAAATCTGCAGGCAACATCATAATTAATGGTGAAATACTAGTAGTTCCTCTAAGATGAGGCCAAGGCAAGGATGGTCAACCTCAATGCTTCTATTTAACATTTTATTGGATACCAGCCAGTGCAGTGCAGAAAATAAGTGAGTCAAGATAACCTGTTTGGAATTGAAGAAAAAAACCCTGTCTTTGTCACAGTTGACTTGTTTGGTTGTTTGCTTTGTTTGGGGTTGTATTTTTCTTCTGCCATTACAGGAGGATGCTTAATCTCACAGACAGGGTATTATCAACCTCCCCATCTAAGCCTCATCCTGGACTTTAAAAAAGCCCATACCAAGTTTCCCTCTTCATTGGAGGTGAGGTGAGGCTGCAGAAGCCTCTCTGACACATTCAGTGCCCCCGCTGACCCTCACACACCTGAGGTCCCCCGACCCTTCTCACACTGTCACACTCTCCTTCTCTCTCTCCCTCTAACCCACAGCCCTCATTCCTTGTTTTATATACCTTAAGAGTGACTCTCAAAATATCACGCATATTCCTCATTGTCCGTTTGCCTTGTCTCCGTCTATTAGAATGCACTTTCCACGAGGATCTGGTACTGCTTTAATAGTTTGGTTGGGTGATGCTTCTCAAGGGCTTGGAACAGCGTCTGACATGTAGTGGGCTCTCAGTAATTTTATGCTGAATGAACAAATTCATGAATGAATGGGGTGGACATGGAGACCAACATCGCCCTGCAAGGGCCAAACCACAGTGGTTCTGTTAAAAAAGAAGCTGAAATGTAGTGTTTGGTTCATTCAGTTAGAGCCCTACAATAGGTCTGCACTGCCCCAGACTGGGAAGCCTGGGCTGACTAAGCACTTGGGGAAAATAGATCCACGGGCAGACCAATTCCCATCTGCTTCTGCTGTGCTGCTCTCGGCTGGCTTCCACTGACCGATTCAGTTTCAGGTCGGGGTGCAGAATCATTATATCTGGAGGGTGTCTTGGGACCTGGAGTTGCAGCCTGTGTTTTTACTTAGCAGAATATTTAATCCACAACTTCCAGGAGCAGTGGAGACCCTGCTGAGTGACACACACCTACCAGGCACCAACAGGCCCTGGTATAAAGATATTCACGAGGTGATTTTCTCTAGCATGTAACTGCACACCCCATTTCTCCTTAGACATGCAGAAGCATGAAAGCCCCGGCCACCACAGAGAATACCAAATACCTGTTCTCCATGGCTTTGTCCCAGCTGCTTTGTCCCAGGCAGGCAGTCCCCAGTAACAAAGAGGTCTTTCAAGCTGTCCTGCTTTGGAGTCAGGCAGATTCTTTTCTGGGCAAGGCTTACAACACTGAGAAGGTGACTGCAGAGTTGGACACCTGTCTCTAACCATAGCATCAGTGACTTTGGGAGGATGTGGAGTAATTAACAGTACCTGGCTCTCAGACAATAGCTCATTAACACTTATAACTATGTCTTCTGAAGGCTGCAGCCACATTCCTTTATATTCATGTATTCTTTCCCCTGCTGTTCTGAGAATACCCAAGCTGCAAGCTCTTGCAAAGGATGCTTGTATTAAAGCATTATTTTTGTTCCCACTCCCTGGAGCTTCTTTTATGATTTAAGGTATGAAGCCTTTGTCGTTTCTACTCAAAAGGAGTTGGGTTCAGAGTACAGACCCCAGAAGGTTTTTCAGTCTGACATGACAACACTACTTGCTGCTATCTGAACCCTATGTCCTATGTATGCTGGCAAATGTGACTGTGAAGAAGGAAATATGGATTGTTCATGCAGTTGCTGGGCTAATGCAGAGATCTCTGGACCCTGGACCCAGAATGGAAATACAATTTAGGGAGTAGAATATCAGTGCAGATGTCAAGGAAGAAGGTGTAGGGTTGGGGCTGGACTCTGCACCATGGTTAGGTTTCACTCTTCCTGCAACAACTGCTTCCTGAGTGCACAGTACTCCAGGTCCTGGGCTGGGCGCTGGACAGTCAGGCATCACCCTGCTCTCAGGGAGGTGGCTGTTCAAGGCTGGGTCTTCCCATTCTGTGCATTCTATTCTCTATCGATGCGTTTGCTCCTGTTCCCAGTGACTTTCACTCTCTATCATAAGCACTTGTCTTGAATAATCACAGAGCCAACAGGTCTGTAGATGGTTAGGAGGTATCATTCCTGAGAGGTACATGCATGCAGCACTTAAAATCATGGGTACTAGGACCAGACCCATCTTATTTCTAATCCGGGTATGCTAATCTTATTTTGTGGCCTTGGATCTGGTACTAACCTGATGTGTACCACAGTTTATTCATCTGTAAAATGGAAAGAATCATAATAACAGCTTTCTTCTCTGGTTGTTAGACCATTAAATGTAATGCTCAGGCAAAGCATTTAGCACTAAGAGCAACACATATTAACCACTCCTGAAAGTCAACTGTTGGAGCATAGAACTCTTTAGAAGATTAAATAAAATATTCAGCAGAAGTAGGAAAATCATCTCCTGTAATCAATAATAAAAGACAAAAAATAGACCTAGCCATATCTCCTCAATTCAGGCTGTGACCAGGCTTTACTCTGGACTTCCCCGACAGTGCAGAGAGGAGGAGGGAACACGTTCTCCTTCTAGGATGGTGGCAGGGCTAAATTCTAGATGTGAGAATAAACTACAGGACATTCGCAAGCAAGGTGAGTACAGCTGGGATGATTAAGCTTTGGGTTGAAGGAAAAAATAGAAGGAAACTAAGAAAAGCCCGAGGCTGGAAATTACAACTCAGGTCTGGGTAGACATTTGGAAAATGGATAAAATAGGTCCATATCTCACACCATAGGTTTTGAAGTTAGATGTAACTGGATCTACATCTCCCGAAACAATTATAAGTACAGTTGCCTTAACAGTAAAAATGGTGCAACGTACTCACCATCTGAGATGGTAAAGATTACGGATGATAAATGCAGTATATTTAACCAAGTATATTGCTGTTGAGGAGCTTACAGTCTAGTGGTGAACACAAACAATAAAAAATATTCACATACACCTCAACATAAGAGCACAGAGAGGAGGAACCCTCTTCTCACATAGCACATCACCAAAGAACCTGGCCCTCTCAGGGTCAGCATGAGGAGACAAGGCCTGAACTGGGAGTATAACTCAGCTTCAGGATGGGGTGTACTTGGCACCTATCATTTTGCTCTCTATTCTAGAGGCTTCCATTGTACCTGAGAAAAAAAGAGTTTCAGTTGAATCTACTGTTACATAACTTACCCTTTAATGAGGAGTTCAATATACATAAATTCCACCATGTACTTACAAGTATTTTCTTAGCCTAGATTCCTAGTACTGCAATTATCTGGTCAAGATGGAAACACACTGCCATGTTGCTTTCTTGGAAGCCTATACTATCATGGTCCAAACAGCAGGGCACGAGAGTGGTATTTAAAAGGAATTAAAAATGCATAGTTGTATTCTTCTAAGATAATTGAGAAGGAAAGAGAAAGGGAAAGACTTACCCATATATCATATTCAGTAAGGGTTAATTCTACATTTTCCTGTTTTAAAATGTTTTAAAATTTCTTGTTGTCTTAGATGAATGTCAAGTAACTGTGGCATGTATTAGAATTCTGTTATTTTAAAAAAGTTTTAATCATAAAAATTCATTTGTGTATACCAATGTCAGTGGGTAGAGTCCTGACCTATCACTACATTCATTTATCTTTGATCTCTTTATGCAGTATATTTTAAATTTCATCCAATAATGAAAAAAAACAAACAAACAAAAAACCCTAGTCAGTCAGCATTGATTCTGTCTTGTATTAAACAAGTGTGTGAATTTCTGTAGCATCACTGCTTTCTCTGTATCCCAGAGGGATGGCCTCCTTGTTCAGTTTCTCAAGGGAAGCATTCAGAGTTCTTTCAGTCACTTAAAAGAAGAATTGGAAAAAACATTGAGAGTACTCTATTTACAACAATTTGGGATGTTATTGTTCCTCTCCATTGCTAATTTTCAATATTTTAAAATAGCATATTAAAAAAAATAAAATCTTTTTCAGGAAAGTGTGGTGGCATTATTCAAATTATCTTTAAGGTTTGGTACTTCAAAAAATATGTGGGTTTAGTGATAAATTGTAGCATTTAAACCTTTTTATGTTCCTCATAAATGCAATAGAAGGGTAACAGTAAGTAACCAATAAGGCTCATTTAGCATTTTATCCATTTTGAAATAACAATTCTGTTTCATTTTGGAGTAAAAATAAATAAAAAAAGAATACCACCTCTGGACAGGTGAAATAGATGCAATTTCCCTCTTTCTTCTGCTAAGTATAACTGAAAACCATTAACATTATACATAAAAAATATAAATAAATAAATAAGGCTGAAACATGGACAAAAAAAATGCATACCAGGTAGGGACATCAGGATCCAAGAAACAATGCTGTTACGAGTCCCCTGTTTTCGTCTTGTATCATGTATTCTATACTTGGAGCTAAAGAAACCAGTAACCTGGAACACCAATGAGCACAGATGAAAAAAAGCCCCAACAGAAATCTGCTTCTCTCCAAAGGGACGGAAGGGGCACCCTAGCAAGACAGAAGATATTCAGCCAATAACTATTCTACTCCAGAGAAACACCAGAAAAATCTGTGGCCACACCTTTTCCCAAGCAAGGAATGGCTGAGTGGGGGCACTTAGACTTCCCCCTTCACCAGGCTGTAACCAGGAATCCCAACAACTGCCCCAAGGCTGTGTTATAGAAGGCCTTATACAGGGAGCTGGGCTTTCACACACCAGATGTTAACAAGTCCTCGTCCCTCACTGTAGTGTTGGTGGAGACTTTTATCTCCACTGTATTGAGGTACCCCCTCCTCCCTTTTGGGGTGGTGTCATAGGAAGCCTAGTGGAGTATAGTTGGTGGTAGTAAGGCCAGACCCCTCCATCCACAGCACAGAGGTCACGTGAGAGACAGTAATGAGATGCTCCTACCCTTCCTCGCCCTAGGGGGTATCAACAAAATCCTAGTGAGTGTGTGGAATGCCCACCACTGTCCAGCAGTAATGAGGAGCCCATCACCCATTGGGTACTGATGGAGGCAGAGTGTAATATGGACTTCTACCCCTGAGTGACAGAATAAGTCATCACCTTTACCCCTACACCAGTGTGGTCTCACAGCAAGCTAGCTAAAACAGAAATCTTAAATTAGATCCAGATTTTCATTAAATAATGCTGAAAATGTCTAGGTTTCAACTGGAAATCTGTCACCATATCAGAACCTGAAGAGTCTAAAATCAAATGAAACAAGGCAATGAATAGATGCCAACATTGAGATGACAGAGAAGTTAGGATTATTTAATAACAATTTTAAAGAAGCTAAGATAAAAATGCTTCAATGAGTAATTATGAAAATGCTTGAAACAAAGGGGGAAAAATGCAAGGTCTCAACAGGGAAATAAAGGAGAACCAAATGGAAATTTTAGAAGTGAAAAATGCAATAACAAAATAAAAAAAAAATCACTGAATGGTTTAACAGAAGACTAGATGGAGGAAAGAATCAGTGGACTTGAAAACAGAGCAATAAAAATCTGATCAACAGGAGAAAATAGATTGGAAAAAAATTAAAGGAACTTAACAAAAGATATAACATTTATATCCTTAGTGGCTAGGAAGAAAAGGAGAAAGAGGGGCTGAAGAGGTGCTCAAGGAAATATTGGCTGTAAACTCTCCAAATCTGGCAAAAGACATAAACCTTCAGGTTCAAGAAGTTGAGTGAATCCCAAAGAGATATTTACAACACAACATATCATTGTCAAACTTCTGAAAGTAAAGACAAAGAAAAAATCTTGAAGGAAGTGAGAGAGAAATGACACCTAATCAGTAGGGAAAAATCAGTTTTAATGACAGCAGATTTCTTTTCAGAAACCATGGATGCCAGAAGGAAAAGGCACAATAGTTTTTAAGTGCCAAAATAAAAGAAATTTTAACCCAGAACTCTACATCCAACAAAAATATTATTCAGTAATATAGGGGAAATCTAAATAGGAAGTTTTCTAGACAGAGACAATTGAAAAATGAAAGAATATTGGAACACCAGGAAGGAAGAAAAACAACAAAATAAGTAAAAATGTGGGAAAATACATTTTTCTCTGCTTTTGTTATCTAGATTATGTCTGATGGTTGAGAAAAAAATTATAACACAGACATGGCTTTAAATATGTGTAGAAAAAATATTTAAGAGAATTATATTACAAATGTTATGGGAACAGTAAAGAGATGTAAAGGGAGATGAGTTTTTAATTTTTTTTTAATTTTTTTTATTTTTTGTGGTACGCAGGCCTCTCACTGTTGTGGCCTCTCTGACCGTGGAACACAGGCTCCGGACGCTCCATGGCATGTGGGATCCTCCCGGACTGGGGCACGAACCCATGTCCCCTGCATCGGCAGGTGGACTCCCAACGACTGCGCCACCAGGGAAGCCCGGGAGATGAGATTTTTATACTTCATGTGAACAAGGAAAATGTCAAAATTAATAGGCAGTTATAAGTAATTATATAGTATAAAACCCAGAGAACTACCAAAATAGCCATACAGACAAATCCACTCACATACACAATAAATAAATAAAAATAAAATTCTAAAAAATGTTCAAGTAACTCATAGGAAGGCAGAAAAAAGAAAACAGAGAAATGAAAAATGGAAAGAACAAATAGAAAACCAAAGGGTGAGATGATAGACCCAAGTCCTAACATAGCAATAATTACATTACATCTAATGGTCTAAACATACAAATTCAAACACTGAGATTGGTAAGGTGGATTAAAAACGTGAGCCAACTATATGCTTTCTATATGTAACTCATTTCACATATGACAATATAGGTAGGTTGAGAGTAAAAGGATGGAAACTGTATGTCATGCAAACATTAATCAAAAGAAAAATGTGGAATATTATCAGATAAAGTAAGCTCTGGAGCAAACAAAATAACCAGAGACTGAGAGAGACGTTACTTAATGATGATAGTGTCAATTCATGAAGACGACATAGCAATCCTAAAAGTGCATGCATCAAACAACATAGCTGCAAATTATGTAAAACAAAATCTTATGACTGAAAGAAGAAAAAGATCAATCCATGATCACAGTTGGAGACTTTAACACCTCTCTCAACAATTGATAGAACAATAGGACAGAAAATAAGCTGGAAAAGAGACAAACTCAACAATATGACCAGTCAAAAGAAGTAATCAAGATTTATAGAATGTTCTACCCAACAACAGTAGATCCTGCAGTTTTTTCAAATGCTCTTAAGCATATACCAAGATAGAAAACCTCCTAAGCCATAAAACAAACCTCATCAAATGTAAAAGAATTAGACCATTTGCAGTATGTTCTTTGATCACTATGAAACCATTACATTTGTATCAAAATGTAATAGCACCACTTTGGTGATATCTAATATAAAATAAAACAAGCATATCTATTGACAATGAAATGCTACATTTCTTTGTGAATCCTGGAGAAATACCTACACATGTGCATACAGAGGCATGGTTAAAGATGTTCACCACAACATTATTTATAATTGTAATAAAATATGAAACATCTAAATGTTTCCCAGCAAGGCTGGGAATGGTTAAATAAGCATGCTAATACATATTGTTACATAATTCATGATCAAATATGAAGCAGACCCACATATATTAACAGAGAGATATATTTAAAAACACCTTAAGTGAAAAAACAAATTAAATAGCAACATGGTAGCAATTATCTAATGCCACAAGAATCCTGTGTTGCAAACCACTAAAAAAACACAGTGCCATCCAGAATCAACACCATCAATTTAGATTGGGCTTGGATAGAAAACTCCCTCTCAGCTGGGCACCTACACTTACTTGATGAACAGCTGAGAGTCAGCTGATCTAGGATGGCCTTGGCAGGGAGACTAGGGGAACTTGGCCCTGCTCTACACTTGCCTTGCTCTCCAGAAGGACAACTCAGACATCTTCTCATAGGGAAGGCAGAGGAATGAGAGAGCAAGTAGAAACACACAGGCTTCTTATAGCCTAGTTCATGATGGGCTATTATTGCTTCCACCTCATTCTATGGCCCAAAATTAGTCACATGGATGAGCCCAAATTCAAGAGCTGGAGAAAGAGACTGCCTCTTTTGTGAGAGAAACTGAAAAGGCATGTGGCAATAGTCATGATAAAAGGAGAGGGGAAGTATTTGGGCCATTAATGCAATCAATCCACCACAAATATCTACAGTTACATAATGCAACCTCTCTTACGTGTGTGGAGGTTGTGTTGAATTCTTAGATTACTGGTGCATAACACAAAGGAGAGTTTAGCAGGTGCTGGCGAATTGACTTTTCACACTGAGGATGTTTTATTTTTTTTTGTGTTAAAAACATATAGGCTATGTAAAACAAACTAGTAAGACACTTACAGAATTTTGAGATACAAACAAGAAAACTCTACATTATGAGTGAGATCCAAGGAGTGTGAAAGTAAACGATAATGTCTTCAAGATCCAGATCAGGAAGAGCAGGTACCCTAGTCTGTACCAGTAAGTAATCTGGTTTGCTGACATTTGTTGTGTTTGCTACATCCCAGAGTCTTTTCAAATATTTCATCCAATTATCCCAATAATTTGCATGGATGGTCTTATGGTACCCATTCTAGAGATAAGACAGCTAAGCCTCAGGGAAAATAAATAACTTAACCAAGTTTATCTTGTTGATAAGGGAGAAGCTGGCATTGTACATGCTACTTCTCATGCTCTTGACTTTGTCCCTGATTCCTCTCATGTAGCAACATGGCATCAAGTGTGTCAACACATGTGAAACCTAGGAAGGCAAAGGAGCAAATTGAGTATGATAGATGTAAAGAGATTTTCTTGAATTGACTTTATAGTAGATAGTATTTAGTGACACAGAAAATCACAAAAGAAATACTACTTTCTTCAACCCATTCACAAAACCCACAGATGAAGAAATGAACAAAAGAACAGGTTCTAAGTCTAGTCAGTAGTAAAGTAGAACTCTTGTTTCTTCCTTCTCTCTCTCTCTCTTCCTTCCTTTTTGCTGGCATTATTTTTTTTTTTATGAGAGAGACACCAGGAAATAAAAATGCTGCATTTGGTTAGCATTATGTAAAGCACAGATTAGGAAATAAATACCTCATGCCTTCATGCAACTGCTGAAGCTATAATTAACAGCAGGTGGGGTTTACTCTGTTGGCTGTTTCACACAAAGGAGGCTGGAGAGAGTAGCTCACTTCCACATAGCCCCACAGCTTCTGGTCCCAGAATGACCATCATTAGATGTCTTTTTCGTCCTGGGCTGGGTGGTCAGGAAACAGATTCTCCTTGTCTTGTCCTTGAGAGCTGATGCGATCACCAGGTGGCCCTCGGATGGCAGGGTGCCAGTAATTTGACATCATTTTTGGCACAGAGTGACTACCAAAGAAACTTCTACAATTCTTGAAGGTTTCAAAAAAATCAAACTAAGATAATGTTGTATTGCTGGTTGGAAAGCATTCTCTTCTTTTTGTTACTTTTACCCAATCTATTTTCTAGAATTGTGGGAGAATTATGGATTCTTCCCCTTTAGCTTGGTGTGTTTGCTCTCAGTCATGACAATGCACAACAAGATTTCATTATGAGGATTTTTCTCATAAGCTGTAATTCAAATATATACTTTTGTCTAGAAATAGTGAAATTTTTAATCCTTTCTTCAAAAACTGTGAAAGTCCTGATCTGGCCAGATTTATGGCAGATTGAGGAGCAGGACAATTATTTAAATCCTAGGAGTAACAGAGACTGTTAAAATCTATTAGAATACAAAGACAACAGTAATAAAAAGTTGATTTTTTTTTTTTACCTAAACATTCTCATAAGATATCACAGACTGTAGCTGTAATACTGCCTAATGATGAAAATTGTTTTGATGTAATTTCTAATTAGTTTTTTTTTTGAGTTCTTCTGTAATTAATGTATGGTTGAAGAATTGGAATGCTATAAGTACTTGGAGAGGAGAAAAACCAGCATCAATATCCTCTGGATTTATCAGAATTTGGTGATAGAAAACCAACAAATTTATTCCATGGAGGTTGTACCAACACATCAGTAAAATGTTGCTTGAAAGACAGTCCAAGGAGGTTTGGTGATCTTGTTACAATACGGTCAGTATTTTGAGTTTCAGGCACCACTTTTAAACCAGTATTTTTCTTATATGGATTCCTTTCTTTTTCTCACTTGATCATTTGGTGGACATGTACAAGACCAATGTCAATTTAATGAGAGTTCTCTGAGCCTTCCACCAGTAAGACCTGCTCTCACGATCCCCGAAACCTCCATATTTGAAATTTTTGTCTATTCAACTGCACTTTACAAGTAATAACACTTTTATTATCTCATCTTTCATTCATCAAACACTATATAACTGACAATCAAGGCTTCTAATAAGCATGAGATTCCCATGTAATCAACATGAGGTTGACGGCAACGAAGCAAGGAGTGGCTTTTTTTTTGGGTTTTTAGCCAAGGTTTGGATCTCAGTCACTAGCTTTGTGGTGTTGGCAAGCTATTTAACTAATCTGTCTCTCTCTTTCTGTCCATCTTTCTCTCTTT